>NC_134413.1:76939991-77302599 GCF_038048845.1 Mixophyes fleayi | reverse complement strand
TGAGGAATAGCCTCTGTATGTAGTGATGGAGGAATAGCGCTGTATGTAGGGATGGAGGAATAGCTGTATGTAGGGATGGAGGAATAGCTGTATGTAGGGATGGAGGAATAGCTGTATGTAGGGAGATGGAGAAATAGCGCTGTATGTAGGGATGGAGGAATAGCTCTGTATGTAGTGATGGAGGAATAGCTGTATGTAGTGATGGAGGAATAGCTGTATGTAGGGATGGAGGATTAGCTCTGTATGTAGTGATGGAGGAAGAGCTGTATGTAGGGATGGAGGAATAGCTCTGTATGTAGGGATGGGAGGAATAACTCTGTATGTAGGGATGGAGGAATAGCTCTGTATGTAGGGATGGAGGAATAACTCTGTATGTAGCGATGGAGGAATAGCGCTGTATGTAGGGATGGAGGAATAGCTGTATGTAGGGATGGAGGAATAGCTGTATGTAGGGATGGAGAAATAGCGCTGTATGTAGGGATGGAGGAATAGCTCTGTATGTAGTGATGGAGGAATAGCTGTATGTAGTGATGGAGGAATAGCTGTATGTAGGGATGGAGGATTAGCTCTGTATGTAGTTGATGGAGGAAGAGCTGTATGTAGGGATGGAGAAAATAGCTGTATGTAGGGATGGGAGGAATAACTCTGTATGTAGGGATGGAGGAATAGCTCTGTATGTAGTGATGGAGGAATAGCTCTGTATGTAGTGATGGAGGAATAGCGCTATATGTAGGGATGGAGGAATAGCTCTGTATGTAGTGATGGAGGAATAGCTGTATGTAGTGATGGAGGAATAGCTCTGTATGTAGTGATGGAGGAATAGCGCTATATGTAGGGATGGAGGATTAGCTCTGTATGTAGTGATGGAGGAAGAGCTGTATGTAGGGATGGAGGAATAACTCTGTATGTAGGGATGGAGGAATAGCTCTGTATGTAGGGATGGAGGAATAACTCTGTATGTAGGGATGGAGGAATAGCTCTGTATGTAGGGATGGAGGAATAACTCTGTATGTAGCGATGGAGGAATAGCGCTGTATGTAGGGATGGAGAATAGCTGTATGTAGGGATGGAGGAATAGCTGTATGTAGGGATGGAGAAATAGCGCTGTATGTAGGGATGGAGGAATAGCTCTGTATGTAGTGATGGAGGAATAGCTGTATGTAGTGATGGAGGAATAGCTGTATGTAGGGATGGAGGATTAGCTCTGTATGTAGTGATGGAGGAAGAGCTGTATGTAGGGATGGAGAAATAGCTGTATGTAGGGATGGAGGAATAACTCTGTATGTAGGGATGGAGGAATAGCTCTGTATGTAGGTGATGGAGGAATAGCTCTGTATGTAGTGATGGAGGAATAGCGCTATATGTAGGGATGGAGGAATAGCTCTGTATGTAGTGATGGAGGAATAGCTGTATGTAGTGATGGAGGAATAGCTCTGTATGTAGTGATGGAGGAATAGCGCTATATGTAGGGATGGAGGAATAGCTGTATGTAGTGATGGAGGAATAGCTGTATGTAGGGATGGAGGATTAGCTCTGTATGTAGTGATGGAGGAAGAGCTGTATGTAGGGATGGAGGAATAGCTGTATGTAGGGATGGAGGAATAACTTTGTATGTAGGGATGGAGGAATAGCTCTGTATGTAGTGATGGAGGAATAGCTCTGTATGTAGTGATGGAGGAATAGCGCTATATGTAGGGATGGAGGAATAGCTCTGTATGTAGTGATGGAGGAATAGCTGTATGTAGTGATGGAGGAATAGCGCTGTATGTAGGATGGAGGAATAACTCTGTATGTAGGGATGGAGGAATAGCTCTGTATGTAGGGATGGAGGAATAACTCTGTATGTAGGGATGGAGGAATAACTGTATGTAGGGATGGAGGAATAGCTCTGTATGTAGGGATGGAGGAATAACTCTGTATGTAGGGATGGAGGAATAGCGCTGTATGTAGGGATGGAGGGAATAGCTGTATGTAGGGATGGAGGAATAGCTGTATGTAGGGATGGAGGATTAGCTCTGAATGTAGGGATAGAGGAATAGCTCTGTATGTAGTGATGAGGAATAGCTGTATGTAGGGATGGAGGAATAGCTGTATGTAGGGGATGGAGGAATAACTCTGTATGTAGGGATGGAGGAATAGCTCTGTATGTAGTGATGGAGGAATAGCTCTGTATGTAGTGATGGAGGAATAGCGCTATATGTAGGGATGGAGGAATAGCTGTATATAGTGATGGAGGAATAGCGCTGTATGTAGGGATGGAGGAATAACTCTGTATGTAGGGATGGAGGAATAGCTCTGTATGTAGGGATGGAGGAATAACTCTGTATGTAGGGATGGAGGAATAACTGTATGTAGGGATGGAGGAATAGCTCTGTATGTAGGGATGGAGGAATAACTCTGTATGTAGGGATGGAGGAATAGCGCTGTATGTAGGGATGGAGGAATAGCTGTATGTAGGGATGGAGGAATAGCTGTATGTAGGGATGGAGAAATAGCGCTGTATGTAGGGATGGAGGAATAACTCTGTATGTAGTGATGGAGGAATAGCTGTATGTAGTGATGGAGGAATAGCTGTATGTAGGGATGGAGGATTAACTCTGTATGTAGTGATGGAGGAAGAGCTGTATGTAGGGATGGAGGAATAGCTGTATGTAGGGATGGAGGAATAACTCTGTATGTAGGGATGGAGGAATAGCTCTGTATGTAGTGATGGAGGAATAGCTCTGTATGTAGTGATGGAGGAATAGCGCTATATGTAGGGATGGAGGAATAGCTCTGTATGTAGTGATGGAGGAATAGCTGTATGTAGTGATGGAGGAATAGCACTGTATGTAGGGATGGAGGAATAACTCTGTATGTAGGGATGGAGGAATAGCTCTGTATGTAGGGATGGAGGAATAACTCTGTATGTAGGGATGGAGGAATAACTGTATGAAGGGATGGAGGAATAGCTCTGTATGTAGGGATAGAGGAATAGCTCTGTATGTAGTGATGGAGGAATAGCTCTGTATGTAGTGATGGAGGAATAGCCGCTATATGTAGGGATGGAGGAATAGCTCTGTATGTAGTGATGGAGGAATAGCTGTATGTAGTGATGGAGGAATAGCGCTGTATGTAGGGATGGAGGAATAACTCTGTATGTAGGGATGGAGGAATAGCTCTGTATGTAGGGATGGAGGAATAACTCTGTATGTAGGGATGGAGGAATAACTGTATGTAGGGATGGAGGAATAGCTCTGTATGTAGGGATGGAGGAATAACTCTGTATGTAGGGATGGAGGAATAGTGCTTTATGTAGGGATGGAGGAATAGCTGTATGTAGGGATGGAGGAATAGCTGTATGTAGGGATGTGAGAAATAGCGCTGTATGGAGGGATGGAGGAATAGCTCTGTATGTAGGGATGGAGGAATAGCGCTGTATGTAGGGATGGAGGAATAGCGCTGTATGTAGGGATGGAGGAATAGCTCTGTAGTAGGATGGAGGAATAGCGCTGTATGTAGGGGATGGAGAATAGCTGTATGTAGGGATGGAGGAATAGCTGTATGTAGGGATGGAGGAATAGCTGTATGTAGGGATGGAGGAATAGCGCTGTATGTAGGGATGGAGGAATAGCTCTGTATGTAGGGATGGAGGAATAGCTGTATGTAGGGATGGAGGATTAGCTCTGTATGTAGGGATGGAGGAATAGCGCTGTATGTAGGGATGGAGGAATAGCTCTGTATGTAGTGAAGGAGGAATAGCTGTATATGGTGATGGAAGAATAGCTGTTATGTAGGGATGGAGGATTAGCTCTGAATGTAGGGATGGAGGAATAGCGCTGTATGTAGGGATGGAGGAATAGCGCTGTATGTAGGGATGGAGGAATAGCTCTGTATGTAGGATGGAGGAATAGCGCTGTATGTAGGGATGGAGGAATAGCTGTATGTAGGGATGGAGGAATAGCTGTATGTAGGGATGGAGGAATAGCTGTATGTAGGGATGGAGGAATAGCGCTGTATGTAGGGATGGAGGAATAGCTCTGTATGTAGGGATGGAGGAATAGCTGTATGTAGGGATGGAGGATTAGCTCTGTATGTAGGGATGGAGGAATAACTTTGTATGTAGGGATGGAGGAATAGCTCTGTATGTAGTGATGGAGGAATAGCTCTGTATGTAGTGATGGAGGAATAGCGCTATATGTAGGGATGGAGGAATAGCTCTGTATGTAGTGATGGAGGAATAGCTGTATGTAGTGATGGAGGAATAGCGCTGTATGTAGGGATGGAGGAATAACTCTGTATGTAGGGATGGAGGAATAGCTCTGTATGTAGGGATGGAGGAATAACTCTGTATGTAGGGATGGAGGAATAACTGTATGTAGGGATTGGAGGAATAGCTCTGTATGTAGGGATGGAGGAATAACTCTGTATGTAGGGATGGAGGAATAGCGCTGTATGTAGGGATGGAGGAATAGCTGTATGTAGGGATGGAGGAATAGCTGTATGTAGGGATGGAGGATTAGCTCTGAATGTAGGGATAGAGGAATAGCTCTGTATGTAGTGATGGAGGAATAGCTGTATGTAGGGATGGAGGAATAGCTGTATGTAGGGATGGAGGAATAACTCTGTATGTAGGGATGGAGGAATAGCTCTGTATGTAGTGATGGAGGAATAGCTCTGTATGTAGTGATGGAGGAATAGCGCTATATGTAGGGATGGAGGAATAGCTGTATATAGTGATGGAGGAATAGCGCTGTATGTAGGGATGGAGGAATAACTCTGTATGTAGGGATGGAGGAATAGCTCTGTATGTAGGGATGGAGGAATAACTCTGTATGTAGGGATGGAGGAATAACTGTATGTAGGGATGGAGGAATAGCTCTGTATGTAGGGATGGAGGAATAACTCTGTATGTAGGGATGGAGGAATAGCGCTGTATGTAGGGATGGAGGAATAGCTTGTATGTAGGGATGGAGGAATAGCTGTATGTAGGGATGGAGAAATAGCGCTGTATGTAGGGATGGAGGAATAACTCTGTATGTAGTGATGGAGGAATAGCTGTATGTAGTGATGGAGGAATAGCTGTATGTAGGGATGGAGGATTAACTCTGTATGTAGTGATGGAGGAAGAGCTGTATGTAGGGATGGAGGAATAGCTGTATGTAGGGATGGAGGAATAACTCTGTATGTAGGGATGGAGGAATAGCTCTGTATGTAGTGATGGAGGAATAGCTCTGTATGTAGTGATGGAGGAATAGCGCTGTATGTAGGGATGGAGGAATAGCTCTGTATGTAGTGATGGAGGAATAGCTGTATGTAGTGATGGGAGGAATAGCACTGTATGTAGGGATGGAGGAATAACTCTGTATGTAGGGATGGAGGAATAGCTCTGTATGTAGGGATGGAGGAATAACTCTGTATGTAGGGATGGAGGAATAACTGTATGAAGGGATGGAGGAATAGCTCTGTATGTAGGGATAGAGGAATAGCTCTGTATGTAGTGATGGAGGAATAGCTCTGTATGTAGTGATGGAGGAATAGCGCTATATGTAGGGATGGAGGAATAGCTCTGTATGTAGTGATGGAGGAATAGCTGTATGTAGTGATGGAGGAATAGCGCTGTATGTAGGGATGGAGGAATAACTCTGTATGTAGGGATGATGGAATAGCTCTGTATGTAGGGATGGAGGAATAACTCTGTATGTAGGGATGGAGGAATAACTGTATGTAGGGATGGAGGAATAGCTCTGTATGTAGCAGGGATGGAGGAATAACTCTGTATGTAGGGATGGAGGAATAGTGCTTTTATGTAGGGATGGAGGAATAGCTGTATGTAGGGATGGAGGAATAGCTGTATGTAGGGATGGAGAAATAGCGCTGTATGGAGGGATGGAGGAATAGCTCTGTATGTAGGGATGGGAATAGCGCTGTATGTAGGGATGGAGGAATAGCGCTGTATGTAGGGATGGAGGAATAGCTCTGTATGTAGGATGGAGGAATAGCGCTGTATGTAGGGATGGAGGAATAGCTGTATGTAGGGATGGAGGAATAGCTGTATGTAGGGGATGGAGGAATAGCTGTATGTAGGGATGGAGGAATAGCGCTGTATGTAGGGATGGAGAATAGCTCTGTATGTAGGGATGGAGGAATAGCTGTATGTAGGGATGGAGGATTAGCTCTGTATGTAGGGATGGAGGAATAGCGCTGTATGTAGGGATGGAGGAATAGCTCTGTATGTAGTGAAGGAGGAATAGCTGTATATGGTGATGGAAGAATAGCTGTATGTAGGGATGGAGGATTAGCTCTGAATGTAGGGATGGAGGAATAGCTCTGTATGTAGTGATGGAGGAATAACTCTGTATGTAGGGATGGAGGAATAACTCTGTATGTAGGGGATGGAGGAATAACTGTATGTAGGGATGGAGGAATAGCTCTGTATGTAGGGATGGAGGAATAGCTCTGTATGTAGGGATGGAGGAATAACTCTGTATGTAGGGATGGAGAAATAACTGTATGTAGGGATGGAGGAATAGCTCTGTATGTAGGGATGGAGGAATAACTCTGTATGTAGGGATGGAGGAATAGCGCTGTATGTAGGGATGGAGGAATAGCTGTATGTAGGGATGGAGGAATAGCTGTATGTAGGGATGGAGAAATAGCGCTGTATGTAGGGATGGAGGAATAGCTCTGTATGTAGTGATGGAGGAATAGCTGTATGTAGTGATGGAGGAATAGCTGTATGTAGGGATGGAGGATTAGCTCTGTATGTAGTGATGGAGGAAGAGCTGTATGTAGGGATGGAGGAATAGCTGTATGTAGGGATGGAGGAATAACTCTGTATGTAGGGATGGAGGAATAGCTCTGTATGTAGTGATGGAGGAATAGCTGTATGTAGTGATGGAGGAATAGCGCTGTATGTAGGGATGGAGGAATAACTCTGTATGTAGGGATGGAGGAATAGCTCTGTATGTAGGGATGGAGGAATAACTCTGTATGTAGGAATGGAGGAATAGCTCTGTATGTAGGGATGGAGGAATAACTCTGTATGTAGCGATGGAGGAATAGCGCTGTATGTAGGGATGGAGGAATAGCTGTATGTAGGGATGGAGGAATAGCTGTATGTAGGGATGAGAGAAATAGCGCTGTATTTAGGGATCGAGGAATAGCTCTGTATGTAGTGATGGAGGAATAGCTGTATGTAGTGATGGAGGAATAGCTGTATGTAGGGATGGAGGATTAGCTCTGTATGTAGTGATGGAGGAAGAGCTGTATGTAGGGATGGAGAAATAGCTGTATGTAGGGATGGAGGAATAACTCTGTATGTAGGGATGGAGGAATAGCTCTGTATGTAGTGATGGAGGAATAGCTCTGTATGTAGTGATGGAGGAATAGCGCTATATGTAGGGATGGAGGAATAGCTCTGTATGTAGTGATGGAGGAATAGCTGTATGTAGTGATGGAGGAATAGCTCTGTATGTAGTGATGGAGGAATAGCGCTATATGTAGGGATGGAGGAATAGCTGTATGTAGTGATGGAGGAATAGCTGTATGTAGGGATGGAGGATTAGCTCTGTATGTAGTGATGGAGGAAGAGCTGTATGTAGGGATGGAGGAATAGCTGTATGTAGGGATGGAGGAATAACTTTGTATGTAGGGATGGAGGAATAGCTCTGTATGTAGTGATGGAGGAATAGCTCTGTATGTAGTGATGGAGGAATAGCGCTATATGTAGGGATGGAGGAATAGCTCTGTATGTAGTGATGGAGGAATAGCTGTATGTAGTGATGGAGGAATAGCGCTGTATGTAGGGATGGAGGAATAACTCTGTATGTAGGGATGGAGGAATAGCTCTGTATGTAGGGATGGAGGAATAACTCTGTATGTAGGGATGGAGGAATAACTGTATGTAGGGATGGAGGAATAGCTCTGTATGTAGGGATGAGGAATAACTCTGTATGTAGGGATGGAGGAATAGCGCTGTATGTAGGGATGGAGGAATAGCTGTATGTAGGGATGGAGGAATAGCTGTATGTAGGGATGGAGGATTAGCTCTGAATGTAGGATAGAGGAATAGCTCTGTATGTAGTGATGAAGGAATAGCTGTATGTAGGGATGGAGGAATAGCTGTATGTAGGGATGGAGGAATAACTCTGTATGTAGGGATGGAGGAATAGCTCTGTATGTAGTGATGGGAGGAATAGCTCTGTATGTAGTGATGGAGGAATAGCGCTATATGTAGGGATGGAGGAATAGCTGTATATAGTGATGGAGGAATAGCGCTGTATGTAGGGATGGAGGAATAACTCTGTATGTAGGGATGGAGGAATAGCTCTGTATGTAGGGATGGAGGAATAACTCTGTATGTAGGGATGGAGGAATAACTGTATGTAGGGATGGAGGAATAGCTCTGTATGTAGGGATGGAGGAATAACTCTGTATGTAGGGATGGAGGAATAGCGCTGTATGTAGGGATGGAGGAATAGCTGTATGTAGGGATGGAGGAATAGCTGTATGTAGGGATGGAGAAATAGCGCTGTATGTAGGGATGGAGGAATAGCTCTGTATGTAGTGATGGAGGAATAGCTGTATGTAGTGATGGAGGAATAGCTGTATGTAGGGATGGAGGATTAACTCTGTATGTACGTGATGGAGGAAGAGCTGTATGTAGGGATGGAGGAATAGCTGTATGTAGGGATGGAGGAATAACTCTGTATGTAGGGATGGAGGAATAGCTCTGTATGTATTGATGGAGGAATAGCTCTGTATGTAGTGATGGAGGAATAGCGCTATATGTAGGGATGGGGAATAGCTCTGTATGTAGTGATGGAGGAATAGCTGTATGTAGTGATGGAGGAATAGCACTGTATGTAGGGATGGAGGAATAACTCTGTATGTAGGGATGGAGGAATAGCTCTGTATGTAGGGATGGAGGAATAACTCTGTATGTAGGGATGGAGGAATAACTGTATGTAGGGATGGAGGAATAGCTCTGTATGTAGGGATAGAGGAATAGCTCTGTATGTAGTGATGGAGGAATAGCTCTGTATGTAGTGATGGAGGAATAGCGCTATATGTAGGGATGGAGGAATAGTTCTGTATGTAGTGATGGAGGAATAGCTGTATGTAGTGATGGAGGAATAGCACTGTATGTAGGGATGGGAGGAATAACTCTGTATGTAGGATGGAGGAATAGCTCTGTATGTAGGGATGGAGGAATAACTCTGTATGTAGGGATGGAGGAATAACTGTATGTAGGGATGGAGGAATAGCTCTGTATGTAGGGATAGAGGAATAGCTCTGTATGTAGTGATGGAGGAATAGCTCTGTATGTAGTGATGGAGGAATAGCGCTATATGTAGGGATGGAGGAATAGCTCTGTATGTAGTGATGGAGGAATAGCTGTATGTAGTGATGGAGGAATAGCGCTGTATGTAGGGATGGAGGAATAACTCTGTATGTAGGGATGGAGGAATAGCTCTGTATGTAGGGATGGAGGAATAACTCTGTATGTAGGGATGGAGGAATAACTGTATGTAGGGATGGAGGAATAGCTCTGTATGTAGGGATGGAGGAATAACTCTGTATGTAGGGATGGAGGAATAGTGCTTTATGTAGGGATGGAGGAATAGCTGTATGTAGGGATGGAGGAATAGCTGTATGTAGGGATGGAGAAATAGCGCTGTATGGGAGGGATGGAGGAATAGCTCTGTATGTAGGGATGGAGGAATAGCGCTGTATGTAGGGATGGAGGAATAGCGCTGTATGTAGGGATGGAGGAATAGCTCTGTATGTAGGATGGAGGAATAGCGCTGTATGTAGGGATGGAGGAATAGCTGTATGTAGGGATGGAGGAATAGCTGTATGTAGGGATGGAGGAATAGCTGTATGTAGGGATGGAGGAATAGCTCTGTATGTAGGGATAGAGGAATAGCTCTGTATGTAGTGATGGAGGAATAGCTCTGTATGTAGTGATGGAGGAATAGCGCTATATGTAGGGATGGAGGAATAGCTCTGTATGTAGTGATGGAGGAATAGCTGTATGTAGTGATGGAGGAATAGCGCTGTATGTAGGGATGGAGGAATAACTCTGTATGTAGGGATGGAGGAATAGCTCTGTATGTAGGGATGGAGGAATAACTCTGTATGTAGGGATGGAGGAATAACTGTATGTAGGGATGGAGGAATAGCTCTGTATGTAGGGATGGAGGAAGAACTCTGTATGTAGGGATGGAGGAATAGTGCTTTATGTAGGGATGGAGGAATAGCTGTATGTAGGGATGGAGGAATAGCTGTATGTAGGGATGGAGAAATAGCGCTGTATGGAGGGATGGAGGAATAGCTCTGTATGTAGGGATGGAGGAATAGCGCTGTATGTAGGGATGGAGGAATAGAGCTGTATGTAGGGATGGAGGAATAGCTCTGTATGTAGGGATAGAGGAATAGCTCTGTATGTAGTGATGGAGGAATAGCTCTGTATGTAGTGATGGAGGAATAGCGCTATATGTAGGGATGGAGGAATAGCTCTGTATGTAGTGATGGAGGAATAGCTGTATGTAGTGATGGAGGAATAGCGCTGTATGTAGGGATGGAGGAATAACTCTGTATGTAGGGATGGAGGAATAGCTCTGTATGTAGGGATGGAGGAATAACTCTGTATGTAGGGATGGAGGAATAACTGTATGTAGGGATGGAGGAATAGCTCTGTATGTAGGGATGGAGGAATAACTCTGTATGTAGGGATGGAGGAATAGTGCTTTATGTAGGGATGGAGGAATAGCTGTATGTAGGGATGGAGGAATAGCTGTATGTAGGGATGGAGAAATAGCGCTGTATGGAGGGATGGAGGAATAGCTCTGTATGTAGGGATGGAGGAATAGCGCTGTATGTAGGGATGGAGGAATAGCGCTGTATGTAGGGATGGAGGAATAGCTCTGTATGTAGGATGGAGGAATAGCGCTGTATGTAGGGATGGAGGAATAGCTGTATGTAGGGATGGAGGAATAGCTGTATGTAGGGATGGAGGAATAACTCTGTATGTAGGGATGGAGGAATAGCTCTGTATGTAGGGATGGAGGAATAACTCTGTATGTAGGGATGGAGGAATAACTGTATGTAGGGATGGAGGAATAGCTCTGTATGTAGGGATGGAGGAAGAACTCTGTATGTAGGGATGGAGGAATAGTGCTTTATGTAGGGATGGAGGAATAGCTGTATGTAGGGATGGAGGAATAGCTGTATGTAGGGATGGAGAAATAGCGCTGTATGGAGGGATGGAGGAATAGCTCTGTATGT
Source organism: Mixophyes fleayi (assembly GCF_038048845.1). Lineage (NCBI taxonomy): Eukaryota > Metazoa > Chordata > Amphibia > Anura > Limnodynastidae > Mixophyes > Mixophyes fleayi. The sequence continues at coordinate 77,291,328 of NC_134413.1, read as the reverse complement.
AGGGATGGAGGAATAGCGCTGTATGTAGGGATGGAGGAATAGAGCTGTATGTAGGGATGGAGGAATAGCTCTGTATGTAGGGATAGAGGAATAGCTCTGTATGTAGTGATGGAGGAATAGCTCTGTATGTAGTGATGGAGGAATAGCGCTATATGTAGGGATGGAGGAATAGCTCTGTATGTAGTGATGGAGGAATAGCTGTATGTAGTGATGGAGGAATAGCGCTGTATGTAGGGATGGAGGAATAACTCTGTATGTAGGGATGGAGGAATAGCTCTGTATGTAGGGATGGAGGAATAACTCTGTATGTAGGGATGGAGGAATAACTGTATGTAGGGATGGAGGAATAGCTCTGTATGTAGGGATGGAGGAATAACTCTGTATGTAGGGATGGAGGAATAGTGCTTTATGTAGGGATGGAGGAATAGCTGTATGTAGGGATGGAGGAATAGCTGTATGTAGGGATGGAGAAATAGCGCTGTATGGAGGGATGGAGGAATAGCTCTGTATGTAGGGATGGAGGAATAGCGCTGTATGTAGGGATGGAGGAATAGCGCTGTATGTAGGGATGGAGGAATAGCTCTGTATGTAGGATGGAGGAATAGCGCTGTATGTAGGGATGGAGGAATAGCTGTATGTAGGGATGGAGGAATAGCTGTATGTAGGGATGGAGGAATAGCTGTATGTAGGGATGGAGGAATAGCGCTGTATGTAGGGATGGAGGAATAGCTCTGTATGTAGGGATGGAGGAATAGCTGTATGTAGGGATGGAGGATTAGCTCTGTATGTAGGGATGGAGGAATAGCGCTGTATGTAGGGATGGAGGAATAGCTCTGTATGTAGTGAAGGAGGAATAGCTGTATATGGTGATGGAAGAATAGCTGTATGTAGGGATGGAGGATTAGCTCTGAATGTAGGGATGGAGGAATAGCTCTGTATGTAGTGATGGAGGAATAGCTCTGTATGTAGTGATGGAGGAATAACTCTGTATGTAGGGATGGAGGAATAACTCTGTATGTAGGGATGGAGGAATAACTGTATGTAGGGATGGAGGAATAGCTCTGTATGTAGGGATGGAGGAATAGCTCTGTATGTAGGGATGGAGGAATAACTCTGTATGTAGGGATGGAGAAATAACTGTATGTAGGGATGGAGGAATAGCTCTGTATGTAGGAATGGAGGAATAACTCTGTATGTAGGGATGGAGGAATAGCGCTGTATGTAGGGATGGAGGAATAGCTGTATGTAGGGATGGAGGAATAGCTGTATGTAGGGATGGAGAAATAGCGCTGTATGTAGGAATGGAGGAATAGCTCTGTATGTAGTGATGGAGGAATAGCTGTATGTAGTGATGGAGGAATAGCGCTGTATGTAGGGGTGGAGGAATAACTCTGTATGTAGGGATGGAGGAATAGCTGTATGTAGTGATGGAGGAATAGCGCTGTATGTAGGGGTGGAGGAATAGCTGTATGTAGTGATGGAGGAATAGCGCTGTATGTAGGGATGGAGGAATAACTCTGTATGTAGGGATGGAGGAATAGCTCTGTATGTAGGGATGGAGGAATAACTCTGTATGTAGGGATGGAGGAATAACTGTATGTAGGGATGGAGGAATAGCTCTGTATGTAGGGATGGAGGAATAACTCTGTATGTAGGGATGGAGGAATAGTGCTTTATGTAGGGATGGAGGAATAGCTGTATGTAGGGATGGAGGAATAGCTGTATGTAGGGATGGAGAAATAGCGCTGTATGGAGGGATGGAGGAATAGCTCTGTATGTAGGGATGGAGGAATAGCGCTGTATGTAGGGATGGAGGAATAGCGCTGTATGTAGGGATGGAGGAATAGCTCTGTATGTAGGGATAGAGGAATAGCTCTGTATGTAGTGATGGAGGAATAGCTCTGTATGTAGTGATGGAGGAATAGCGCTATATGTAGGGATGGAGGAATAGCTCTGTATGTAGTGATGGAGGAATAGCTGTATGTAGTGATGGAGGAATAGCGCTGTATGTAGGGATGGAGGAATAACTCTGTATGTAGGGATGGAGGAATAGCTCTGTATGTAGGGATGGAGGAATAACTCTGTATGTAGGGATGGAGGAATAACTGTATGTAGGGATGGAGGAATAGCTCTGTATGTAGGGATGGAGGAATAACTCTGTATGTAGGGATGGAGGAATAGTGCTTTATGTAGGGATGGAGGAATAGCTGTATGTAGGGATGGAGGAATAGCTGTATGTAGGGATGGAGAAATAGCGCTGTATGGAGGGATGGAGGAATAGCTCTGTATGTAGGGATGGAGGAATAGCGCTGTATGTAGGGATGGAGGAATAGCGCTGTATGTAGGGATGGAGGAATAGCTCTGTATGTAGGATGGAGGAATAGCGCTGTATGTAGGGATGGAGGAATAGCTGTATGTAGGGATGGAGGAATAGCTGTATGTAGGGATGGAGGAATAGCTGTATGTAGGGATGGAGGAATAGCGCTGTATGTAGGGATGGAGGAATAGCTCTGTATGTAGGGATGGAGGAATAGCTGTATGTAGGGATGGAGGATTAGCTCTGTATGTAGGGATGGAGGAATAGCGCTGTATGTAGGGATGGAGGAATAGCTCTGTATGTAGTGAAGGAGGAATAGCTGTATATGGTGATGGAAGAATAGCTGTATGTAGGGATGGAGGATTAGCTCTGAATGTAGGGATGGAGGAATAGCTCTGTATGTAGTGATGGAGGAATAGCTCTGTATGTAGTGATGGAGGAATAACTCTGTATGTAGGGATGGAGGAATAACTCTGTATGTAGGGATGGAGGAATAACTGTATGTAGGGATGGAGGAATAGCTCTGTATGTAGGGATGGAGGAATAGCTCTGTATGTAGGGATGGAGGAATAACTCTGTATGTAGGGATGGAGAAATAACTGTATGTAGGGATGGAGGAATAGCTCTGTATGTAGGAATGGAGGAATAACTCTGTATGTAGGGATGGAGGAATAGCGCTGTATGTAGGGATGGAGGAATAGCTGTATGTAGGGATGGAGGAATAGCTGTATGTAGGGATGGAGAAATAGCGCTGTATGTAGGAATGGAGGAATAGCTCTGTATGTAGTGATGGAGGAATAGCTGTATGTAGTGATGGAGGAATAGCGCTGTATGTAGGGGTGGAGGAATAACTCTGTATGTAGGGATGGAGGAATAGCTGTATGTAGTGATGGAGGAATAGCGCTGTATGTAGGGGTGGAGGAATAACTCTGTATGTAGGGATGGAGGAAAAGCTCTGTATGTAGGGATGGAGGAATAACTCTATATGTAGGGATGGAGGAATAACTGTATGTAGGGATGGAGGAATAGCTCTGTATGTAGGGATTAAGGAATAGCTCTGTATGTAGTGATGGAGGAATAGCTCTGTATGTAGTGATGGAGGAATAGCGCTATATGTAGGGATGGAGGAATAGCTCTGTATGTAGTGATAGAGGAATAGCTGTATGTAGGGATGGAGGAATAGCTGTATGTAGGGATGGAGGAATAACTCTGTATGTAGGGATGGAGGAATAGCTCTGTATGTAGTGATGGAGGAATAGCTCTGTATGTAGTGATGGAGGAATAGCGCTATATATAGGGATGGAGGAATAGCTCTGTATGTAGTGATGGAGGAATAGCTGTATGTAGTGATGGAGGAATAGCGCTGTATGTAGGGATGGAGGAATAACTCTGTATGTAGGGATGGAGGAATAGCTCTGTATGTAGGGATGGAGGAATAACTCTGTATGTAGGGATGGAGGAATAACTGTATGTAGGGATGGAGGAATAGCTCTGTATGTAGGGATGGAGGAATAACTCTGTATGTAGGGATGGAGGAATAGCGCTGTATGTAGGGATGGAGGAATAGCTGTATGTAGGGATGGAGGAATAGCTGTATGTAGGGATGGAGGATTAGCTCTGAATGTAGGGATAGAGGAATAGCTCTGTATGTAGTGATGGAGGAATAGCTGTATGTAGGGATGGAGGAATAACTCTGTATGTAGGGATGGAGGAATAGCTCTGTATGTAGTGATGGAGGAATAGCTCTGTATGTAGTGATGGAGGAATAGCGCTATATGTAGGGATGGAGGAATAGCTGTATGTAGTGATGGAGGAATAGCGCTGTATGTAGGGATGGAGGAATAACTCTGTATGTAGGGATGGAGGAATAACTCTGTATGTAGGGATGGAGGAATAACTGTATGTAGGGATGGAGGAATAGCTCTGTATGTAGGGATGGAGGAATAACTCTGTATGTAGGGATGGAGGAATAGCGCTGTATGTAGGGATGGAGGAATAGCTGTATGTAGGGATGGAGGAATAGCTGTATGTAGGGATGGAGAAATAGCGCTGTATGTAGGGATGGAGGAATAGCTCTGTATGTAGTGATGGAGGAATAGCTGTATGTAGTGATGGAGGAATAGCTGTATGTAGGGATGGAGGATTAGCTCTGTATGTAGTGATGGAGGAAGAGCTGTATGTAGGGATGGAGGAATAGCTGTATGTAGGGATGGAGGAATAACTCTGTATGTAGGGATGGAGGAATAGCTCTGTATGTAGTGATGGAGGAATAGCTCTGTATGTAGTGATGGAGGAATAGCGCTATATGTAGGGATGGAGGAATAGCTCTGTATGTAGTGATGGAGGAATAGCTGTATGTATTGATGGAGGAATAGCGCTGTATGTAGGGATGGAGGAATAACTCTGTATGTAGGGATGGAGGAATAGCTCTGTATGTAGGGATGGAGGAATAACTCTGTATGTAGGGATGGAGGAATAACTGTATGTAGGGATAGTGGAATAGCTCTGTATGTAGGGATGGAGGAATAGCTCTGTATGTAGTGATGGAGGAATAGCTCTGTATGTAGTGATGGAGGAATAGCGCTATATGTAGGGATGGAGGAATAGCTCTGTATGTAGTGATGGAGGAATAGCTGTATGTAGTGATGGAGGAATAGCGCTGTATGTAGGGATGGAGGAATAACTCTGTATGTAGGGATGGAGGAATAGCTCTGTATGTAGGGATGGAGGAATAACTCTGTATGTAGGGATGGAGGAATAACTGTATGTAGGGATGGAGGAATAGCTCTGTATGTAGGGATGGAGGAATAACTCTGTATGTAGGGATGGAGGAATAGCGCTTTATGTAGGGATGGAGGAATAGCTGTATGTAGGGATGGAGGAATAGCTGTATGTAGGGATGGAGAAATAGCGCTGTATGGAGGGATGGAGGAATAGCTCTGTATGTAGGGATGGAGGAATAGCGCTGTATGTAGGGATGGAGGAATAGCGCTGTATGTAGGGATGGAGGAATAGCTCTGTATGTAGGATGGAGGAATAGCGCTGTATGTAGGGATGGAGGAATAGCTGTATGTAGGGATGGAGGAATAGCTCTGTATGTAGGGATGGAGGAATAGCGCTGTATGTAGGGATGGAGGAATAGCGCTGTATGTAGGGATGGAGGAATAGCTCTGTATGTAGTGAAGGAGGAATAGCTGTATATAGTGATGGAAGAATAGCTGTATGGAGGGATGGAGGAATAGCTCTGTATGTAGGGATGGAGGAATAGCGCTGTATGTAGGGATGGAGGAATAGCGCTGTATGTAGGGATGGAGGAATAGCTTTGTATGTAGGATGGAGGAATAGCTCTGTATGTAGGGATGGGGGAATAGCTCTGTATGTAGGGATGGAGGAATAGCGCTGTATGTAGGGATGGAGGAATAGCGCTGTATGTAGGGATGGAGGAATAGCGCTGTATGTAGTGATGTAGGAATAGCTGTATGTAGGGATGAAGGAATAGCGCTGTATGTAGGGATGGAGGAATAGCTCTGTATGTAGGGATGGAGGAATAGCGCTGTATGTAGGGATGGAGGAATAGCTGTATGTAGGGATGGAGGAATAGCTCTGTATGTAGGGATGGAGGAATAGCTGTATGTAGGGATGGAGGAATAGCTGTATGTAGGGATGGAGGAATAGCTCTGTATGTAGGGATGGAGGAATAGCTGTATGTAGGGATGGAGGAATAGCGCTGTATGTAGGGATGGAGGAATAGCGCTGTATGTAGGGATGGAGGAATAGCGCTGTATGTAGTGAAGGAGGAATAGCTGTATATAGTGATGGAAGAATAGCTGTATGTAGGGATGGAGGAATAGCTCTGTATTGAGGAATACCAATAATAGGAGAGCCAGCAGTTACCGGTGTTACAGCAGTTACAGGTGATCAGGCAGCTGTAACAGGACAGACATGTATACTGACTTGAAGGAACGGTGACATCCTATAACATTACCAATCTCATAGTCACTGAGCTCTTAAGCACATTCCATTCTAATGCTAATATCTGACTATGGAGATTGCTGGCTGTATGCAGGATTTTAAGCACCTGTCAGCAATGGCTGTATCTGTAATGGCCAAACGCACTCATTAGAGGGTGTCCACATACTTTACACCATGCAATGTTGTCTCCTCCCAGAATCCTTTTCTGAAACGTAATCATGCATCTCTCATGTAAAACTATTGGATAGTGGAAAATACAACATACGGTGAAAATGAAGCCAGTCTGCAGATTCCTGATGAGACCTCTTATCCCCGACTGTCCCTCTCCTCTCCTCTCTCTGTCTATTAATACACCGGCCTGGCTGGCAGCTGTAATATGTAGCACTCTCTGAAATTAAGTATGAAGAGCTTGGCTTGGATAAAGTGTGCTTCATACCAAGTATGTATTATTACACCACTCCAATATGCCAACTCCTCCTATGCATGTAAAACCGTGACCTTTTATAACCTCACCTGCTCAAAACCCATAAGTATCTGTCCATACCGTGGCCTAAAATGCATTATTGCTCGTAACGCATAACTCTGTGCAATTTCCTCAGCCACCAATTTTCAGTGTCTTTTTATGCACAATAAAAGTAATTAAATTCACACCACAATGAAGAATACAATTTGCAGGTCATTAATTATTATAGGCGTTGAAGACATCTTATATAGAAAATTGTGTTGCTCAATCCAATAGCATTCATGTGTTTGAAAGTGGAAAACGTGGTAGAGTGTAGCAAAATGTAAACCACATATGAATATGAAGATATTATTTTTTATGACACCTATGTATCATTAGCAAAGGCACACCTGTTACTAAATAATAGGAGAGTGCAAGCTAGCCCACCCACACCTCCATCTGCTTAAACAACTCGCTAGGCCTGTCCAAACCACACCCTTGAACCTCAAGGCCCCATCCCTTTTTGGCTGCAGGAATTGGGACAGCTGATGGGTGTGTCAGTATGAGAGTGCTTTATTTTTTTACATTTTGGCCCCCTGAGGCGTAAGCCTGGTGTGAATCCCTTGGCGGCATAGTGAGAGCATTCATAGGGCCCGAGTGATTAAAAAGTGTAGACTGCACTTCCCTGAGTCGTCAGTGTAGTCTGGAGCAAGATGAGAGAGTCATTCGAGTGAGTGTCAGCTCTTCAGCCAAGTGTTGAGTTCCACATTGTATTGATGAAATAATATGAATATTATTGCTATGTGATGAGAAGAGACAACAGTATTTATAATAACAAATAACTTATTTGCTAACGAAGTGATTTGTGCTCGATAAAAAGTTTGAAAGCTGCAAACAGGTGATTGTATATTGAATGAATCTACTTCATTTATTTTATCCAAATAAAATGACCTCACGCCCATATATCATACCCTCCATCTTTTTACTGTTCCCACTGGGAGATCTCGGAGGGGAGGTGAAGTGTGAGGACGGAAAGGGACGTGACACCACTAGGAAGTGGGAGAATGTCCTGCTCTTGGAATTCGTAACTCTCCTGAACATTCTGGGACGGTGGGAAAGTATGAGTTATATATTAGTGGTTTTGGTGGATTAGGGAATGTGTCCTTATCAGCTACACACACCGTGGCACAGGACCTGCATCATACCTCCTAATACTCTTGAATTGTTAATCCAGAAAGCCATGTGGCCTGTTTGGGAGCAGGCTGAACGTGGCTGAATCTAGCTGACGTTTGTGTGAAAACTGGCTGAAATTTTAACCTTTGCCCCAAAGGCTAAAATCGCATCAGCCTGAAGGCATATGGGTATTACACCAATAATTACATTATATTGGAAAGCCTTTACAAAAGAATTTAGGCTGCCTTGAAGATGAACATCATCAACATTTGGAGTAAGTAAAAAAAAACTGCTCCATTCCAAATTATAATACACTTAGCGGCCTAGCGACAAATTTTGTGGGTGTTTATAATAATGACTAACTAGGGCATCATCGAGATGAGCCACATTGTAGAACTTTATGCAAATTGAATGTCGCATTGGAACAACGCGTTTCACATACGTGTGAATCTACACCAAAAATACTATCTATAAATAGTAAAGTTGAGAAAAAGAAACCAGACCATTGAGAAAAACCTTTTATAAATTCCAATTGCTTTCACGCAGAGCAAAGCAGAACACCCCCCCACCTTCCTCATTCCACCGCTTGTGTGACAGTTGCCAATTTAGCATCCTAGGGGGAAATAAAAATCCTTACTGGCCCCAAATATGTCATTTGGATAAATAATCTGGATCAATCACCCCTAGAATGTCATATACTAATTGTGGTTACATGTACCATTTTTTGTAATAAAGGCAGGAATTCCACAGCTTAACAGCCCTAACCGTAAAGAACCCTTTCATATTCTCTCAGTGACAGGATTACTCTGTCACCCTGTCTGCAGGGAAAGTGGCGTATTGGGGTTCCTTTTACCATCAGTAACCAGATGTTATATTATCATCAGCAGCAGCTATTTATATAGCGACACTAATTCCGCAGCACTGTACAGACAACTCATTCCCATTAGTCCCTTTCCCATTGGAGCTCACAGTCTAAATTCCCTAACATACACACACACAGACACAGACAAACTGAGAGAGACTAAGGTCAATTTGATCACAGCCAATTAACCTACTAGTATGTTTTTGGAGTGTGGGAGGAAATCGGAGCACCCGGAGGAAACCCACGCAAACACGGGGAGAACATACAAACTCCACACAGATAAGGCCATGGTCGGGAATCGAACTCATGACCCCAGTGCAGTGAGGCAGAAGTGCTAACCACTGAGCCACCGTGCTGCCCATATATATATTATACATTTATAATAACTGGATGCACTGCATGAGACACGTCATTTATATTTTAACTCTTATGGCATCAATATGTTTCAATTAAACTCAATCCCACAACATGTGCAGGTCATGGACAGGGAGAAACATGGGCACAAGGATCACACATGAACTTCACTTGTAGTTCTTCAAATGCCAGTGTGCCAATCTAACGGCAGCTCACTGGGAACTGCAGGTTCACACACTAAACTAATAATTTTCTAAATTCAACTAATTTGCCCTAGCACCTGGCTGGTTATCCATAGGGGAGGGGCCTTTACGTTTTTTTGTGGGCCTGGTTCCCTTAAGGAATTCAGCCACGTGATCAGACTGGGGCTGGTTCATATGATCGACAAGTCCGAATTCTAGGGGATTATCCCACCGCCCCGACAGCCAGGACTATTGCCCCGTCTGCCGAGCATGCTGGGAGGTAGGCCCCGCCCACAGACGCTTTGCACAACGACAGGTGCACTCGGCAGTGCAGAGGTGTTTTCAGGGTAGGAAGATTGCAAGAAGCCTAATGCTTCAGAAGCTCTAGACACGCCCTCCATGTGATGTGACCACGCCCCCAGCCAGATGCAACCACACCCCTTTTCTTGTAGTATATCTATTCGCAGCGGTGACATTTTTTGAGCTATTGATCACTGAATTGCTAGGCTGCGTACTCCTGAATACTGGATCATCCCACAAAATGTCTGCCTCCTCTACATATAGAGGGCCTGAGTCAGTAAGGAGAGCAAGCCAGAAAAAAGCAGTAACTTTGCACCTGGGCAAAACCATGCTGCATTGCAGGGGGAGGTAAATTTAAAAAGTGGGGACAGATTTATAGTTGGGGTAGGGCATGTCCTAGATCAGTGTTGGCTAACCTGTGACACTCCAGGTGTTGTGAAACTTCAAGTTCCAGCATACCCTCCCAGCAGTAAGCTGCTATATATATTGGCAAAGCATGCTGGGACTTATAGTTTCACAACACCTGGAGTGTCACAGGTTAACCAACACTGTCCTAGATCAACCTTACATTTCAGTGTAAAAATAAAGCTATCAAGTATTTGTGTGCTACATGAAAAAAACAGCCAGCATTATCTTATGTGCAAAATAATAAACTAATTTGCACCCCTTGCATTATAAAATGGTTTGTCCAGGAGCAAATCTGCTCCTTTATTTTTGCTTTGCTCTCCTTAATCACTCAGAAACTGTAATTAAATTGCTTAATTTGATGGAGTTTTAAAATAAGTGTTTTCTTATGTTGTGTTTATTTTTACCTTGTAGCGGATACGCCATCTACTATATAAAACGATGTGGGTGGCAGAGTTATCCTTAAACACCCTTATAATTTATACTTAATTGTCAGCTACATTACACTTTAAAAGGGACACTTAGAAAGTAACAGGTGTATTCGGATTAAAAAAGAGGCCCAGAATGAATATGGATATGTATATAGAAATAACCGTATCGTCTTACAGCCTACCTACCACACTCTTTTAATTGATGACAATAAAATGGAAGAGAGCTGAGCAGCCTAACAATGTGTAGAATGCAGAATAATCAGCGCGATTGTCTGCGGAACACTTACCTCGGGGAACATTCTGATTCGGAATCTTCAGGACAGAACATTCCACTCTCTTTACTCTGATTCTAACTTTTTTTTTAATCAGGCTGAAGTGCTAATCAGGGTAAGAGGATACAAGTTGCGTTTTAAAAATAAAGACCCCGGGGTCAGCATAAAGAGCTGAAATTCTGTCGGGAGCTGTCAGGCAGAAAACATTTCACACTTTTTAAAATAGCAGCTGTACAGCCAAAACTACATATATGATGATAATTATACCGTAATACGGAATGGGGTGGGGGGGTGACAGATTGGTCCTCCGAGAGGTGCTTATGTCCGGGGTTCAGGGATGGATCCCTCGGGAAGTCACGGAGGGCCCGGGATTCTGATAGGTGACGGATGTCATAACGGGGAATAAGTAAGGTGTTCACTGTACATTAATGGTCATTTACGTGCTGCAAAAAAAGCAATCTCTTCTTTTCTTGTTTGCGCAAATGCGTCTATTTTCCACCGAGCACTTAGCAGCGAAAATGCAAGTTCTACGGTCAAGTGAGACTGGAAGACGCAAATGGTTCCTTATTGAAAGAACAGGCTAAGGACAGACCTCCGTCATCTTCCAAGGCTTGTAAAGATTAAATTCTTTTGTGGAGAGAAAAACGCTGTACACCCGGCTCCACTTCTTCAATCTCATGTATATATTCCGTCCCCGTTTTTTCTTTTATAAAATTATTTTTGGAAAAAAACAAATTCATTGAACACAGTATAAAGTGAAATAAATAAATAAGAGAACATAAAACTTTAATCAACTTTCTACACAATTGAACCATTTTCTAAAATTACCTTTTTATAAACCATTTGTGAATTTAAAACTAGATTTTGCTCGTCCAGAGGACTGTTTCTAAGCACGGCCTGCTTCCTAATTTGGACCTTCTTTCCAGACGTGCTGCTTGAACCCCATTCATTAACAGGCCTATTTATTGAGTAGAGAAAAGCCCCATCTCTGCCTAAAACAGATGTATCTGCAAGGTCCCTTACACCTTATATAGTAGAAGGAGCGGGTTCCTCAACAGCACAGTGCAGTGATGTGAAACACCCGAATTACCGACGCAAGAACACTATTGTAAGGAAAACATTTCTATATGAAATAACGTTCATATGTCTAACGTATTATTCCAGTCATGTTACATGCTAGTGATGGTTCCTAGTCCAGGAGATTATGGGGGGAATTCAATTAGCCGCGAAGTGTCTCATGAACGTTCCAGAGACACCTGGCGGTGGTCATTTTGACAGAAATCTACGCTCACTTTTCCTCACACCCCATAGAGGTGCGAGGATAAATGAGCGGAGATTTCTACCGTAACTGCCGGCAATGACTATAAAACCTGGGCTTGGCCATAGATCTTGAGAAACCTCCTGTCAGGATCTAATCCAGGTCTGACCATTTCCACGGCTGAGAAAAACCAGGGATTGGCCTGTAGGACAACAGCCCCTCCTGATTGGCCACTGCCACCAACCAACCAAAAATCAGCAAAAGTGATTAGAACTTCTCTACTCTCAGAGACCTGAAGATTCCGAGAGCTCTAACGTACATGAGAGATCGAACCAGACCTTGTGTGCGGGTAAGATATAGTAAGCCAGAAAACACTGGGTGTTCTACATTACATTTATGGGGCTTCTACAACGGAGAACAGACAAGTTATCAGCGTATGGTTAGAAGTGGGGCCTGCTCTTCTAAAAATATGTATGACGGGGAAAAACTTGCACACTTTGTAAATATCTTGTGCTGTATCATGAAAACATTTACAATCTGCAACCTGTGCATTAGCTCAGCCAAGGGCTGGGGATCGTCAAAGGCAGCAGCTTGTTGCTCAGTAGTCGGACATTTTCTAGCTGTCATCACACCCCGCAGATAGGAGAATACAGCTGTGTGGATTTGTCGCACCGCTCAGCCTGACATTCCCAATCCACAATCAGTGACTGATGCAAGAGCCTGCAGGAATTACTTGCATTATATACATACATCTGTTCTCTGGACATGGGAAACTCCGCCCATTTATGCCTAAGCTCCACCCTTTTCAGGGCCCACCATTTGGCACAGTCGGGGGGTATGATAATAAAACTATATTGGGATTTCAAGACCATCAAAAAAATGACAATATTTTATTTTTTTCTTCTAAAATACTGATCGCCGGAGCCTCACTTATATCTTAGGTCACCAAACAGTCTTCATTTCATATATAACACTTGTACATCTAGGGCCCAATTCATCTTCCGACATAAGTCCCTTTGTGCGCCGTATCTTGCATGAAACGGACATTACGCCAAGGACACTTACATCAGCCTATGACTAGAAGTGCGGAAAGGGGGAAGAAAGGGCAGACAAGGTGTAAGAGCCGACTGATAGCGATGAATAACACGGCATAGTCTTCGTATTAAAAACTACACATATGCGTGGCAGTAAACAGCACAGAACATGTGTAAGCAAGTGAGACTTTAAAAAAGGGACTAAAGGGACTGTATGTACAGTACGCCATACTTGCCAACTCTCCCGGAAAGTCCGGGAGACTCCCGATATTTGGGTCAGACTCCCAGGCTCCCGCAAGAGCTGGCATTTTTCCCGCATCCCGCGACAAAACGTCATTTTAATCGTGGGGGCGGGGCCAAAATTACGCGATTCGAGGCGCCCTCCCCCCCCTCCCGCCCATTAGTCACGCCCCTCACCCGGACGTCCCCTACTGAAATTAGGTAAGCATGCAGAATGCATTAAGGACATCCTGATTAACGCATCCTGATTAACGCAGTTAATATTAAATAAAAAAGTCCATATTTTTAGTAATGATTATACTGTTAACGGTTGTTAATTTATTTTAGAATTTAACATTCTTTTATGTGTTTTGATGTGACCTTTTAGTGCACAGACGTTTGTGTGCATACAGCAGTCTGTTCTGTCTACAAACAGCGAGTAACATTTAGACAGGGCGTCCAAGATTCTAATCAAGTATCTTGAAACCTATTTGTACATGAATACGGTCAGAACTATGCTCAAGTTCCGCGCTCTTTTTAAAACGCAACTTGCGTACGAACATGAATCAGGCCCTTTATGTTTTCTTTACACTTGTTTATATGGATCGCTGGGTTTTTAGTATATATGCAAAAATTCAAGTAGTTTATTTGGGGCTAAGAAGGAACGACAGACATCATAAACAATTGGAATATCTAACTAAATAGAATACTCAGAATACTTTTTTCCTGCATTTTGCAAGGGACGCTTCGATCCTTGGAAAGAGCAACATTTTGGTCCCATGCCGTATACGCCACCTTAACGCACTCATCTGTGTATTCTGCATATAAAAATCCATCATTCAGCCGATTAGTGAGGCTATACAGTGTATAAGCCAAATATTATTGTGTAATATATTGTATTTGCCAGGTGCCCCCCCCCCTCCTTTTTGGGTTGATGTAATGCTGCGATGGTGGCACGGTGGCTCAGTGGTTAGCACTTCTGCCTCACAGCACTGGGGTCATGAGTTCAATTCCCGATCATGGCCTTATCTGTGTGGAGTTTGTATGTTCTCCCCGTGTTTGTGTGGGTTTCCTCCGGGTGCTCCGGTTTCCTCCCACACTCCAAAAAACATACTAGTAGGTTAATTGGCTGCTATTAAAATTGACCCTAGTCTCTCTGTCTGTGTGTGTGTGTGTTAGGGAATTTAGACTGTAAGCTCCAATGGCGCAGGGACTGATGTGAGTGAGTTCTCTGTACAGCGCTGCGGAATCAGTGGCACTATATAAATAGATGATGATGATGAGGGGCAAGAGATAACTTACCACTCCTCAATGGCCGGTCTTTGCGGATACTGTCGATTTTAAGGCAGAGAATAAAAATACCCAAAATAAAATGCACACACTGTGGATTTTTATTCCCTTATTATGCTTAATTGAACCACAGGGTCAGTTTGTACTATCAGAAACTCCTGCCTAACTTGTTTACTAGGTGAGATACACTCTCTTGCAGGGTGTATCTAACCACACAGCTATAGAACTTTCTTATGCAATAGAGATGGCTGTGTGCGGTCCGTCAACGGTTTTGTGATCCCAGACACAATAAGCCATTGGGTCTATGAAGCACACTTAGATACTGCCAGGCTAATTGATGATCCTATTACTTTTGCACTGGGCTGCCCCCCACCCCCTTTCCAAATAAACACCCATGGAGTGTTATGCAGAGCAGCAGTGAATGGGATATACCACCCAAACTTCAGTCTTGATTCTCACAAAGCTATTCTGGAAGGGACAGTGGGACAGACCCCTCAAACTGGGACCGTCCTGTCTAATTCGGGACAGAGGTATGCAGATTTAAAGAGACACTAACCTTAAAAAAACTACAATTTTGCCAAGCACGGGAGAATGTGTATATACTAGACTTACATTTACATCCTCCTTCTTTGCAAGTAATGAGCAACATTTCAGATCGTGAGACTCCCTTTTGCCAAGCTTTCGAATCTTTCTGGACCTGGTACGGGCCCTCAATAATGACACACACATCCTTTTGTTGCTAGGCCATGCCCCCAATCTGTTTATAGCCAGAGGATTATCAAATAAGATGGCTCGGAGCGGGAGAAGTTACAATGGGATTTTAGAAAAAGGAAAGCAAACAATGGAACTGTACTAAAGAGTGAGCTCTGCCAGCTAGGCAGAAATTAGGTCCGTAACATGATTATATTTTTACACCCATCCCTTAATATTTACATCAGACCAGTACAAAGTTAAAATTGCCCCCACTTGCATCGCACAGTTTGTGTTCAATCCGCAGCAGAGAGAGTGCACAAGAGGGCTGACAGGGGGTTAAGGGTGCATTCATGTTGACTTGCAAGAAAACAAAAATAATCTTTTGGAAGAGGCAGGGAGGCTGCGGTGGGCCTGGGAGCTGGATAACATTACAACTCAGAGACTCAAATCGCCCTGGGTCTAAATATAATCACTCTCAGTCATCTAGAATCTGCAGAGACCTCAGGGTGAGCAGCGTATAGAGATCACCTAGCCTTGCACCACCGTCAGATGGAATCTGAACACTCACAGGCATGTGTTTGGCCGGCTCTGGGATATTTCCGGGGTTTTGGGGGGTTTTGTTGTGTTGCCATGGAATAAACACTTGGAACAATTCCAATGGTCAAACATGGCTGCCAGGGACAAAAATGAAACCTGACAGAAACAGATTTCTCCAGCAGTGATGTGACTGCTAGACCATGTGTCAATGGGGCAAATTTTGGGTCTGTACCTGCACCCCTCCACCCTATTTTATATCCACTGACTGCCACTTGGCAATGCCCCAAGCTTTTTCTCTCATAAATGAGAGTTATAGGAGGGCTCTGGGAGGGTTGTGTAAGGCAGGCCTAGTCAACCTGTGCCTCTCCAGGTGTCGTAAAACTACAAGTCCCAGCTTGCCCTGCCTGCTATCACCTGAATATCTACTGGCAATGCATGCTGGGGCTTGTAGTTTCACAACACCTAAAGAGCCGCAAGTTGGCCAGGCCTGGTGTAAGGGAATTATGGGACAGAGAGTAAAAAGAATGCATTCTGTAGAACGGCGAGCCACCGTCATAGAAAACAGAAACAGTCTTATCATAAGCATGACATTACACATTGACATCTAAACAAATAGGCTTAGAGTGCCTTTAATTGTAATGGCTGCTGCCTTCTTCTACAGTGGGCTCTGATTGTTTACTTGGAGCGTAGAACATGACGTCATTGAAGCAAAATGGAGGCGCCCATTTTGTGGGACGAACCATATCCAGTAGAAAACAGCCGATCAATTCCCCACGAAACGGTGATATCACTGAAACAGAGCGAAGGCAGCCATTTTGTAGGATGTACCATATTCAGGAGAAAACAGCCTATCAGTTCAGTAAGAACCAGTGACAAACCTGTAGCAAAGTGAGGCGGCCATTTTGTGAGATAAAGCGATATTCATGACAAAATGGTCGATCAATCAACCAGGGATATCGCTCGAAATATGACTGACAGGATCGCTTGTTCCTAGGGAATTGATTAGCTGCCGTTTCGTCAATATCATGCATTTCTTCCATAATCATTTTTATTGGCCAATCTAGGTGTTGGTTCGATATGTGCAGTAACACATTCAGTTTGTTCAAGGGATTTTTCACTAGAAAAAAACAATATGTCATGAATGTGTTAACAGACCGTCAGCCGATTTGTACTTTTCAAGCCGTAAGTAATTCAAGTTTCTATAAATATTCCCACCTCAATAATTAAAAACCCTTTACAAATGTTCCCTGTGAATGAAGCTATCAGTTAACAAAGGGATTTTAATAATATCTGACCCACAAAGCCAGCGCCTCTAGAAATGACCAATCTGGAGGAACATAAGCAACGATGCTATCTTGGGACATTATTAAGGGGGCAGGGATGTGGGTTTGTAAAGAGCCGATCGAGAGGAAGCCAAATGTCTTGAGGTGCAGGCGCGTTAGCTTCCCGACCGTTAGTGGTGGCAGAGGGCTCTTTTGGCAATATTTCGGGAAAACTGAGATGCACGAGATATTAAACAGCTGCTCTGCAAATGTCAATGTTCAAGAGCAGGATTTAAATTTTAAAAAATGGGGGTTCGACACATTGGAAGGCTCGGATCCAACAAGCTCTATGAAACAGAACGCAGAGATGACACTCTTGAAGGGATGTATCAAATTCTGTGGTGTCTATCTAGTAGGGATGTGTCATAGACCGACAGGGTGCGAGCAATCTGCAAATATTGGCAGTATCGTTGTAGTCAATCCGGTGTGCCAATGGTTCGAACCTCCTGGCACGGTTGGACACCAATGGCCAATGAGTTTCTGAGTCGTTGAAGGCAGCCACTTTTTTTGCGTCGGATGTACCTATGTGCTCTGTTTAAAGTTCCACGTATCTTAAGTGTATAGAGGCATTTTGCTTGTACACAAAGGTCACGATTTTCCATAGGCCTTTTTTTCAATCTTATACAATACATGAAAGCGTTAGTGCCAGAGATACAATTTGCTGGCGTTCACTGATGATTCCATGAGTAGCACAGTAATACTTGTACTGCCACAATACCTGTTCTGTTACAACTGTTTTGGGATTATCAGTTAATTCAGTCATAGTGTCCCCTGGTCAGGTAAAAATATTTTAGGAAGTACACAATAAATGCACAGTCTAGAATACGGATGGTTTTTAAAGTGCTAATTGCATTAATTTAGAGTTGGATGGATTACTGGTATGAACTAATGTCAAGAACTATGTTTATTTACAGTCCAAAACCTCTGAGATAACTCCATCACCAGTTACACCCAACTCAAGACATAGTATATCATAAAGACAAGCTTATAATATTCCTCAACCACCCTCTTAACCTCACTACATTACCCTATTACCACCCGTTATACAACCACCCCTTGACCAACACTGTTGTGTGACAGGATCATATGAGTCACTTTTGCAGTCTGGCTGGGCCAACTGCAAATGTAGACTTAACCTCATGTGTCATACTCCCACTGTCCCATAGATTGTAAGCTTGTGAGCAGGGCCTTCTCACCTCTTTGTCTGTTTTACCCAGTTTGCTTATTACTTTACTATGTTTGTCCCCAATTGTAAAGCGCTATGGAATATGTTGGCGCTATATAAATAAATGATGATGATGATGATGATAAAGGATAACTTTACTCAACACTACAAATAACTGGAATAACTACTAATACTTGAAAGCCTTGATATCCATGAAATAATATTTTTGCCTGAAATCGACTGTTGAAAACACAGAACGGGCAGTGTTGTTGTCACTTGACAGATCGGTTGTGAAAAACTAACCTTCCTTAGTAACATCTGTAATGCCGCACTGTTTAAATGGTTGCAGAGTTTGCCAAGGAGAGTCAGCTCTTTACAACCTATCTGTAAAATGAGATCAACAGTGTTATTCTGGGTTTTCAGCAGACAATTTCCGGCAGATGTCCTATTTCAAGTATCAAGGACAGGTGAGCGAATTTTTCTAAACTGTTCTACAGGACAGTCACCCCATATGGTATTTGACATGGTATTTCCCCCTATATTTTTGTTTGGTGTGGAATTCCTATACCATTTTTGTTCCACGCGGACGTCTCGCTTATTAGAGACAACTACACCAGAGAGCAGAATAGACTGACACCATTGTCAGCCCAGCAATATTTATATACTATAAAATGCCATGAAATCTGGATTGTGAATTTACAGATACAGAGCCTACGCTATTGTAACCAGCATAAATAATTTCATTTTTCGAGTAGAGCAACCCTTTAAGCGAATGTCATATCAATAGAGATGTGGTGATCCAGAGATTATGTAAGTGTCCGAATTAGATTTAAAACTGACAGTCGTAAGAATAAATGCACAAGTCACTCCTATCCAATCTGCAGACTGTAGGGGTAATGAGATGATTTCCTGGCCATTGGTTTGCCTAATCTTGGCTCTTGTTCATTAAGATCTTTTCTGGCTGTAGAAAGTCCTTACAGGTGTATAACAACCTTGTCTCTGAGCTGAAGTAAAGCAGACATACATTACAGAATATCCCTGTGCCGTTACTGTAAACTTGTCCTCCTGTAGGTCTTATGTCATAGACGTCAGCGGTATCTGATTATAAAACTTGGTTGGATAACTCACACCCTAAAATGCTGATCCACCAGCCCATCCGTGTTGGGTTACAGTGATTAAGCCGCTATCTGAGGTCCTACGGGAGCCTTTGATTTACGAGGGGGGGACTTACAAGTTACTGTACGCAGGCAAAATTAAATCATTAACCAAAGCGATCTGAAAACCAGAGATAGTGCCCAATTTATTCCAGACTTTAATCGAGATGGCCTTTAAATGGACGCAATCATTGATCAATGAAGGATTTGGGAAAGAACTATGGAAAAGTTTCTAAAACTTATTTATTATTTCAAATAAAACCCCCCACATACACACATTTTAGAAGACATTTGGCTACATACAGAATGAACGAAGGGAGGTGTACAGCGTGCCAGAGCTCTCAGGCTGCTGTGGAACTACAACCCCCAGCATGCTGGCAATCCACAGGTTGCTTAATCCCACTGCAGAGCAAGGAACGTCTTGCTGGTGTGTGAGGACTGTCTGCTCTGAGCTGACACGGTAATTAAAGACAAATTCTGGGGGCCTTATGGTACGTCTCCCACGCAGTGTTTTCCTCCTGTGTCTCCTTCCACTCCCCAATCTCTCCCCTACTCCTCTCGATCAATCTCTAATTACCCAGCATCCGCATAAGTCCCTTCTAATCTTTCTCTGGGCTCATCTCAACTTATATTTAGATCCAACCAACGCTGTCTCCCTTCTTAATATGGTGATTGTAAAAAAATATATATCTGTATTTCAGCAGCGAGCAGGGAGAACTGCTTAGGGTCACTGAATTAATAGAGGGCTGTAAAAAGAAAGGGATAATTCGGTGGGACGTTTAACCTAACTCAGCCTAAAAGAGGCTTTATGGTCGGCAACGCGATACAGGGAGAATTCATTTCTCAACACTATAAACGCTGTTGTCTATATTAACACAAAGACGCTTACAATGTTTGAAAGGATCTTTCAATGTAGGGTGAGAGCCCTGGTTACTTACTAAGCCCTGGTTACTTAGTAGAGGTATAGTGCACAATGTTCTAAATAGTAAAAAAAAGTAACATGTATGTAAAAATAAAACACAACTCACAAGACATTTGGATACAAATTATTCTAAAAAGCATCTCACTAAACACAACTACAAACATTGCAAAGCATAAAAACTCTCACTAATGTAGTGTCACAAAATAGCGCTGTTTTCCCTGTTGCGCTTGCTGGACCTGGTTTAACTCTGACGTCTATTGCAATAGATCATTTTGATGTTCTGGGTGTTTCTAATAACTATTTAGTAGCACTTAAAGAGAACCTTGCACTTTTGAATAATAACAGTTTTTGCTTTGTGTCTTTTTGCGCTATTTATGTGTTATCGTCTTTACCTTGTTTCAGGTCATTGTACCAAGATCTCCTCAATATAACAGCACTGAGTCCTATGTTGGTGCTTTATAAGATATTAATAATACCCGTTCTTTGTATCGACTAAAGCTGACTTACTGTGCGGACTGTTTTTATTTGTTAAATTACTTTTATTCATACTACAAAAGGCGTTAGGTAAACGGTTTAACGCCAAAGTGACCGGTAAATTGTGACGCCATGTTCCATTCTGTGTCCAAAATTTATAAATGTGTAATTTTTAAAATGATAAAGTGATTGCAAACTATTCGAAAAAGAAAAGAGATAAAGAAAACAGTCATATCTAGAAAAATGTATAAAACATAATAGAATTGTTTATAAATGTACTTCACAACATAAAAATCAGAGGGGAAAATGTACTATTTCCTAATTCTGCAATTAGGGGATGGTGTGTTCATGGCAGAGGAGTATAGGGGACGAGAGGCAGGGTCTGGCTGGCAAATTTTAGGCCAGGGGGAAAGACTCAGTCTATTAGGAACATTTTAAAGGGTAAAAAAGCAGGTAGCCATGTGACCGAGCTGATCAAACATTTGTCTGTCATTAAACATTTTTTCACCATTCTTTGGCAGTGAAAGTTCTTCTGCACTCCGATTTGCGAATGTAGGATGAATGTAGGATATTCTTCACTAACCCAAACTTCTTACATATGAACTAAATATGGTGCCTTGAAGTGTCTAAACAGGTGGATTTGAAAGCTGTGGGGGACCTTATCAATTTGCTCCTGTCCTGGGGAGAGGAAGTGCTGTAGTTATTTCCAAAATCAAGGCCTCAACATAAGGTGGGAGTACGATCTTTCCTAGAGCCCTGAAATATGAAGTCCTAACCTAACCATTATTTTACAAATGGGATGTTGACCAGGAATGGGATCATTTTGCTTTGAGAGTACGGTTGAGGGGGTATGACGAGCGCCTCCTTCTCTCCGAGTAGGGAGGAAGATAAGGTTCTGATCCAAGGATGGTCAGGAATATCCGTGTAGAGTTACGTCTGGTTCCTCAAAGAGCCTCCTTCTCTCCGAGTAGGGAGCAAGATAAGGTCCGATCCAAGGATGGTCAGGAATATCCGTGTAGAGTTACGTCTGGTCCCTCAAAGAGCCTCCTTCTCTCCGAGTAGGGAGCAAGATAAGGTCCGATCCAAGCATGGTCAGGAATATCCGTGTAGAGTTACGTCTGGTCCCTCAAAGAGCCTCCTTCTCTCCGAGTAGGGAGCAAGATAAGGTCCGATCCAAGGATGGTCAGGAATATCCGTGTAGAGTTACGTCTGGTCCCTCAAAGAGCCGCCTTCTCTCCGAGTAGGGAGCAAGATAAGGTCCGATCAAAGGATGGTCAGGAATATCCGTGTAGAGTTACGTCTGGTCCCTCAAAGAGCCTCCTTCTCTCCCAGTAGGGAGCAAGATAAGGTCCGATCAAAGGATGGTCAGGAATATCTGTGTAGAGTTACGTCTGGTCCCTCAAAGAGCCTCCTTCTCTCCGAGTAGGGAGCAAGATAAGGTCCGATCAAAGGATAGTCAGGAATATCCGTGTAGAGTTACGTCTGGTCCCTCAAAGAGCCTCCTTCTCTCCAAGTAGGGAGCAAGATAAGGTCCGATCCAAGCATGGTCAGGAATATCCGTGTAGAGTTATGTCTTTTCCCTCAAAGAGCCTCCTTCTCTCCGAGTAGGGAGCAAGATAAGGTCCGATCCAAGGATGGTCAGGAATATCCGTGTAGAGTTACGTCTGTTCCCTCAAAGAGCCTCCTTCTCTCCGAGTAGGGAGCAAGATAAAGTCCGATAAAAGGATGGTCAGGAATAACCGTATAGAGTTACGTCTGTTCCCTCAAAGAGCCTCCTTCTCTCCGAGTAGGGAGCAAGATAAAGTCCGATAAAAGGATGGTCAGGAATATCCGTATAGAGTTATGTCTGGTCCCTCAAAGAGCCGCTCATTCAAGGGCAATCCAAGTCTTATGTTTATCGCTTAAGTGCCAGTCTACTCCTGTATTTAGCGTAGTGGCGTGCCCTTTTCCTTCAGGGTGATGAACAAAGCCAGCACAAGCCGTTAGCCCAAATTAATTTAATGAAAACTGATTGAACTCTACAAGCGAAAGAGATTGTGACTCCAACAGGTAAGAGTTGCAAAACATAAAAGAATGTCCATTTTCAGTACGTTGCCCAGCTGAACCATGAAAAGGTTTATCCCTGAAGAGCTGGGCATGCCCTGGGGGGACCGGCAGGCCACAATATGAAGTGGCCATGCCCCCGTCTAGCTTGACCAAGCTCCCATCTCATGTGCGCATCTCTTCCTCTGTTCCTTCTCAAACTGATATGAAATAAGTTTATAAATATGGATCGCTAAAGGACTCCAACATAAATCTTCTATCTTCTAAAAAGTTAAACTTTAAAAGACAATGAAACAGTTTTTAGAGATCAGCAAAATAATATTCATAGACCAACTGTATTTGCAAGCATTCAACATCAAAAGTAAAAGGGCGTCCCTTACAAAACAAAGGCACAAACGTTTGTCTTAGTGACACTCCGTCCGCCCAAGTTATTGTTGGAAAAAAAATGACTGCCAAGTATAATACTAGGCAATAAAGTCATTAACAGGATTTTAATAAATAAACAAATGTGGCTTCCCAAAGGTCTGGCAGTATGCGCAGTGAGTGCGTCTATTTCAAGGTTGTTGTCGGCGAATTTGCTATCATTGGAAATTAAGTCAAATGCTGTCAGTGAGCAGAAAAACAAATTCAAGAAATCGAACGTTATACAAACAACTACCAGACTAACTGAACCCATACATGTAGTGTTTTTTCTGATGCGATTGATTGACACAATATCATCATTTAAGATTAAATTTTAACAGTTGCGTCCCTCATATTCCCTGTTTTTATATGTAACTCTGATACCATGTGATGTTTATCAAGCATTTACACTTTAATCCCCACCGAGCCCCCAAAAGAGGACTGAGTTAACCTAAAGTAAACCAGAGCAAGTGGTAGGTGAAAATGGGATAAGGACCTACATTCCCCCGTAGGCAAACAAAGGGGGGTTTCCTAGTGCCTAGAAACCCCCCTCCAAGCCTGGGGCACTGTATAATTGAGGTGGCTGGACCCTGCCCCCGCTTCACACGTCTCTGCTTGAAAAGGGAAAGCTGCGTGTACCTAACAGTAGTGCACGCAGCATTGCCCAGGTATATTATGGGGATAGGAAGAGTTGGAGACCAGCCAAGTACTGTCTAAAATTATAGCCACGCCTCCATGCATGCTGGTCACGCCCACTGGTGGCGCGGTGTGGAAGCCCCCCTCTACAAATTCTGCGTTTGCCCCTGCTAAAGTAAACCAGAGCAAGTGGTAGATGGATATGCGATAAGGACCCACATCTCCCCACCAGTGTAAAAAAGTCTACACAAGTAACTATCGTCGTAGCAGTCCATGCGAAGGCAACAGGGCCCGTACAGGGGGACCCATCCCCAAAAGAAAAAAAGTACATATATGGTTTCAAAACAAGTGTACCCAGGCAGTTTTTAATGATGAGGTTAACATTACTGTATATAATGTTTAGACCAGGCCTGGCCAACATTTGGCTCGACAGGTGTGGTGAAACTCTGGCAAAGCATGCTGGGACGTGTAGTTTCACAGAACCTGGAGAGCGCAGGATGGCCAGGCCTGGTTTAGACTAATGTGCCTGAAGAATCGTTTTTGAACAATCACTGTATTGTACATGTCCGGTCATGTTAAAATCTGGTTGTATTTTTATGTATCCATTTGTCTACATTTATTTATTTCTTAAGCTGACATTTTGAGCTGTTCTTTTAATGATAAGGATTAAATTCCCTCTCTAAGGAGCAACATAGGGGTTTAAAATTCCCCTTTTAAGAAATATTTTTTTCAATATTTTTTTGGGGGTCACAATATTATTCGATCTTTATTTCGACACTCAATGATGCGTTATCATTCACATAGTAGCATGTTTTTGTACCTTCATTCTCTATTAATCCTCTCAAGACTTCGATTCGAGTCTTGGCCCCCCCCTGGGCTAAAATTTGACAGCCCTCTCCTGTTTCTGTCATAACCAGCATTAACTTTTTCAGTAGTTTGTGCTACATTAGCTCTTCTGTGGGATTGGTGAAGACGGGCTAGCCTTTGCTCCCCACATGCATCAATAAGCCTTGGGCGCCCATGACCCTGTTGCCGATTCCCCGGTTGTCCTTCCTTGGACCACTTTTGGTAGGTACTAACCACTCTATACCGGGATCCAGTCAGAGGTCCATAGAGCAGGACCCTAATCGCCTTCTGTGTTGGTTCTATTACATACAATATCTGTCTGACTGCCAGACACAGCCCACCGGAATATTTATTTGTTAGTTACACAACACAGTAAGTGCTGTCGTTGGCCAAAATGTTACCGTACCTCTGCATTTCCTTCACTGCAACCCCAGCAGCCAATCAGACTTCAGGAAATGGAGCGCAATTGTGAATGCTGGACCTCAATGTGAATAGAGTTTGCAAGTTGATCAATGGCAGAATATTAATAGTTGTAATTACTTATAACTGGAGCAGTGATCTGTGGCCGCATAATGTTACTTGGGTAAACTTGGCATCGTTGGCCGTTATGTATTCAGCAATGCTAAGGGTACTGTTTTGGGCACTGCCGGCTGCATAATGGGACTTATTATCTATCATGGTAGAATGTGCAACAAATATATCTAACTGGCTGCTATGGGTTACAGTGCATTTCTGCCTCTAGCACTGTGTCATTAAATAATATGGGACAATTTGGGCTATATAATGCTGGATATATAATGTGCCAAGTATTTTGTTCTGGGCATTGCTGCCTATATAACAGGTGGGCAGCGCTGGACATAGTGATATCCTGCGTTGGCCCTACTGGGCATTAGGAGTGAGGATCTGTCTCAGCTGGAACAAGGATAATATTTCCCAGGTAAGTAACATTCTGTGATATTGTACATGGAACTCCACCCAAAACTGAATATACAGTTTAATCAGTCTTTACATAAATGGTGGCGGAACTCTGGAACCAAGTTCCAGAGGGGTTTAAATAGTGAAATGTTAAAAGCATACTGGGATATGGATCAATTTCTATCGGAGATCCGCTAGAGCACAGGCTAGTAGTTGGGGAGATTGGGAATCTTTATCATTATATTAATATGACTGCTGCATTGTAAATTGCGTAGGAGGAACGCAGTGATGTCCTGATAGATGACGCCTAAGCAGAGATCACGCCGTTCCTTATGAGGCCCCTCTTTGAGGCAGTTTCTGCTATAGAAGCCCCTGATTTCTGGATGTGCAACGTATGGGTGAGTTGTCTCCCTTGCCTGTATCTGTGTCCTGCTCCTGCCAATGGTATAATTGAGGACTGACAGTATATTAGGACAACGATCTCATGTAGACATATATAGACAGGGGAACAGAAGGAGGGAGGGTAAGTGACGAATGTCCAGTCTGCCAAAACCTTCCGTATAGGATGTCACTCCCAACTTCTTGACCTCCTCCTATCCAGCCCACTCATCCTCTTTTATGGCCTGGGTGTCGGATTTTCCCTTTGCTTTTCAGTCTCTGCACATTGGGAACTTGTCCACCACTCTTCCCCAGACTCTCGCACCCATCTCAACCAGCTCAGGGAGCTGTCCCGAAACCCCCAGCAGTAAGAGTGGAGCCTCTGCACCAAGAATCCCAAGGAACTACCCGTCCGTCCAACGCCATTCCTCTACCTGCAGGGGCGGAGAAGGGGTTTTTATTTTTAATCCTCCCACCGTCCCCCCCCCCCTTGACTTTATATTGGGAACCGGGAATTTGTGACCCGTTGACTTGGAAAGTGCGAGAGGATGAAGGGGCCGTGGCTGGTTCTAGCAGCTCTGTTCCTCGCCCTGGCCAACCTGGGGGCCTGGGCAGACGACGGGCTCGACTTCCCAGAGTATGACGGAGAGGACAGGGTCATCCACATCAGCTTGAAAAACTACAAGGCCGCCCTGAAGAAGTATGAAGTGTTGGCCTTGCTGTACCATGAACCTATTGAGGATGACAAAGCTTCGCAAAGACAGTTTGAGATGGAGGAACTTATTCTGGAGGTACAAAGAGGCACGAGGAGATTCTGTTTTTTTAAAACACATTGCCCACAACTTTCCTGTAGATATGGTTGCACAGACACAGAAAGGACTAAAAGCCTCGATGAGTAGGTACATTGAAATTTATGATATCTTTTAGTGGACCAGAACAAAAACCTAAATTCTCAGAATTCTTGTGTGTTGTTCCACTGAAAGGCATCACAACTTGCTAGTACCCACTTCAGTTTCCAGGACTTAAATGAGCCCTGCACCTTCAGATAACTTTAATTTATTGTACTGTACATACTCTCAGATGGATTCATCCATCTGGCCCCATTCTGTGTTTTTCAGCCAGGCATTTCTATAATCACGTAGAGTTGCTTATTTCAGCCGCACTTGGTCCTGCTCTGCGTTAAATATAACGGTCATCAGAGAGCAGCATCGAGGTGTATCCAAGTGGCATGAAAATAAACAGCCCATGCCTGATAATATATAGACCTGGCTGAAAAACGCAAAGGGTAGGATGTTGTTTTAAGCCCGTTTAGTCAAAGTCGCAAGAGGGTTTGTACAAATCAATAGATCAAAGTGGGGCGAGGGTGCGAAATCAATGTAAAGCTGATCAGTAGCTGACCCATAACACACTTGAAGTGCAGACAGCCATTCCCAGGAGATATAAATAGATATAAATCAGATTACACTGCATGAAATGTATACACAAGTTATTTTAAGGGGTATAATGGAAGCAGAAAATGCATAGAATATTCAGTATGACACTGTTAATGTTTGGTATACTAAAAAGCTAATTATAGCAAAATGTATTTTAATACCTGTATCCGTCTGTCAGACTGTATAATTAGTAGAGCAAGGCTGAGCACATATAAGAAGCCAGTGACTGGGATTTCCCATAAGTACACCATATGTTATATCTGTTCTGTCTGTCTTTCTATATATTTGCCTTTGTAATTCTCTCCCACTGAGACTCATTCCATGCTATATGTGCCATGTTTCTATATAAAGTAGCCTTTTATACAGTAGTAAAAGGGTAGATATATATATTTTAATTTTTTTTAAAAAATAGCAAACTGCAATTTTGTTTTACAAAGTACAATTCATACCAACCAATCCGTAGTTAGCTTTGATGGATAGACAATGGAAGCAAGCGTCCGATTGGTTGCTATGGGTTACTCTACAACTGCACCTCTAGGGGAATATTTACTAAACTGGGGGTTTGAAAAAGTGGAGATGTTGCTATAGCAACCAATCAGATTCTAGGGGCTAGATTTACTAAGCTGCGGGTTTGAAAAAGTGGGGATGTTGCCTATAGCAACCAATCAGATTCTAGCTGTCATTTTGTAGAAAGTACTAAATAAATTAAATCTAGAATCTGATTGGTTGCTATGGGCAACATCCCCACTTTTTCAAACCCGCAGCTTAGTAAATCTAGCCCTAGCTGTCATTTTGTAGAATGTACTAAATAAATGATTACTAGAATCTGATTGGTTGCTATGGGCAACATCTCCACTATTTCAAACCCGCAGTTTAGAAAATATATCTCCCAGTGAGGCGTATCCCATGATAATTTGTGGAATGTAATATTCCAACATACTGGAAGGAAGTTTCATGGTGTCCCAAGTTTTTCTCACCAATCGCAGCCCTCGTATCTGGGGAATGTGAAAGTTCTGCTGAGCCGGTGAAGCTGATTGGCTAGCATTACAGGAATGATTTATAGGACACATAGCAAACATTACCGAGGCTGATGACAGTAGATATTACTATCTTGGCCCTACCAACTCTACAGGGTGTCTGCTCTATGCATCAACTCCTGCAACACCCCATATACTCCTTTTAGCAGGGCATAGTGCATTGTGGGCAAATCCAGAACAGGATGCATATAAACTGTTGAGACGACATACTTCATAGTTGCCTATTAATATCTGGAAGACACCCCAATTAGGGTGAGACCTGGACACTGGAGAGAACAGACAATTCTCTTCCAAAGGCAGCTTACCCTGGTGGGTGGGGGCGTGCCATTGTGATGCAAATCGCATAATAAAGCCCCGCCCACCTCGGTGGACACATGGTCGTCACAAGACGTCATCGTAGACGTTGCCCCATCCACCAGAATGACATCATCAAGTCATGCCCACCTCTTTTTTCCCTACCTGCCCTCTCCGAGTGGAACGCTATGGACCTCCGCTCTGGGACAAGTGCGGCAAATTGCGTCATCAGGCCCCCCACCTGTCCACTGTGCAACAATGTGATTCACGTCCTTGCGCAATGGAGGGCACAGGATTTGGGAGGCTGGCCTACCCTGCCAAACATTCCGGGAGTCTCCTGGACATTTTGGTAGAGAGTGATTGACTGATATTTGTGTGATTGATGATATGCAGAAGGCCCTATACAGGTGAAATCTTAAGTAAGCCTCAAGGCTAATCCGGTTCCTTAGTCCCATTTTGATTTGGTGTATGTGGGCTAGTTGATAGCTCATTGACAGCAAATCGAAAGCAGGAGGGGCAGTAAAGCTGGAATTGGCTGGATTTCGGTTGACTTGGCTGGCAATCTGGTTGGTCAATGACCACATGAACATGAGGTCATAGGTCTTTGTGATCTGCTCCAATCATTGTGCAACCAAATTGCATAATCAAGCATATGGCAAAATTACCCACAAATTTGGTAAATCCGGGCTGAGAAACTTTATAGTACGTTGTGAGTGTAGACTTTGAGGAGGTGACTTACGGCTAGATGGTAATGGAGACAGTCTGTGCCTCTAAAACACCAAAATACAGCAAGATTTGTCCCGTCCCCCACTTAGGTTGGTTAGATGTGTGTCTTGTGGTTTAGTCCTCGGTAGGCATTCAAAAGCCTGGTATTGTGTCCATGACCACCCATCAAAATAAATGCAGACATGAAAACAAGAGGGGGGTCCTGTTCATGAGAGAGCTTACAATCTAGTGAGAGAGGGGGAACAGTTAAAGCCAAATTCCACCAGAGAAACATTCGAAATTCTGGAGCCAATTGTGAAATTAGTCAATTATTTCAATGAAATTTTCGCTCGTCTATAATTTTAGGACTGACAATTTTGTGCTATAATATGTAAACTGAGTTTCACTTTGCATTGGTCAATTATACAGGGCTAATAGCACAGTAACATGTCACAAGGACTTGCGGGTATGCAGTTATTTGTCCTGATTGCCAAATTGGTCCAATCTGGTTGCCCTCTGTGTGGTCTACATTAATAGATCCCAAGAGAGTCTGTTTCCTGCCAACCAATGCCTTTGCACATATGTCAATGTAATCATTACATTAGAGGACAGGATTCTCCATTGTAAATGGCTAATTCACATCAAACCATTCACTGAAGGTCTACGACAGATAGTCTTGGGCCAACCCATTGACCAAATTGGCAGATAAAATATGGTCCAGATAACTAAGAGAATGTAACTAATCTTTAGTTTGATTAAACTCAGTCTTTATAAAGACAAATAAATCGTGCATCTCACCTAAACTCCCGAACATCCCGAACATGACTTATTACTGCAAGGAATTACACCAGCGTTTCCCAAATCCAGTCCTCAGGGATCCCTAACAGTGCATGTTTCCCTATCTTCTTGCTGGAGCACAGGTGTATTCATTACTGACTGACACATTTTAATAGATCCACAGGTGGTATAATTATTTTAATTGTCCCTTTAAAAACCTGCACTATTAGGGATCCCTGAGGTCCGGATTTGGGAAACACTGATTTAAACAATGTAGTATTAAAATACCTCCTAATTACATTGGCAGATAATTAAGATAGATTTAAATGGCGGATCACACAGTGTAAAACACAATTCACCAATGAGAGAGGTTAGCTCACATCATCTAAATTTGTTTTGAGGTACTAGATGGCTTTACCATACGTGCAACTTTAAATCTGGGCATGTAGAGACTTCCGCAGCAAATATACAGCCTTCGTCATCATCAATTCTAAAAAGTCACCCACCTTGTGTGACTATACGGAAATTAAGCTTGGTAAGGAATCTATGTCAAAAATAAGACGCCTCTTTGATAGTGTTCACTTGTGTCTGCACGCCCGTACTGTACTGCACTTCCACGTGAGCGCCCTTGCCCGAGCGCAATGGGGAGTGCAAGTGTCCGAGCGCAATGGGGAGTGCAAGTGCCCGAGCGCAATGGGAGTGCAAGTGTCCGAGCGCAATGGGGAGTGCAAGTGTCCGAGCGCAATGGGAGTGCAAGTGTCCGAGCGCAATGGGGAGTGCAAGTGTCCGAGCGCAATGGGGAGTGCAAGTGTCCGAGCGCAATGGGGGGTGCAAGTGTCCGAGCGCAATGGGGGGTGCAAGTGTCCGAGCGCAATGGGGAGTGCAAGTGTCCGAGCGCAATGGGGAGTGCAAGTGTCCGAGCGCAATGGGGGGTGCAAGTGTCCGAGCGCAATGGGGGGTGCAAGTGTCCGAGCGCAATGGGGAGTGCAAGTGTCCGAGCGCAATGGGGAGTGCAAGTGTCCGAGCGCAATGGGGGGTGCAAGTGTCCGAGCGCAATGGGGGGTGCAAGTGTCCGAGCGCAATGGGGGGTGCAAGTGTCCGAGCGCAATGGGGGGTGCAAGTGTCCGAGCGCAATGGGGGGTGCAAATGCAAATACACTTCCGTGCAACTCTCAATCAGCCCCCGAGTCTCTAACTTGTCAGACCAATTAAAATGAAAACACCACAGGGGTAATGTTTTGCATTCTATGCTAAGGGGTAAAAATAGAGGGAAATATAAGACCATGAAACCACATTCCGGGCTCTGTAGAAAGGCTGACGCTTGCAGCTTCTCAGGTTACAGTACAGTATGTGCTGCTTACATAGTTTTCTGGTGGATTAAATAATACTTTATCCATGGACAGTATTATTGGGAAAAAGGTGCAATTAATAGTTAATAATATCTTATTTAGTGGTATTTTAGATTTTGGGTAAGCATTGAAAGTGCATTCAAATAAAGGTCCAGACAACCTTACAAATAGATGTTTCTAAAATTATTTCCGTAGTGCAGCCCCCTGTGATGTATTAAGAATTGACGTCGCCATATCAGACATTGGCCGTACCTTTATAAGGTATGTTGTGTAGGACTGGACGCAGCGTCTTCGCTGACTCCAGTAAAATGTTTCTCACCTCTCTGTATCGGAGTGCCAGCCAATGGGGGGGGGGAGGTCAGTCCCCTGTGGCCAAGAAAGGCTGGCCGGTGGCAGATGAGTCTGGAATGGGAGATGTGTTGAGTGGAGCTGGCTGGCATACCTCACCCTCTGCTCTCCTTAAGTTACACTCTTTAGTGCGTATTCAGGGAAAAAGGGCTCTCGCACGGCCGCTCCAGATGGTCTCCTCTCTGGAATAAGCAGCTAAAGGCTTAGAAGGAGTCAATAGCCCTTCTCATACTGAACCTGGAGTCCCTTCCAAGGCGGTCAAAAATAGACTTTATAAAGTGCGCTTGTAACACAGCCTTGTCTCCCAACGGACGCTTTTAGAGCACACATAACCCTCAGGATACAAGTCCTCCTTTTTGCAAGTGACAGGAGGGCAATATGATGCTTTGCTTGTGCTAAGTACAAGCTGGCCTCTCCCAGTGTGCCCTGCCGGGGCAGGCTGGATCAGTAATACATGAATAGTCTATCAGTGGTGGCTCTCCAGCAGTTTTGGAACTACAAGTACCAGCCTCTGGCTGACAGAGGCCTGCTGGGACATGCAGTTCAACAGAAGGAGACAGACAAGTCTCCTACCTGGTATCTCACCTACTGCCAATCTAGTCCACCGTCAGTAAGCCCTGGCACTAAAATTATGAGTACAACACTAATATATAAATATGACTGCTGGAGCGATACATAGAGGAGTTTATTGAAACAATCTACTGTAATTATCTTTAAAACACCCGTGCATGCTTTAAACAGAAGGTATGCATATGCCCCTGCTTATAAAAATTGGGGTATGTCGTCCTCCGTTAAGGGATTGCAAGGGGAGATTTGCACATTGCTCCTTAAATGTCCGTCTTGGTTAACCATGCAGAAGCACTGGTTAATAGCACATATATGGTTGCAATTTATGGGCTTGCACTGATGAGATCTAATAAAATTAATATAGCTGTGTGCTAGTTGGATATATACTGTAGCTTGACATGGATATTTAGTTGACCACCAGATACATAATAGAGTCTCATTTTAAGGTGCAATTTTGCAGTCGCAGCGTTAAACTATTGCTCAGTATTTGTGTCTTACGTGCAAAGCAGCCTGTGTGTTCTCTGCAGGGCCGTAACTAGGGCTGTGTGCGACAGGGGTGACCGCCCAGGGCGCAACGCTTAAGGGGGGCGCAATTTAGGAATATTTTAGGTACATTTGGTTAAAATTGAGGGCTAAGGGGGCGGCATTTGTCTTTCTCGCCCCGGGCGCGAGAATTCTAAGTTACGGCTCTGGTTCTCTGCCTGCATAAAATGTAGCTCCACCTTTTGCGCCGCAATAGGTTTTGTCTATGTGCAAATACGCAGCCGTAAGGAGCAATTTCACCTGGTACAAAAGGCTTAGTTCCTGATTTTCCCACTTATTTCTCTATTGTTGTGAACTAATTAACTATTAGAAAAAAAAAAAAAGTTTAAAAATAGATAAAAAAACAAAAAAAAACAAAAATGTAAACAAATAGTATTTAAGAACCTTAAAAAAATAGCTTTCTGCGATAGTGATAACTGAACAGGTATTATGAAGGTACAAGGTAAATAGTGCATCCCAGTTATACTGAGTCACATGGGCTGTATACATGAAGCAAGTGCAGCAAATAGCAGCTGGAATACACTGCTTGTCTGTATATTGAGGTATATTATGCACTGAGGACAGTGTGGTTTTTAGTTGTGGGTTACACTGCCGGAGTAACCTGCAGGGTTTTCACATTGTATTATGCTCTATACAAGGTATCTTTTTTAAAATAACCATTAATAATAATAATATTAAATAATATTTAAATATTAAAATAAGCGATTCCCCAACGGACCAGCAAAGATTTGTATTATGTGGAGCATATGACTTGTTGTACCTCTTTAGCAATATAAATTATCCTCATCAACTATTTATATAGCGCCACCAATTCCGCAGCGCTGTACAGAGAACTCACTCACATCAGTCCCTGTCCCATTGGAGCTTACAGTCTAAATTCCCTAACATACACACAGACAGACACTAGGGTCAATTTAATAGCAGCCAATTAGCCTACTAGTATGTTTGTGGAGTGTGGGGGGAAACCGGAGCACCCGGAGGAAACCCACGCAAACACGGGGAGAACATACAAACTCCTCATTATGGTATGCCTAGGTCGCCACGGTGTAGAGGGCAACAAAAGCACTCAATGAGTGATATGTCTTTATTGCCACCATGGCGGCCCCCACACTGAGCATGGGGCGCTAACATGGAGGGGCAACAGACGTAAGCTTCCTACCTGTTGCTCCTCCATGTTTCTTATGGGCTAGGGATGTGGCGCTAGGCTATGATGTCATAGCTGAGCGACACACTCCCAACAAGATGCCGCCCGCCCCCCGCTCCGAACTAAGGAAGATGCTGGGGGACAATGAAGCGTCTGGAGTGGCACAAGAGGGGAAGGGGGCTCTAGGGCATTGGCCCCGGTCTGAAGAGCTCTATAACCAAGCACTTCAACACTGAAGACATCTAGAGGGACCTTTATGATAGATTTTAGTGACTATTACTGGCCACTCAAAATGGGAGGAAAAATGTAAGCCTTATGGTAAAAATATATTACTTACAGATACACTGAAACGCGTTTTAACCAACAGGAAGGGGTGCGGCTTCAGGAGATGCGGTTTGGCGAATCTGGCCGAATCGATGCGCGCTTTGGGCGGATCGTGGGAGGAGCTATATTTTATCCCAATTTTGCATTTTAAAATGTAGAGAGTAATGCGAAACGCACAGTGCAGGTGGTGAGCCAGAGCCATATATAATCTGTGACAATTACATTAATGCTTCATTTTTCCATAAGAGGGATTCCTACATCTCATGGATCATAAAGTCCACCTGTTTACCTACACATAGAGGAGTAGAGGAGATGGGATTATGTGGAATGAACCAAAATTCCACCCATCAGTTGACGAGGAACCAATGACATCCACAGCGAGCTCTAACAGGGCAGGTTTTCCGGGTGACAAGTCAACTAATTATATCACCTGTGGATCTGTCCGTCAAACCTTAATGAATACACCTGGAGAGATATGGAAAACCTGCGCTGTTAGGCTCTCCGAGGACTGGATTTTGGGAAACCCTGCTATAGATAATATGGATATTTGAAGTCACCTATGAATTTTGTGATTAACATATGTGACAAAATTCCTCGGCCACTTCTAATGATCTACAGTGGGGTTTACAACCGGCGTCACGAGACAGAGAGAGAGGTGTCGTTGTAAGCAAATCAGAATATTGTCTTGTAAAAATTTATTTATTTGCATCAATATATAAGTGTTCGTGTATAAAAAAGGAGACAACTGACAGAAAAAAAGAAAGGGTTTTAGTTCTGCGGAAATCCAGAAAATTAGTCGCTTCTTCCTGCATTTCCGGAGCTTCTCGGCCAAAACACTAATTAAAGCCGGAGCCATCAAGATATAAATCTCCGAATTGTGAAAGGCGATGTATAGGAATCTTTTCTCTCGATATATATCATGATCGTGTATCTCTTTCACTGCTAAAAAAGCTTCGGATTTATTGGAGATATAAATTAGAAGGTGAGATAGCAAAAGTCAAGTGTTTGTACCCAGAGCTAGTATGACAGACACACACTGAACCTGCTGCATTAGCACAAACATTCTGCCCCTAAATATAGCCACATTGTCTGCATGGCCGGAATACCATAAAGACCGTTGTGTACAGGGAGTAGGACCTGCAGTTACTGGCTGTCTATTGACACCTGATCGCTATAGAACAGGCAGTTATATTATGTCACTGCAGTGATGACACAAAGTGAGTTTTTATTTGCAAAAACTGCTGATCGTTGCTCTCCAGGTGTTATGAAACTACAAGTCCCAGCATGCACTGCCAGCTCTCAGCTGCTATCTAGGGGCAAAGCATACTGGGGCTTGTAGTTTCCCAACACCTAGAGAGCCACAGTTTATTTGTCATGTTACCAAGCAAGGAAAATTATCCATGAGACGCCAAAATAACTTAAAAATTATCTGCAGTGCCAATTACGTTAATCGTGCAATCAAATTTGAACTCTGTACGTAGACAAAGTTACTATCGTTACTACACGTTTCTCAGTGAATCGCGTCATCGAGTCCCCGTCCATTTCTCATGGAGGGAAGGCAGCTGAGGGGAGGGTGGTCTACTCTCTCAGGAGTGTTCCCCAAAATTCAGTAATCTCACGGACATTCCAGGAGAGAAGACAAATATGGGGGAGATTCACTGGACAAATTTTACTCAACGCATTTTGATGAGTAGAGAGGAGTGAATTTTTCAAAAGTGTTTTGTGAAATATTCAACTTGACCTCTTTGGGGTACGAGGGAAAATGATGGGGGTGTTCAGCCCTAACATCAGCGGATTTTATTTAAATCATTATTGCAGATTTAAATTTTCACAATGATTACAAGTGAAGTTAGCAGGGGGAAATGTAAAACAGAGTAAAAAAAAACAAAAGTAACTTTATTTTAAATTGCTTTATTTCTCAAATAGAAAACTATAAGTGCTTATATATTATTTGTTATTATGTTTCAGTCTGTGGACAGAATGACAGATTAATCCTCTCATTTGATCGCACTAACAGCGATAACGTATGCAGGGTACACAAAACAAAACCATCCCAAAAATAAAACAACCAAATCACTTTATTTATTTTTTTCCAATGAAACAAGATACAAATGGTCCATTCATGTCTATTAGAAAATTGTATTAAATATCTGCAATAGTAATAATACACACTAGCGAATGCCTAAGCTTTATCACTGGTAACGATCTTTCTACAAGAATAATACACGCGGTATATTGAAGATTAAAACGTCTCTGTACAAATATCGCACCGAGCTTAAGAAGCCTGTGTCCTTCTAGCTGTTGCGGAACCCTGCAAGCCTCTGCTGGGACTTGTAGTCACATATCTCAAGCTTGAGTGGCTACCTGAACAACTGATAGCGCAGAAATGGTCGCCTTCCCCTCCGTGTGTCGCTAAATTGCTGGAGCTATATTAAGATATCATGAATATATTCTGTATATTGCTATGAATTTATGCCATGTCCTGTGTCACATCCCTAAAACACTCTCCTTTTTCTCTCTCTCTCTCTCTCCTGTCTCTCTTTTTTTTGTCTTTTTCCCTAGTTAGCTGCCCAAGTCCTAGAGGATAAAGGCGTGGGATTTGGATTGGTAGACTCCGAACATGACGCCGCTGTAGCCAAGAAACTAGGTGAGCTGGTGATGGGGACAGGGACAGAAACTAGGTGAGCTGGTGATGGGGTCAGGGATGGGGGACTGAAGAGTCGTGTTGTTGTAACTTACTAGTGTAGCTATATTACGGGACAGGCTATACATTAGAGTAGCTTGTCCCTCTTTTCTTCATCGTTTTCCTGTCAGCTAAGCGCAGTGGAGGCAGCCATCTTGTGGCGAGAATTATGATTAGCGACACCATAGATGCAAAACGCGACAAGATGGCCGCCCCACCGTGATTCCGATGGCTGCAATTTGAAAGGGAAATGTCGGACTCAAACACAATAACGTTCGATATTCGAATAAAAATAAATGAAAATACTATTAAATCTAGCCATCTGAGCGAAGTTTTTACCCAGGGATTTCGCTCTTAACTGAATCTGACCATTAATTGGAAAGAACCAACAAATGGCACAGCTAACGTTTGCTATTCTTCATGGGCCTTATTCATCAAGGAACGCAAAACAACGTAATGTGTGGGGGGTATTTTTACACGCACGTACATCGGGTATACACGCGTCCGTATTCAACGAGAAGCTGCGGATCTGAAGATACGTCTGTTGATGAACACGGGTCTAGGTACAATACAGACAATACACTGCAGGATACGTCCAATATATATGGAATATAAAGTCACAAAAGAACAAACAGAAAATAAAAAATCAACTAATGTCACCTGTTAATAATATAGTCATTAATGAAAAAAACATAACATTACATTCACACCCCCCCTAAACAAATACATTTATCAGGATGTTATTAAATGCATTTTTTACAGTTACTTCTGATTGCAAACACATGTTCTAGCTGCATACACATGTTCTAGCATGTACACACAGCCGTCATCACTAGTAATCAGCACTTACACCTGACCTGTAGGGGACACAAGTGATACGACTGAAAATCACGTACATGAGAGACACCCAAAGCTTGAATCGGACGCTGCTGTGTGCGCTCCAGCCTGGTACGCCCTTACTGTACGTTGACTACGTGCATACGTCCCCTCCCCGTTCCACCCATGAAATCGAAAGCTGCAGTAAGGGTCCTCTTTACACAAAATACGGCACGCAACAGCATTTACGTTCCTTGATGATTCAGGTCCTATATTAGATTAAGGTGTGGCTATATATGGACACGCCCTAATGACATCACCAATCACAGTTAGCGCACTCTTTCAGGAAACAGCCCTGTGTTTATCAATCTCTGTGAGATATAATGATACAAATGAAAATGTGGCTTCTCTCTCCTCCGAGTTAAGGGAGAAAATGAGGAGTGGTCTAAAATATGAATGCAGATCTTTGTGTATAGGTTGTTGGGGTGCTTCCTTAATGCTTCAGCGGAAGTCGCGCTGAACAGGTGATTTGCAGTATTTATCCACCATAACTGGGATGCAAGCATACGCTGTATGTAATATTGGGGTACAATGCAGAATACTGTTTATGATTTAATACCATGCAATATGAAGGTAATAAAAAATAACCATACTGTACTAACCTGCACCACACCGTCAAATTTTGCTTTTGTCTGAAGTGGAGATCTGGTGAAAAGAATTAAATTAATGTATAGAAGAACAAAATAATAAATTAATACCGGTATATAGCAGAACTAAAGGTGTGTGGTATTGGATCCCTGTAAACTAATTCAATCACAGTTTTATCTGCACATATAAAAGGGCCTATTCTGGTCTCCTGTATACACTTTTGGCTTTCATAACATGGCACATGCATTAATTACCTCTTGTTCCATTTGAGAGTTGTTTACACGCTAAAGTCTGTGGATTCTACTACTGCATTACATAAAAATAAACACTAGGGGGAGTCAAGCTTCATACAGTTCCCAGACATTAGAGTAAAGTGTTTGCACAAAATTTAGAGACTCTTGCAAGGTATGGAATAATTTACTATATGTCTGGTGACAGAGTTGAAGAGCAGTTAGCACCAAACCTTAAGGGATTTCAAAAAGGAATTAACAAATTATATTGCCACACTGGGGCTCCAACATTCAGTCAGTCAAAACAAACCCAATCTTATAATAATAATAATAATAATAATAATAATAATAGTAATAGAAGTTATAGCAATGTGACTCTTACATTAAGTAACTTAGTGGCACTGTTATTAGTACAGTGGTGCAAACAGACTATTTTCGGCACAATTTCACC
This sequence comes from Mixophyes fleayi, assembly GCF_038048845.1. NCBI lineage: Eukaryota > Metazoa > Chordata > Amphibia > Anura > Limnodynastidae > Mixophyes > Mixophyes fleayi. The sequence goes on along the minus strand of NC_134413.1, from coordinate 77,251,982 downwards.
CTGCATCCAGGACACGGGTACAAGTTATCCAAACAGGGCAAAGGGAAAAGTCTGCCCAATCTAGCACAACTATAAGTGCATTTTGTTTATGACAGGGGTGGACCTAAACTATTTTGTAGAACGGACAATTTAGCATAGCCCCGCCCTTCCTTTATTCTTATTGGTGGGCCCGTCCCCTTCCTTCACTTTGATTGGATCTGGCAGCTAAGAAACAGGCAGGGATGTTACCCAGCTGATCCGAATTTAAACATATATGTAGTTTGGGGCTAGGGGGGAGGGTTGATTGCACAGCAGTGGGCGTGGTCTGATGACTCAAATAGCGTCAAAAAAGCCCCACCCACTCGATAAAAACGCTCTTAAAATGTAATGACGTTAAATAGCCAGCCAGAGCGATAGCCAGCCATAAGACAGGCGCCCTTTGCTTTCCATATCTCATACAATTGTACACCATCAATGTGGGCAATTCATTCTGCTGTGCGGTGCGGTTGGGAACGGTTACGGACAAATTCTGCGAATATTTCCCGGTACGGTTTCGAACATTTTGCTGAAGACTCAGCCCGCCCTTTAGTGGGCAAGACTGGAATATCTGCAATGGTCCATCTTAGGCATTTCCCACTTAAGCTTAAACGTTTATATTTTCAAGCAGTATAAGTCACCGTCACTTACAGTACAACAATACGAAGCACAAAGGTATTTTATGATAATGGCGATAGACATTGACTCTATTGTGAGTTGGCTCAGCCCCCCTTCTATTGTGTGGGGACAATTTTAGATGGCTATGCCAAAGTGGAGAAGAATACGCAGCGAGTGTGACTAATATCAAGGCAACAGGACTTGTCCTTTGTACGGCTGCTATGACTATCATCCCTGAGATACACAAAAAGACAGTCATACCTGGATACAGAGTCACGTTTGTGTGTTCCACTCCCACCTAATGAGTGAGACACTTGTAACCCATTAATAATATAATACGGGCACTTTGTACAGAGAGGGGTCTGGTACTAGTAGATGTCAGAGATATCTCCTGCATTAGTCAAAGTACCGCATTAAACCGCAGTCCCACTTATACTAGGTGACGCATCTACAGTAAAGACTCCAGGTCAGCACGGTGGCTTAGTGGTTAGCACTTCTCTCTCACAGCAGTCCCAACATGACTTGTATATTAAATTGCCCAAGAAAAGTCATGTTTGCAACGACAGATGATACTTAACGGTGGCAATAGCCTGATAATTCTTAATACGCCCCAAATCTTCCGGCTCTAGGAGCAGGAAAACAGTATAAAAACTCTGGCTTCAGCAGGTAACTCCCAAATCCTTGCTAGAACCTCCAAATTTGCCATTTTCCCTTAAAATGGCCGCCTCAGTGGCGTACCCAAAATGGCCACCACTATTATGCGCATACTTCCTCGTTTATAAGTACTGCTGTTGTTTTTTTTTATATATTCATAAACAATCTCAGAGAAGGAACAGCCTATCGAAATTTAAGATTAAAGGTCTAATTACATTTAAAAGTAAGGCGGCTGGTTGCCATAGAGACCCCTATTTTACTAAAATAAAATATAAAAATTAGGGTGGGGGCCCCTGGCAGGGAGGATTGGAGGAGAACAAGATGTTTTGTCGGAATGATGAAGGACTCGAGACCAGGCTGCATTAACCTCGCCGATCAAACGTTTCTTCATTAAAAGGTTACATTGGCATAATTCAGAGCCAGAGCGGTCTGACACGGACATCAGAAGTCTGTAAATTGGAAATGGCTGTGTATTTCTACAGCGGGCGTGATTAGCCGGGGAGAGTGGAGTAGCCGCGGGGATGTGATATGGATGTCAAGAGCTGAACCTCAAGTGGTCACTGACGAGATGGAGTAATGACTCGGTTAGCTGTCCTTATGCCAGAGGTGACGCTGCCTGATTAGCGCTGGTCAAAAGTATTCATTTAATACTAAAACACAACTATAAAAGAGTTACGTAACTTTGAGTTTGCTGAAACCTGCCAAAATTACAGTATCTATGGTGACAAGCAGAGATCGAGGGCTGCTGTTCCGCTTACGTTGTCATATCTAAGTGAAACGGCGGCATTTGGAATCATTACCCCTCCGTGAGGCTCCTCAATGAAAGCTGCTATTTCCCTGTTGCGACGCCACACAAAACGCATCGCAGGGCAACGCAGCAGGGTGACCGACGTCTGTTGTAGGGTATCACAAGCTACGGCACCTCAGCGCCGTCTTTATCGCCTAGTTTTAACTGGGCGCCGTCTGTAGATTCTAAAATAAAGCAAAAAGACGGCTCAGAGCATAACAAATATTATTTCAGAAGACGAAATCCATATAACAGTCGAAATTAACTTTTTAAGACGGGATTAGAAAGAGCAGAGTTCCTAATTTAACAAGGCCGCCAATTGAAATGCCGTGTCCTTGATAGTATGGCATTGTCAGATGTGCGTTAGTCATAACGTGGGAATGTTTACTCGTTCTGACTAATGAAAATCTTCAACAATTAGCATCTGTTTCTTAGTATACATGTTTCTGCACATGTGAGAGAGCTCCTGGTGTGCGCTCTGCGTGCAGAATCTCACAGAACACTACACAGTAATTAGCAATGTGTGGTCTGGATGGTAAGGACTCTGATGGAACGGTGGCCCGTGGCCTCTGTGATGTCATTGCTTCCTGGTGAATTAATATTCGGCATTATAGGCACAGGCAGTGTCTACAAGTCACGGTTTCCTTGTAGATTTGCTGCATTCGTGGCCATTTGGTTCAACTCCCCAAAGGGCTGCTTCAATGTGCTACACAATTTAATGGAAACTGGGCGTGATCCATATTGATAAGGTCGACAACATAATATAGACAGAGTTCAAAATTCAACAATACATTAACAGTATTATGAAATGTAGACAGTGTTGGTAGGTTGAGAGTTCGAATGTAGACAGTATTATTAGGTCAACAATAATATCCCTAATCCTAACCATAACTCTAACCATATCTCTAACTCTAACCCTAATCCTACCCCTATCCATAACTCTAACCCTAATCCTATCCCTAACTCTGTCCCAAACTCTAACCCTAATGCTATCCCTATCTCTAACACTAATCCTAACCCTAATCCTACCCCTATCTCTAACCCTAATTCTATCCTAACCCTATGCCAAACTCTCACCCTAATCCTATCCCTAACCATAACCCTAATCCTACCCCTATCCATAACTCTAACCCTAATCCTATCCCTAACTCTATCCCAAACTCTAACCCTAATGCTATCCCTATCTCTAACCCTAATCCTAACCCTATCCATAACTCTAACCCTAATCCTACCCCTATCCATAACTCTAACCCTAATCCTACCCCTATCCATAACTCTAACCCTAATCCTACCCCTATCCATAACTCTAACCCTAATCCTATCCCTAACTCTATCCCAAACTCTAACCCTAATGCTATCCCTATCTCTAACCCTAATCCTACCCCTATCCATAACTCTAACCCTAATCCTATCCCTAACTCTATCCCAAACTCTAACCCTAATGCTATCCCTATCTCTAACCCTAATCCTACCCCTATCCATAACTCTAACCCTAATCCTATCCCTAACTCTATCCCAAACTCTAACCCTAATGCTATCCCTATCTCTAACCCTAATCCTACCCCTATCTCTAACCCTAATTCTATCCTAACCCTATGCCAAACTCTCACCCTAATCCTATCCCTAACCATAACTCTAACCCTACCCTATCCCTTTCTTATCCCTAACCCTATCCCAAACTCTAACCCTAATCCTATCCCTATCTCTATCCTTAACCCTAACCTTAGCCCTAACCCTATCCCTAAACCTATCATTAACTCTAACCCTACCCTATCCCTAACACTAACCTTATACCTAACCCTATCATTAAGCCTAACCCAAACTCTATTCCTAAACCTAACTCAATCCCTATCCCTAACCCTAACCATATAATACTGGCTACATTTCAATTGTCGACCAAACAATACTGTCAACATTCAAATTATGGACCTAACAATACTGTATACATTCAAATTGTTACCTAATAACAATGTCAACATTTGACTTGTTGACCTTATATTATGGTCAACATTCGAACTACTGACTGAATAATACTGTCTAGTTTTCAATTGTCGATCTAATAATACTGTAAACATTCGAATGGACGACCTTATGTTGTCGACTTTCTGAATGTCGACCAAATGAATGTCTAGCCGTCGACAGCATACCTTTAAATTAGGGTTGCCACCTTTTGGTAAAAGACAAATAGGACGCCAGCAATGAGCACTGAGGCTAGAGTGAATAAAAATATTAGCACCTCTACTTCAGATTATACGTCGGCTCAAACATTGGTGAAGCTCCAGTTATCCCAAATTGATTTACTCAGGGTATCCCAGATAGGGATTAAACCTTCACATATGGCTTCAGCTAAGTGATAAGAATCTAAATGTTGGTAGGTACAATGATGAGCTGCAGAGAGACAAATTTGAAGTGTGCTGACAGATCTAGAGTTGAGAGGGGGTTGCCGTAGAAATAAAGGCGCCCAGTATCTATGAGGCTACATACAAAACTAGGCCATATTTTGTATTCCAAACTCAACATAGTTTATCCAGAAGCAAATTTGCACCTTTTAGCGGGACTTATTACCCCGACTAAATTAGGCCCCCATGTGAGATTCCATCTGCCCTCTATTCACCTGTCAAAAATAGTACAGCCGGGATGCGGAATTATCTAACCCACCCAGGTGATCACCTGGGATTACTGCTGCTCCTTTCATAGTTAGGGATCACCATGTCTCCTAAATCTCTTTCCCCTCATTTCTTCTAATATGTGCATTTGTAAGCAATCGTTTCAGGGTGTCATGACTTTAAAGTGTGTTCAGTTTTCAACAGTGGCCTGGTTAACCAATAGGCTGACTCGGATGCAGCCTAGGGCGTAAGGCTTTTGGTTGGGAGAGCAAAATTGTGACAGGGAAAGGTATACACTGAAATTGACGTTTAAATATAAGAGAATATTTGTTCTCCAAAGTAAAAGAAAACACAAAAGAAAAATGCAGTAAGGTTTTAATCTTGACGTATTCCTACGGTAATGTCCGAAGACAATGGGTCGGGAGCTTGAGGATAAGAGCGTAGGAAAGACAAGGAGCGCTCGCTCATGCCTCCATTCTGCTACATAGTTCTGATTTTAATAAACCAGGCAGGTGGAAATCCCTATTTAAAATACGTGCATATCGCAGACAGAGGTTGCATGTGTATCTGGGTTGTAAACAAACGTGAAGACCATTAGGAACGTACGATGAATGAACCATAGTCGTATACTATAGAACTACGTGTAACGTGTTCAATCCTGCCGCTCTGTTCGCTGGAGATGGATACAGCTCAGAATGGACCCATTGTAGACTTGTGTGCCCGTAATTTGCATGTAGATATCCTGCTTCTTCGCTCAACAAAGGACGGCCTGAAGTTCAGGAATTGGGGGATGGGGGGGGGGGGATCGCGGAGCATTGTCATGGAAACTACTTCTATAGTGATGTACAACCTGGCTCCACCAACACATACACAATATATACTGTATCCTAATTGTGCAATGAGGATGAATTCCCATCAATAACGGGAGACAAACAGAAAAGGTTCCCCGACCTGCTGCGTTCTCCTTGGCAACCCTGCAAGGAGAGTGACAACATCTCTGCTAATCTTCTGTTCCTCATGTCACAGAACAGGGCCGTGAACTTTCTGATGAAGGGTGGAAAGCAGATATTTTATTTCTGTAGGATTGCCATGATGCCGGCTCAAGCTAGAACCTTTCCCTTTAAATTGTGCCCCTGGTTAAGGGCTGGGTTACATTGTCTCTTTAAAACATGAAAAAAAAACTTATTAACAAGTTATTACTAGAGATGTTCCGGCTCGGTTGTCTGAAAACTGAACCCACCCGAACTTAGGGGATCTGAGTAGGCTCGCGAACCGGCTCGGTACTTTCGCGCATCCCCGGATCTGAATTGAGGCAAAACGTCATTGTTGCGTTGTCGGATCTCGCAGGTTTTGGATTCCATAAGTACCTCCCTCTCCAGCAGATCCAGCGCCATTGCGCACACAGAAACAGGAGGGGTAGCAGTGTTCTAGTCACTCTCCAGTCTTCAGTGACATTGCTCAGTGCCATTGATCATACAGAAACAGGGGTAGCAGTGCTCTTGTCACTCTCCAGTCTTCAGTGACATTGCTCAGTGACATTGATCATACAGAAACAGGGGTAGCAGTGTTCTTGCCACTCTCCAGTCTCCAGTGACATTGCTCAGTGCCATTGCTCATACAGAAACAGGAGGGTTAGCAGTGTTCTTGTCACTTGACAAAAATTGACTGGAAATGACTGGAAATTAATGTTATTGAGGTTAATAATAATAATGTAGGAACAAAAAAAGAGCCAAATTATCATCATCATCATCAGTTATTTATATAGCACCACTAATTTCGCAGCGCTGTACAGAGAACTCATTCACATCAGTCCCTGTTCCATTGGGGCTTACAGTCTAAATTACCTAACATACACACACACAGACTAAGGTCAAGTTTGATAGCAGCCAATTAACCTAACAGTATGTTTTTGGAGTGTGGGAGGAAACCGGAGCACCCGGAGGAAACCCACGCAAGCATAGGGAGAACATACAAACGCCACACAGATAAGGCCATGGTCGGGAATCGAACTCATAACCCCAGTGCTGTGAGGCAGAGGTGCTAACCACTGAGCCACTGTTTATGCCCAAATTATGTGATTTTGTTGGCAAAACCAATATTCTGCCCATCGCTCAGCAAAGTACCTCGGGCGTCCGTGACGTCACTAGTTGCTGCTGAACGACCAGGCTGCACTGTCATAAATACAGATTCAGGGCTGGATTTATCAAACCTTACGAAGGAACAATGGAGATGTTGCCCGTAGCAACCAATCAGATTCTAGCTTGCATTGGGAGATACGCAACTTTGGCCCAACAAATATGAGAGAATAAATAGAGTTACAGCAGACCAAAAATCCCAAACCGAATATTATCTACCTGCCTCAGTGAGTAAGTGGCTGTAATTACGTCTTCTTGAGAGAGCTGGATGAGAAGCGTTCTAGGAAACAGGATTGCTTCCCCGCCATCGGGATTTCCGAGAATTTCAGGAGCATAGCAATTGAGGGGCCTCTATTATTACACAAAGCAGAGGCATAATCCGCCTGTATGAAAGAGAAATGATGGTACAGTAACAGGTGACCTCAATAAGAGCCGCTGTTTACATGCAGAAAGGTCTGGAGCATCATTAAGAGAACAAAGAAAGTGAATAGGTAAAAAGCTCTTTCTGAGTTCATGTACCGTGGAGTGGTATCTATCTTTTCATGACATTTTAGCACTCCAAACATGGGATATCTTATTGGCCACGTCATTCGCCTAACGCACGTCTCTCCCCTAATGTTCAGGATATTTAGATAGATGGTAAAAGATACATCTGGGATCCTCTCACCTTTCAGAATGGAAAGCAACGCGGAGAGGGCTTTAAATAGGGATCCTTGGACAAGGACCATTCCCACGGACGCTTGAGGCAGCTGATGGAGAATGCTGAATGGAGAGCTCATGCTATGTCCTGCATCCTCCTTGTCTTGTGTCCAATGTCCCATTGTCATTCTAGGGATCAATAATCCCTACTTAATGTCCCGTCTGAGATTCCTTCCACTCTGTTCAATGTTAACTGAACTAAAAAAAGAAGCTCAGGAGAAAGGTTTTGCGGGGTTCATTGTTTAAAGTGTAGGGCAGATATATGGGCACAGTTGGTTAAATTTGTTGGTTATAGTCAGTAAATGATGGGCTCTGTGTGGCATAATATGCTGGGCACCGCTGGTACATGTTGCCCTCTGTTGATATAATGTGCTGGCCACTGCTGTCATATGCTGGACATTGTATATATAAGGTGTCTGACACTGCTGGCACATGCTGGGCACTGTTAGTATAATGTGCTGGGCACTGCTGTCATATGCTGGACATTGTATATATAAGGTGTCTGACACTGCTGGCACATGCTGGGCACTGTTAGTATAATGTGCTGGGCACTGCGGTCATATGCTGGACATTGTTGATATATGGTGTCTGACACTGCTGGCATATGTTGGGCACTGTTAATATAATGAGCTGGGCACTGTTGGTATATGCTGGACATTGTTGATATATGGTGTCTGACACTGCTGGCACACGTTGGGCACTGTTAATATAATGAGATGGGCACTGCTGGTATATGCTGGACATTGTTGATATATGGTGTCTGACACTGCTGGCACATGTTGGGCACTGTTAATATAATGAGCTGGGCACTGTTGGTATATGCTGGACATTGTTGATATATGGTGTCTGACACTGCTGGCACACGTTGGGCACTGTTAATATAATGAGATGGGCACTGCTGGTATATGCTGGACATTGTTGCTATATGGTGTCTGACACTGCTGGCACATGCTGGGCACTGTTAGTATAATGTGCTGGGCACTGCTGTCATATGCTGGACATTGTTGATATATGGTGTCTGACACTGCTGGCACATGTTGGGCACTGTTAATATAATGAGATGGGCACTGCTGGTATATGCTGGACATTGTTGATATATGGTGTCTGACACTGCTGGCACATGTTGGGCACTGTTAATATAATGAGATGGGCACTGCTGGTATATGCTGGACATTGTTGATATATGGTGTCTGACACTACTGGCACATGTTGGGCACTGTTAATATAATGAGCTGGGCACTGCTGGTATATGCTGGACATTGTTGATATATGGTGTCTGACACTGCTGGCACCTGTTGGGCACTGTTAATATAATGAGCTGGGCACTGTTGGTATATGCTGGACATTGTTGATATAATGTGCTTGACACTGTGGGCACTGCTGGCATCATGTAGGTACATGCTGGGTACTGCTTTGATAGCGTATTTATGAAACGATTCCACATCCCCCGATTAGCTGTGGACAGAAATAGCCGCCGCGTACAGTGACGCAGGATAGTCCCAAGCGTCTGAGCTCCAGACCGCACATGGTTCAGCTGTGACACTCAGCGCTCCATCAACTCAGCCTGAATTACTGCTCCTTATTGACATAATTAAAAGGCAGTGAAATTAACACTACATTAACTTCCTGGCTGGAACTAGCGGGCGTACAGCTCTCCTCGGTCATAATTACAAGTGCGCGGCGTACACATGGGAGCAATTGTCATGAGTCGGCCTGACTCACTTGATCTGTTGCTATCTGGCACTAACACAGATGCAATTATAAATACTGACTTTATATTACAGAGACAGAGAGATAGAGAGAAAGAGAAAGAATTGGGGGCTGCACGCACTTGGCCGTGCAATGGAGGCTCAATCGGTTGTGGGTAGCTTAGCGCTTCATAGGCGATAGAGTTATCCTTAATCCAAATAATACTGTGTAGTACAGTAAGAACACAAAGGCAGAACCTTATTAAATAAGGTTCAATATGAGAAAATACTCACAAAGCTTAATGTATGAAAAAACAGGGTAACAAAATAGAGAAATAAGCTATTATTAAGAATGTAACTATAATAATCTAACATATACTAAACTTCATAGGAAAATAGGGAAGCTATGGAAGGGAAAAGTGATGCATGTTCTGCAAAGTCACTGTCCCTCTCAGGGGCAAACGCAGGATTTGCAGAGGGGGGTTTCCACACCACGCCACCAGTGGGCGTGACCAGCATGCATGGGGACGTGGCTACAATTTTAGACAGTGCTTGGCTGGTCTCCAACTCTTCCTATCCCCATAATATACATGGGCAATGCTGCGTGCACTACTGTTAGGTGCACTCAGCTCTCCCTTCTCAAGCAGAGCTGTGTGAAGCGGGGGCAGGGTCCAGCCACCTCAATTATACAGTGCCCTAGGCTTGGAAGGGGTTTTCCAGGCACTAGGAACCCCCCCCCTGGTTTGCCTATGCCTCTACCGTATAAACAGTTTCAAGGTACCATATGTCTACTGAAACCAAGCACTGTTCACATCTGTTGAAGCACTATACCAAGCATCCACCACACCTTTTGTGAAGCCTCGCTTGTTGCTTGTTGTTAAACATGATTATCCGCACAGCGTTCCCTCGTATGCCCAGAATGGGAGATTTTTTTATTGAGGCAGAGAGTCATTGTAGCTTTATGCACGCACCTGGTATGACAGCTACAATAATTATTTCCCGATATGGCTTGTAATTAGAGAGGAGATGTGAATGGCACTCTGATAAACACTGCATGGGATATACGTAGCTTCTGGTACCATCACATTGCTTACAGCTGGGTAAATTGTTTTGCAACTAGTCGGCTGGTTAGCCTAGATCAGGCCTGTCCAACCTGCGGCCCTCCAGGTGTTGTGAAACTACAAGCCCCAGCATGCTTTGCAGGTAGACAACCAGTTGATAGCTGGAAGGGCATGCTGGGACTTGTAGTTTCACAACATCTGGAGGGCCGCAGGTTGGACAGGCCTGATCTAATATGTACTCGGATGGGGTTAAAAGGCATTATATTTATGGTAATGGCCAGTGTCTGATCGCTGCCACCTAGAGGATTTAAGTTATTTTGGCATCCATAAAGGTTCTGTAGACATAGTTTGCTTTCTCAAAAACATTGGTTCGGACCACAAAATGGCCACCACCACAATGCATCAGTTTCCCAGTGAGTTAGTAGTCTGCTTTTTCCTATGCTTTGTTTCAGAACACAAAATGGCCACCGCCCCATTGCATCAATTTCCCAGTGAGTTAGTAGCCTGCTTTCTCTTACATATTGGTTCGGAGCACAAAATGGCAGCCAAAACAAAATGGCTGGACTAAGATGCAATTCCTCTAGAACGTACTGTCCAGTCACGCCATCCTGTGTCACAGTGTACGCACAGAAGACATTTCAGATCTATATTTAACACCTTTGCTTGGCTCTCCTCCTGTATTGATTCCTGCACTCCTGCCAGCCGCTTGCAGAGAGCTTTTATTTATCCTAATACAAATGACCCATCTGATCAAATATTTTACTTCATAAGAATTCTCGGCAGAAATCCTGCGGACAAAACGGGCTCAGCTGGCGGCAGTAACTCCTGGTGCTAATCTATGCTTATAGCACAGCTAACAGCGGTGCTTGCAATCTTGCAAGCAGAAGAAAAGAAAATAATGAGATTTGGGTTTCAAAAGACACAATTGCACGTCACAAAACATTAATGGTGAATAGCACATGAGGGAAGGGTGGTGAATAAGACAACAGTCTCAGTCGGATTTTCTTTTGTGGTATTAAGTAAAAAAAATAAAAACACTTTCTTGCTGCAAAATTCTTACCGGTGAAGCGGTTGGGACCACGGCCTCAAGGATGAAATTATATAATTAGCGTGCATGATGCAATTATTGCGTTGTACAGTAGCTTGCAAGGGACATATTTAGCATTAGGCAACTAGTTCTGTGCATAGGGGTTTCAGAAGTCACGGGGCAACCAATCAGCAACCGGCTTTGACTGAAGTGGAATTTAGACATTTAGGGGCATATTTATCAAAAGACTTGTTTTTGAACTGTTTTTGGAAACCCATCTGAAGAGCGATTAAAAAAATAATTAATAAATAGACCCCTAATTGTCATAGGAAACATCACTTCCACTTTGAAATTGGAATTTTGTGAGGTCACGTGCTTATTTATAGGTCTTTACGGGAAGTGCCATAACAGGATGGTATAGCCGAAACAGGTAGACTTCAAAACAACTACTCTTCATTTTTCACCTCACATATGGTCATGACTACCTGCAAACCCGTGAAAGTGGATGTATACAAACTGAACATGGGCAATTCCCAAAAGAACAATATGGTAGTACACCTTATAATGCACTAGGTGGGGCAAAAGAGCACAAAGCTGGACTTCTGCAAACCACTTAGTGGTTAGTGCAGTTGCCCCTTAATGTGTGTTAATAAACAACTCAGTAACTATAGCAATATAATACTTGAGATGAAATGCAATTGTCTTGGTGCAAACACGAACTCTCAGTCTGTATGTTTATATTTCATTCCACTGAATCATCACAAAGGTTATATTACCATATTAATATTTACGATGTGGACAGTGGATAAGATGTGTCATATCCTATGTGAGGCTGCATTGGATAAAGCAGAAACAAGTCAATGTGTACGATAAAATAAGATAAGGGGCTCGTACGTTTAACATAGATGCAAACGTAATCTGCTGCAGACAGTTGGAATCCAATTTTCATATAATGATTGCTAATATGGTTATAAGCACAATTTTTTTTGACGAACTTGCAAAATTAGTCGGAATTTGCCAAAATTTTCAGAACGACAATAGTATTTTAAATTTTCTTTTCTCGTTTTTATTTGTCTCGTCTCTCAGGACTGGATGAAGAAGATAGCATCTACGTGTTCAAGGACGACGAAGTTATTGAGTATGATGGGGAGTTTTCAGCAGATACTTTGGTGGAATTCTTACTTGACGTAAGTCATGAGTTTCCTTGGCTAAACTATGCAACTATTTTTTTTCAACTACTTGGACAAAATTACACCATATGATTTATGATTCCTACTGATTACAATTAGAATTGTGGGATTTCATGCTACGGAACATTTGCTGTTGATACAGAGTTTTGGTTCCTTGTTGTAGCAAATTACATTTCCATCCAAACTACAGTCTTACGTGGCCAATACATTCTGTGATTTGCATCCAATTAGATCTAAAAAAAACAGTTGGTGTGTATCGTGGATGGAGCCAAACATGCAGAGTGTTAGGCAGTGTTTGGAGAGGCTGGTCATAATTTTTCTGTGAGGTCCAGTAAAGATGGGATAGACAAGGTGTAGAGAGCGAAGAGAGGGCGGAAAGAGAAAGAAGTGTGACAGACAGAGAAGAAAGGAAAGAGAGACAGCCAGCAGTTAAGAGGAAGAAGGGTTATATAATGTGAAGACTAAAGAGTTAGATGTGAAGAGAGGGATGGTATATAGGCAGGGAAGACAGAGGAAGGAGACAGGAGGTGAAGACATACAAGGGAAACAGGGGATGAATAGAGGGTAAAGAGACGGAGAAGGAGAGAGAGTAGTGAGATGTGCAATAGAGAGAGGAGAGAGATAGATGGTGAAGAGAAAGAAGAAAGGCAGTAAAGAAATCAAGGGACACAGGTGATACAGAGAGAGAAAGGAGACATTCGGTGAAGACATACAAGAGAAACAGGGGATGAATAGAGGGTAAAGAGACGGAGAAGGAGAGAGTAGTTCGATGTGCAATAGAGGGAGGAGGGAGACAGATGGTGAAGAGAGTGATGAAAGGCAGTAAAGAAATAAAGGGGCACAGGTGATGCAGAGAGAGAGAGAGAAAGTAGATTGTCAGTGATGGGAGAAGAAAGAGACAGACATTAAGAGAAAGAGTAGAGACAGCCAGCAAACGAAATTGCAAGGTGGACAAGTGTCAAAAAAAAGAGTGAGAGATGGGAGACAGGAGGTAACGAGAGGAGACGAGAAATAAGAGAGACTGTAACTGAATTAAACAACAGGTGAAGAGAAGGGCAGGCGTTGAGGAAAGAGACAGCAGATAGAAATGAGGAGGACAGTAACTAAGAGGTGATGAGAGAGTCAGGAGGAGAAGCGACAGAATTGCAGCATTAGTAGAAGACATACATCACTAAGCGCACAGTAAAGAGACAGATGACGGTGGGAGGGCAGATTGGGAGAGAAAATAGAGATGATTTTAGAGGTGAGGAGTGAGACATGAGTATCTGTGATGGAAGAGGCTTTATCTGTAGGTAGATGCCACATTTCAAGCTAAATCGACAACATTTTGGCAAACACCTCTTGTTGATCATTAAGATTCCTCCCGCCACTAGTTACCGGCTGAATTATTTAAAGAGGACACACTCTGTTTGGCACCGAAAATAAATCCTGGCCGTGTTTACAGAATTAAATCCCAACTGACCCCAATTACACCTCCCGAATAGAACTAAAGGGGGAAGATTGCACAGTGCGAATGAAATCCAGTTCCTGGGAAAGAGATAGGTTTTGAAAAACACGGTCTGACCCGGAAAGATTATTAATGCTCAATTTGGCAATTAACTTTCTTTGTCAGACTTGGCGGCTGCGCAGGAATCCTAATTTATGAATTTCACCGAACACTAGAGCATTCAGAACACAGCACGTTAAGTGAAACAATGACCCCAGGAGATAGGAGAATTGGAACCAACTTTCATTCCAACATAAAGTTATAACGACGTCTGTAAAACATCAGATAAATATATGTCTAAGTAATGACATTTATAATAGGAAACTTGTGCTTGCTTTATATATTACATTACACATCATCAAATCTGCAAAAGCCGATTTGTGACCACTATTGCAGACACACGGGGATAGAGGGCCCGATTCAACTTCGGACACAACCTGCATGCAACTCACGTTTAAGAAACGAGCGCAGAACTTGAGCGTATGTCCAACCACATTCCAATCCGAGCGGATCTCAAGATGCGTTTCGATAGAAGAGCTGTTCCAAGCAGAATATGGCACGCAAAGCGTCTTGCTTCTGAAGTTGAATCATGGCCCAGAATGTGCAATCGTTATATGTGATACAAAACAAGGGCTAAACAGCAAAGTATATCAAATACAATATCTCACCATCAAAACTAAATACTGCCCCCATTAGCAATCAAATAGCATTTCCACTTAATGTAATTATATATTCATATTTCCCCCATAATATAATACAATAATTTTGACCCTTAATATAAATATGATTGGCCCCCACAATCAATAAATAACGACTGCCTCCATAATTCACAAAGTCAAAGGTGGTTCCTCTTGCATTCTGAATATAGCTCAAACAGCATGCGGATCAGAAACAGGCCTAAAAACACTCGGGAAGGGATAAGTGGTTCCCAAAATCCCCCCACAAAAAGTCTACCAGCAGAAGGACTTTACTAAAGTAGTCGTTGTCCTTTACCAGGTTCTTGAGGATCCCGTGGAGTTCATCGATGGAAGCCATGAACTTGCTGCCTTTGAGAACATTGAGGATGAACCTAAGCTCATTGGATACTTCAAAAACGAAGATTCCGAACGTAAGTACAAGTTTATTGGTGGACGTTGAGACACAAAGGATGGAATTCACGGAGGTGGCGCTATGATATGCAGGGCCAGTGTTTTCGAAGAACATTATATTCAGCAATTTATGGGGCCAGTTTGAATGCCATAAACATCATTTTAAAGAACAGGATTAAAATTCGGGCACAATCAGGGTAAGGCTAGCAAATTTTAGACTCGACTCAACAGTCTATTAGGAATATTTTAAAGGGAAAAAAATGCAGTTGGCCCAGTGACCCAGCCCAAGGTAGCATAGGCAAACCGAGGGGGGGGGGGGGGGGGGTTCCTAGTGCCTGGAAACCCCCTTCCAAGCCTGGGGCAGTGTATAATTGAGGTGGCTGGACCCTGTCTCGCTTCACACGGCTCTGCTTGAAAAGAGAGAGCTGCGTGCAGCTAACAGTAGTGCACGTAGCATTGACCATGTATATTATGGGGATAGAAAGCGTTGGAGAGCAACCAAGCACTCTCTAAAATTATAGCCACGCCCCCATGCATGCTGGTCACGCCCACTGGCGGTATCGTGTGGAAACCCCCCTCTGCAAATCCTATGTTTGCCCCTGGGTAGCCCGCTATGGACTGACCTAGGGGGCTGATGACCCCCCTGCCCCTGGGTACAATCAATTTAACAAAAACTGGTAGTTTATGCAAAGTACACCAAAATTAGGACTGTTTTCAATAGAAAATGTCATTAACTAATATTGATCAATGACTCTATCCAGAACATGCATGTGTAATAATTATATAATGTTATATAATATAATAATATAATATATTAGTAATGCTTATATGGACAAATAAAAATATCTGTATAAATCGGTGAGTTCTGAGGTCATGAGTTCAGTGTTCTTTAGAACTTGTATGTTGCATAGAATAACTTCATCCCCTAAAGTAATTTATTTTAGATAATAGAAGTGACCAGGGAGATCCGTGTTCATTATAGGGTTATAATTTACAGTAGAGAGAGTACATTAGCTATATATAGTGTCATTATTGCAAGACAAATATTATAATTTGCTTAATCTATATCATCTCACACTTTTTAGTATAGCAAAGTATTGTTGCCATGCTTTTTTGCTATATATTTATCCTTTAATTATATTAACATATTTGTAAAAATATATATATATTATATTGGCATTAATTATATTTAAGAAAAACTAGCTCCACTATAAAACACATGGGGGTATATTTACTAAACTGCGGGTTTGGAAAAGTGGAGATGTTGCCTATAGCAACCAATCAGATTCTAGTTGTCATTTATTTAGTGCATTCGACAAAATGACAGCTAGAATCTGATTGGTTGCTATAGGCAACATCTCCACTTTTTCAAACCTGCAGTTTAGTAAATAACAAATGCGTTAAAAAAGAAAATCGCTTTTTTACCTTATTAGAAATGATGTTTTCCCAAATGAATGTAAGCTCTTTTGCAAATATATCATTATTACGGAGATTTTTAACACTTTGCATTTAAACATAAAAAAAGGTGCTGCCTTTTGTGAATCTGCCGTTTTGTTTCATGTTATTTACAGTAATAATAAGCATTACGTAGACACTACACTTTCCACATGGGTAACTAGTTTTTTTTAGTACATTATATTATTTCTGGCTGATCAACACATCCAAATTATCCACACGAGGCCCGAGAAAAGGAAAAGGAGCGACGCGCTGCTTTAAATACACATTGTCACAGCAGCTCTGTTATCCTGTAAAATCATTCACAAGTTACTCCACGCTTGCTGCCATATTTCCCTGAAACTTTGCCTCACATCCCAAATTGCTGACTGGAATCAATAGCAGTAAGATGTGCTGGATTTAAGTTTTTTTTACCTCTATAATAACCTTTGTACGCGTATATTTTTAATAAAAAGGCAATCAGAACTAGCAATCTCTGTTATCGAATTGTCTTTGCCCTTTGAATTTCCAGCCAAATACCTCTTACTATAAAATACATTTTCATAGCTATTCAGTCTGCAAATGCTAAAATAATTCACTATAATATACACATTTATCACTCTCACATTTATGAAGAGATGTCTCTTACATCTTCTACTGATTGAAATTATACATTGAATTGACCCTCCACTATTGGTTAGTTTGATTGTATAATAAACAATTTAGCTGCCTTTTTATGTTTTACCGTTTGCGATTTAGCAGGACAGGTTAATGATATTAGCAATATCCATTCATTAAAGTCTAACGTTTGCTAATTAAAACCATCATGATTGTAAGAAAAAATTGGCATTACTAGCAATATAAACAAGACAACAATATAGCTGTACTGGATAGTACCATTATAGACTAAAGGGGTATATTGACTAAGCGACGGCTGGTCGTCATTTTTTTTAAATGGCAATTTTATTAAAGGCAAAACCCCCGATGGACTTTGTCTTTAATAAAATTGCCATCTTGAAAAATGACGGCTCAGCGCAGAGAATGTAATGTGGACGGTCTATCGGGGTTGTGCGGAGTCCCAAACAATATAATATAAATAACATTAATAAAAGAGGCACCAACTGGTGGCAGATAAATATTGCATAAAGCAGGCAGACTTACATAGGCTAAACGCCAATGCTGCGTGATGAAATATTTAGCTTTATGCGCTCGATGTAAAAAAAATGAAACATTTGGCATTTTAAAAGAATTGGGAGTAAAATATCCCACAGTATAATACATTAAAAAAGTGCAGGTTGCTTTAAATATTGACTGTTCAGGCTTTATATACACATACACACATAGCATAGCCTTATATTTGGAGATTAGTGATGTCACTTGTGTCTTCTGACTCATTGTGAAAGTGTTCCGTGATGGAATGTAAGTGTTCCGTGATGGAATGAAAGTGTTCCGTGATGGAATGAAAGTGTTCCGTGATGGAATGCGGAAATGTCAGTGAAGCAAAAATGCACCCGGTATGAAAGTAACTATATACACAAAATATTTCTATATTATATATATATATATATATATATATATATATATATATATATATATATATATACACATACACACACCACTCAGTTTTTATGGTATTGTTAATATTTTTAGGTTCATACTGTACGATCTTCTCTCTTCGACAACACAAATTTGCTGGGTTACGGGGGTTAAAAACTGAGGCCTGTAAAATGCTGACGGCGGCTTTTCAATGCAGTCTGTTAGAGGAATTTTCTATCCGTGAAGCCCTGTGAGCAGGGGATGAATCCAGATTATGATACTCAGCAGATCCACGGCACAATGAGAGGGTTGGAGAGCGTGGGCCGGTAGGCACAGGGCGGGCGGAGGGCAGTCTATTGAACAGCCCTCACATACAATCTATTATCTGTGCGCCTCTAAGAATTTACTCACCGCCAGGGCCGAAGATGGAGAAGATTGTGTCCAAAGTAGTAACTAACCCCAAAAAATGACAACAAACTTAGCAGTAGAGAGAATTTGGCCACGGCCTTTAAATAAACTGTAAACAACTTAAACTTAAGGGGTAGGGGTGTACCAGGCAATTAAATGCCCCCCAAAGAGCCACGTATACTATGTCCAACTACCATCTCCCAGGGTCACGGATTGAGTGCCCTTCCACCTGACGCTCAGACGCGATGGCAATCACAAGCAGAGGTGTGATCAAGGCCGGGACCTAGGTATGCCCTCAAATTTATCGGCACGACATACCCCCTTTTAACACGGACAACTAACAAGCCCCCTCCCCTTAATCTCAACACAGGCTGCATCATCTTGAACAAAAAACTCTAGTATAAATTCTCCATTTCTTTTCATGTTTTTTTTTCAAGAGGGTCGTGAGTGCGCCAAACCCAGGTATATCGGCCCTTTCAGCGCCAGACAGGACACTGCACCCCCCCCCTACCTCTTACTCCCTCCTCCTGTCCCACCTTCGCCAGGACTTGCTCAAGGCCAGCAATATCTCACTGTCCAATCACAGAGGAAGTCTTCCGGAGCCGACCCTCTGGACCAATGTGACCTCCCCTGCAAGTACAGTAGCAGCAGGACCTTCGAAGGGTCCACGCAATGGTCATGTCCCGTTGCCTAACTCTTAGCGGGTGCTTTTCTGCTAATTAGCGCCAAAGTTATCATATAGCGTAAACACACTGAATCCTACTGGGAGAAAAATGCTATATAAAAAAATATGATTATTATTACTACACAAACTCCAGTAACTACTACTTTCAAAGTAGAGATGCTCAGGCTCGGTTCCCCAAAAACCAAACACACCCGAAATGAGCAGATCCGAGTACCGAGACGGCTCGGTACTTTCGCGCGCCCTTGGAATTGAAAACGAGGCAAAACGTCATTGTGACGTCGTCGGATAACGGATCTCAGGAGTTTTGGATTCTATAAGCACCGCCCTCCACGGTGATCCAGCACCATTTCGCAGAGGGACACAGAAGGGGTAGCACAGTTCTTGGCAGTCTCTAGTGCAGTTGGGCAGCGTCATAGATAGAATAGAAAGAGGAGGGGTAGCAGTGTTCTTCAAAGTCTACAGTGACATTCAGGAGAGCTCCATTGCTAATTGTCATTGCTGAAATACAAATAATAGGTCTGGCAGGCTTGGTCTTCTAAATCTGCAGTCTTTGTTTGAAAGTGTATGAAAATAATATTGTGACCTGTGAGGTAGTCAAAATTGACTGCAAATGACTTGAAATGAGTGTTATTGAGGTTAATAATACTGTAGGGGGGGGAAGCAAAAATATGTCATTTTAGCAAAAATGGATTTTGGAATAAAAATCAGGATCCAAAACCAAAACACACAAGGGCGGTTATGCCAAAACATGAAGTTAATCCAGATCCAAAACCAAAACCAGAACACGGGGGTCAGTGAACATCTCTACTTTCAAGCCCCAATGCAGAGGTTTGTGATTACTTAAGCCTTGTGTGTTTTACATCAGTCAAATTAGTAAGAAGATTTTCTGAATTAAACAAAGAGAACAGAGAGAAAGGTTCTGTAACCCATAGCAACCAGATTCCATTTACCATTGTTCTAAAGAAGTTCAGAAAACAGAAGTAAACGCCTTGCTTCCTCTGGGCTATATACGTAACTTAGCATCTTTAAACCGTGCCCCTTTGGGACTATACCATCCACTATTGTGGGCACCAGTGAGCAACAACAGGCTGATGACAGAAATTGCAACTATTCTCTTACAGGGTTAATTGCCCATCTGTAAGGCCGATAAAAAGGGGGGTATTAAGGGATTTAGTGAGTCAGCAGAGTCCATTCACTCTGTCCCCGTAAACAAAACCTGCTTCCGCAGCACCATGGGTCTGCCTGTTCATAGAACCTTTGAGATTAACAAAACAGAGGACCCATTAAACAAGACCTCCCATTAATCAACTATTTCATAAAATTAAAGAACATCCTCTTAAAACCCTCAAAAATCAACCACCGACAAACACAACACTCTATGTATGCAAATTAACAGTCTACGATTTATCTGTATGAAGTAGAGAAGAGTCAAGTTATTTCCACTTGTGCTAATCGGCATCAGTTGGACAATGAGGTCATCACTTAAAGTTTACTTGTCTTCTCTACACACTGGAGTTAGCCATTGTCTGGGATGAGCCACAATTCAAGAGAATACAAGTTATCAGTTCAAAAAGAACTACTGATATCCCTAAGAAACAAGGCACTAAAAGTACATCGGTCCATCCAGCATTTGTTAAAACCGCTGTGGGTATCGTAACGATGTTTGTCATGTGGCAAAATCCTCATTTGCCCTGGACTCTCTCCATCCACTCTTAGCATCACCATTCACAATGGCAGGAAATAGCCTCCAACTTGGCCACAGATGAGACCTCTTTCAGGGTCTGGTCCTCCATGCCCACCTTTTGCAGGGCGGCTCTCGCTCTTCACCCCGCTGCATTTGGGAAGAGTGGGAGTAGAACACACAGTCCTGAGCTCTGACCTGACCTTGGCTTCTTGGGGAACCTGGAAAACGAGTCTTTAAACCCATAAACTTCTGGATCCTGAGAGATGAGACAGTATACAGTTCGCAACACAGCCCCAAGTGGTTCTCTCTCTCTCGGTCCTGCCCCCTGACAGTATGGAGAGCAGTTTGACCCATGTCTTACTCCTCATGGTCTCACTTTTTGGGGAGCTCTCAGCAGCCCCAGATATTGTGAAGACAAGACATTCAGTGCTTTCCCCACATTCTCTGCTGCTTATTAAAGTTCTTCATTATTGAAAAGTGACCTCCCTGGCAGCAGTAGACAGAAAACCTTCACGATCTCAAAGGCTTGGAACTCCTTTATCAATGCTTTAGTAGGGCATCACCCTGTAGGAAACCTTTGTTGGCCTCAAACATCTAGAGATGGTCAGACTATATGCCTCAAGCGTGTTTTCTCCAGCTGGTTTGACTGTAAATTCTTTTCTACAAAGCTTTGTGCCAATAACCCAATAACTTTACTAGATTTTCCATTCTACTCTTGAACACAGTTCTTAGATTCATTACTAAACGTCAGTTTATCACAAAGTTCATCACTAGACTCTGGAGGAGCGGTCACTCTGTTACACATTTCCTCCCCTCTGCACTACTGGACCATGTTGTCCTCTACATCTCCTACACAGAACAGGGATCTCCCCCTTTTATCTCACAGAGATGTTTGGGACTCTTGGACGGTCAGTCTTTGAATATATGCATCTGCAGGAGGGCGAACCTCTAAGCTCACACTACTTGAGTCCCCAACAGGCCAGGCTAACAACACCCCGAGTCTCACTTTCGGAACTCAAGCTCGTTCTGGCACTCAACAATTTGCTATAGTCAAAAAATCACTTGTCTCGGCTATAGTCAAAAGGGAATAGTGACATCCCTCCTCCACTGGAACAAGCTTCCTCCCTCCATCAGAACTTCCCCTAATCTGTCCAGTTTTAAACGGGCTTTAAAAACCCACCTTTTTCTTAAAGCCTTTTTAGTCTCCCACTTAACTCCCTACCTTTTCTGCTGCCTCTCCTCCTTCTTTCCCCTTCCCCGCCCCTGTCCCCCTATTCTCCCTCTCTCCCCTGCGTCTCTTTGTCTGTCCACCCCTTCCCTTAGATTGTACGCTCCTCTGAGCAGGGCCATCTCTCCTCCTGTTTCCACCACTTCTAACTCTGCTTTCCAGCTACTTTGCCCTCCTCCTCGACGACCCTCCTCCCCCCGTCCCCTCTGGGGGTCTCACTGTCTTCCGCGCCCTCCTTCTTGGGCTCCGTTGTTTGCCAATCCTCCCTCCCCCTTTCCCCACCCTCTCTAGCTGTGCATTGAGCTTACTGAGTTACTGTGCTTACTGTTTACTGTACTGTGCTGTCTCACCTTGTATTGTAATTCGTTTTGTCCCTTTACGGCGCCACGGACACCTTGTGGCGCCCTATAAATAAAAATTAATATTAATAATAATAATGTATCTCAAAGGTAAGCCCTCTGACCTTGAAGGTTACAAATGGAATCCTACCCTAGGGCACGCCGGAGTTTTGTTCAACCACGACTCTCTATCATGCCCACGAGCTCGTACTGACATTAATATACCACCCCAGGCCTAACTAACTCACACCCAGGAAGATGGGATGTTTGCTGGCCATGCTGCTTTAGTAAAGTAGGACAGGTAGCTATATAGTGTTAATGGTAGTGATTGCAAGATATCAACCCCATTTCATTCTACTATTTAAGGGAACTAAGGGTTATGGGAAACCCCTCCAATCCTACCCCCATTCTAAAGAGCACAAGCTTGTCTTTTATAATGTCTGAAGAGTAGCTGTAATGTAAACTGTGTTTACAATATAAAACGTGCACATTTTCCAAATACCAAGAGCCGCTCGCCCTTGAGTTTCGTAATGGGCGTCTGGCAGGGGAACAGCCAGCCTTTGTTCCTCGAAAAAGCCTGTATCGATTAGGAGAGCTGTGTTTTGGGAGATAATCTTCATCTGGCCTTGTTAGCATCATTAGAGTGACAGCTTGCTGGGCTCAGCAGCGTATCGGATCTACGCCAGCAGCACATGGCCTGAGCAACTTTCCAACCAAACATGGGAACGGAAACGTAGACAATGGGTGCCACTGGAACTGCCCCAAAGGATCACGGGAAAGGGATTATTGGCATGACCTCAACACTGCTGGCTCCCTGTTTTCATATAAAGGGGTTAATGAAATTTCAGCATTGAACTTCCCTGCCACAACCAACCCCCATTGGAGATATCAGTTTGTTTTCTAATAACATGCGGCTGCGACTTCAGCTTCGCAGTACATTAAATCCTTGTGCATTTGCATATCTTCCCCATCCCCTACCCACACAGTCATGACAAGCGTGCAGCGAGCGCGCTCCCAGAGTAATGAGTAAGCCACAGCGTGACTAGCACCTGCTTAGACAACAAGACGAGGGGAGCAGACAGATCTGTGATACCGTGTAAATGCAATGTATGATGTTATGAACAATTTTTACCATTTGTCACCGCTCAGCCGGCACTTTAGCTAAACGATCCGTAACGTATATCACGGCCTCCGTGTACAACTCAAACATTTTACAAACTTAACCCGAACATAATTCCGTTTCATCTTGTGATACCAACTGGAGATATAAAGAGGAATCGCTGCTTATAGAACATTCCGGAGTCTGTTTACTGGCAATATGGAAGATTTTCTATCACTGCTTATCACAGCCTTTTTCGCTTTTCTCTCATTGATAAATAGACCCTTTAGGATCAGTAATACCTCTGGGTTTTAACAAAATGAACACAGGTAAACAGTTGGTAGAGTTTTAGGGGTAGATTTACTAAAGCTTCTAAAATGGAGGTGTTGCCCATAACAACCAATCAGATTCTAGCTACCGTGTTCTAGAATGTATGAGATAAATGATAGCTAGAATCTGATTGGTTGCTATGGGCAACACCTCCACTTTTTAGAAGCCTTCGTAAATCTATCCCTTAGATTCCATCAGGTTCTGTTTGTAAAGTTCTAAGTCTTGTACATCCTATAATGTGCATCAGATATACAGTTTAATAATGGTGAGAGCAACTTTTAAAAGAAGAAAATAGCATTAGTCCGTTTTGGATGTAAATAACAGATTTATTATTTTAACAAACAGTTTTGTTAAGCAGTAATTAGTCTACGTCCACTTTAGAGCATTTCTAAATGGACTTTCATATCGGAAATATATTTACTATTTGGGAATTCAAGTAACTGGGAGAGTCCGAAGGAAAAACAGGAATGTTGGGATTATGTAATTCACATAGCCTTTCCCAAATAACATGGGCCCAGACATCTCAAAACGCATCCAACTTGACATAGAAACATTCACATAAGTAAGCAATCATTTTTGTGGGCTGAACCAATATTTACCCTACGAACTCATTTGAAACCAATGACTCATGCCTCAGGGTTGTCACTAGTTCCCAGCGAATCGATAGGCTGCATTGTCATGGACAATATGTTCAGCCTACAAAATGTCTGCCTCCGCTGTCTACAGGCGATGGTTGCATCAAATTGAACTGTGTAGGCATCTCTGACTATAAAACTTGCAAAGTTACCCTGATTGGTTTAGATTTAGTAAGAAGGGGTGGGTGAGTTGTCCTATCATCCAATGAGGTAGAGCAAGGTTATCCTTTCATCCAATGAGGTGGAGCAAGGTTTTCCTTTCATCCAATGAGGTGGAGCAAGGTTATCCTTTCATCCAATGAGGTGGAGCAAGGTTGTCCTATCATCCAATGAGGTGGAGCAAGGTTGTCCTATCATCCAATGAGATGGAGCACGGTTGTCCTATTATCCAATGAGGTGGAGCAAAGGTTTTTCTTTCATCCAATGAGGTGGAGCAAAGGTTTTTCTTTCATCCAATGAGGTGGAGCAAGGTTGTGCTTTCGTCCAATGAGGTGGAGCACGGTTATCATGACTGATTTGTCAGTGTTTCGGTAGTGAACAAAATAATGTAATAATTCAGATGCCAATCAAATCTAGAAGCCAGGGTTTTTTAAAGGAGCCAGGGAAGATGTCCATGACTCCTAAAACTTAGGCACCAGCAGTAATTTGTTCCAGGCGCGTTACCTTACTAGCTCCAAGGATTTGTCCAGGGCCTGTTTTAGAATAAGACACCTGAGATAGCGATCTCCGCTGTACTTATATCCAAGGGTGCAGAGGGCTAAAACAGCCTCAGCTTTAGGGGGCGTCTTCTGGTCCATGGTCTTAGTGGAGGAGCGTAATTAAGTTATATGGCGCCAACCTATTAAACAGCGCTGCACAGAGAACATTTAATTATTCACATCAATGGAGCTTACAATCTATCTTCCCTGCCAATCAGACATACACGCACTACTATTAATTTTGTCAAGAGCTAATTAACCAGTATGTCTTTGGGGTGGGAAATTAACCCACGACCCCAGCACTGTGAGACAACAATGTTAACCACCGTGCCGCCCATAATTCAATGTGCACTTGGCAGAGAAAGATGATGAAGGGTCACAATGGACGAGGAGACAGATGAATAACGTAGTTACTACAAAACACAATCTCCCCCCCAAGCTTTTAGCCTGGCAGCGGCCGGGTTATCGGATTCTGCACCAGTCACAGTGACTTATCCGAGACTTCAGCGTATAAATTATTTGTTTTAATGTTCCAACATGTGTAATGTAATGATAAGAGATGGATAGAGAGAGAGAGCGGCTGACTCAGGCCATACGGCTCTTAATAATGCAAGAGCCTAATGCAATGATGCTAAATTTAAAACTTGAACAAGAATGGATGACTGGTCCCTTTGAGACTGAGCCATCCTGGTATTTCTTCATTATAATGTACAGATGGACGAGGAACAGAGACGATTGTGGACCTAATCGCAGAATCACAGGTCCTTGAAACAGTCACGATCCCTTTATAACTATGTTCTATAACCCATGAAATCCATGATTAATTGGTTTGCCATCTATGACAAGTGTCTAGTTACTCAACCACAGGTGTACTTAAGTGACTAATCGTTAGATATACCATCATGTACGGTAACTCATACTTACCAACTCTCCCGGAATGTCCGGGAGACTCCCAAAATTCGGGTCGGTCTCACGTACTCCCGGGAGAGCTGGCAAATCTCCCGCATCCCGCTACTGTCGTACCAAAATGACGCGATTCGCCGTGAATTTCGTCATTTTGGCCCCTCCCCCCGGGACAAAACAGCATTTTACGGAGTAAAAATGACGCGTTTTGGCCGTGTCCCCTGCCCTCCAGTCACGCCCCTCTCCCAGAAACAAGTTGCAAAAAGTAGGCAAGTATGCGGTAACTCCACACAGATAGGGCCCTGGTCAGAATCGAACCCTTGCCCCCGGCGCTATGGTAGCAATGCTGACCACTGTGGCACCGAGCTGCTCAGTTATCGATTTTGCACGGCCAATCTGGCTACATATCTAGTAACCGACTGACCATACATGTCTACCGTCGTGAACCATTTTATAACATCGATACTTACTTACTCACAGTAAAAAAAAATATATATATATTTCATTCATACCCATAAAGTCCTTCGTACAAAGCCAATCTGCAACAATTTCAACCAAAACGTCCTTTAAAATTGAACTGTGTAATGTATTCAAAGCCATAATACCCTCATACAAAATGCTTTGAGTAGATTCATTTTGTTAGAGAATATTTTCCAAGTTCAGCTCATTGTGGTACAGTTCCATTCCTGACTTTATCCACAGGACTTAACGTTATCCGGAACATCTAACCGGGGGCTATAATGTTTCTTTTCCTCTACTTTCAGACTACAAGGCCTATGAGGACGCCGCAGAGGAATTCCATCCTTATATACCATTCTTCGCCACCTTCGACAGCAAGGTAAGCGTCGTTTATGATGGGGGTACGATGAAGCCATTTTCAGGGACAGTAGGACTAAATTAATAATAGTTCTTTATTTATATAGAATAATAATCTGCTATTCTATGGATTATTCACATCATTCCCTGCCCCGTTGGAGCTTACAATCTAAACACACTAGGGGCTAGATTTACTAAGCTGCGGGTTTGAAAAAGTGGGGATGTTGCCCATAGCAACCAATCAGATTCTAGCTTACATTTATTTAGTACTTTCTACAAAATGACAGCTAGAATCTGATTGGTTGCTATAGGCAACATCCCCACTTTTTCAAACCCGCAGCTTAGTAAATCTAGCCCTAGGGGCCATTTTTATTTTCCAGGAAGTTAATTGACCTACTAGTATGTTTTTGGAGTGTGATATCCCACACAAACTTGGACAGAACATACAAACTTCACACAGATAGGTCCGTGGTAAAAATTGAACCCATGACCCTCGGTGATGTCAGGCAGCAATGCTAACCACCTTGCCACTGCGCTGGCTTGACGCAATGATAGAAAATGCGCAGTTTATCAAGAAAATGGCCCCAGGCTGATTAAAATTGAAAAAAAAATTTTTTTCATTTAAAACCCGTTTTCATAGCAACATTTGACGGCCGCTAAGAACCGCTTGGCCCATCTAGTCTGCCCATTTTGCCACCTATGGTAACCTCAAAACCTAGTTGATCCTTTATTCTTTGTAAGGATATTCTTATGTCTATTCTAAGCATGTTTAAACTACTCATGTATTACCCTCTGCCACCTCTGATGGGAGGATATTCCACTTATCCACTACCCTATCAGCGAAGTAGTTTTTCCTCAAATTTCCCTCCAGTTTCAATGCATGTCCTCGTGTTCTAATGTTTCCCTCCTGTACCTTGTTAAAACCCTTGATATATTTGAAAGTTTCTAAAATGTCCCCCCGCCTTTTTCCAGATTTAGGGCTCTTTTACCCATTGATAATAGACAGCTGAATGTGTTCTCTAATGTGAGTTGGCCCCTTCAGCAATGACCATTTTCTGAGGGTTAACTTCCATAAACGTCAGCAGTGTCATTTGTTTTGGCCCAAATGCTTTTATTTGTCCCACCAGCGCATGCGTAAGACCGCGTCAAACGTCCTGCTTTTGGGAAAAGTACCCCCAGAAAATGAGGATGGAAATTAATTTTTTTAGGAAGCACATGGGGAGAAAAGTGTAAAGACTTCCCGGTCTTGCCGAATGAAAAATTAGGGCCGTAACATTTTCTTGGACAAAACCTTTCAAAGTCCCAGATTCACCAAAACACATAATAATTCACCTCTTTCCAATCTAAGACAATAATTTCCTTTCTCGTAAACCAGTGTCTAGAAAGGGTTAAAGAGCTGACAATCAGTGGCCGGGATTAGCTGTGACGCACCACAGCACGTTGAACAAAAGGCAAAACAGAAAAGCTGTTTTGCTTTATAAGCTACACCGACTATCTCGTCTATATGAGTGTTATAAAACAGATATAATTACTCCAGCGCATCCCAATTGATTCCTGCTTGGGTTGTTGACTAGCTGCACGCGCCCTGCTCGTGATACATGTCGGAGAAAAAGCCAACATATAACTCAGCCTGGCATCTAGAGATTCATGTGTACTATGGTAGATTACATGTAGTACCCAACACAAGGCTCAATCTACTGTTCTCTATCTGTGCTTTTTGAAGACAGTGGTTGCGAACAGGTTTAGAAGACTAGACGGCAACTTTTTGGCCAACGCAACTTTGACGAGAGTGGAGTGTGACTTACGTTTCTGGATCAGCTTTGCAACCTTGTTTTTAATTAATGCACTTTTCCCTTAAATTACTTTAAGAATAAAGCATTTTATTCAAAGATTTTCGATAACAGAACAAGGATTGAGTTTCTGCTATATTGGGATCTGGCTGTCTAACTGTCCGAGACAATTCTTAATTTCCTGGGAGCTGTTTGCTGACAAAGTGTAAACCATACAGTGACTTGTAGCAAGGAACTCCCGGCAATCAATCAGCGGCCGGTTACTTGTCAACGATCTATTGCAAGCTAGACAGTGATAGGGGATGTCTGATCAGACTTGATTAAATTTAGAAAAGAACAGTAAAATGCCACTACAATGGAGCACCCTTGGTTAATATCAACAGGGAGAGCACCATAAAATATATATTGTTTTTAAAGCAAGCATTAGTTCAACACAATGTCGATGTGAACTAAACTTTAACTGGACGGTAGAAGGTCAGTTCTGATAAATAGAGATTTACATTTTAAGAATTCAACGATGGATGATAGCTGACGTTTTACAATACTTAACCATTCTACTATTTTTACACTTAATTTACAAAGCGTCAACTTATCACGGGAGCGCCGTATATTGAGGGAATCTTAATACAGATAAATTAGATACAATGACAAGAGAGAGAAGGTAAAAAAGGCCCTGACCAAATGAGCTTACAATCTAAGAGTTGTGGGGATCACTTGGGGTATCAGAATAACAATTGTACCTGGTGTGTGTGGGGGGGGGGGGTGCGTGCGACTAATGTGAGCTAGAAAGATTATCAGCCACTAATATTAAACAGCCACTGGAGACCGACATTACTGGTGGTGCGGTTGGAGTGAGGAGAGGCTATCTGCCAGCTTGGAGTAGCTGTGTGTAGCCTGGTGTTCTTCTCTAGCATCACGTTCACTGATGGAAACAGAGCCAGGTCACTTGTCCCTCATGTACGGCGGCAGCTTCTGTCACCAAGGAGACAATGGTGATCAACAAAGGAAGAACGATGATGGCCACTGCAATGACAGTTAAGCTTCCGTAATCCAGCAGCTGAACTGAAACGGTACTCAGTAGATCTTCTAACCAAGCCTGTCTTTGTGCTTTCACACGTTTAACCGTAACGCAGGGTTCTAAGGTGAGCTTAGGGAGGACAGAAACCTCTCATGGAGCAGAAGGGTGAGAAGATGATTATGTGGGAGGTAGAGAACAGAACCCATCTAAAGCTCAACTATCACGAGTGTCTGTGAAGGAGAATGTAAGCAACTATTAATCTTGCAACAAGGGATTGTCCTCCAGAATGGACTTCCTTGCCCTCACAGAAAGAGGGTAAGTGAAACCCATTTTAGTAAGAAGATTATAAATAATAATACTTAAAGTAATATAAAATGGTACTGTCTACACACAGCAGAAGCAGACATTTTGTGGTCTGGACCAATAGTTATGGCTCCCGGCAAACTCATTGGCAACATTCTCATGACCATTGGCGCACAAGATGGCTTCCTCTACTGTGTCTCTCCGTGATGTCACTACATTCTAGTGAATTGATTTGCTGAACTGATATTGGTTCAGCCCACAAAACGGAGACAGTGATATGACGGTCTCTTGTTAATATACTTGTTGGCTTCCGTTGTGCGTAGGCAACGGATGACCCTTTAAGAGTCATAATAATACAGAGCGGGCGCCACGTAATGTTTTAGTAGATTTTGTACACTTGGCTTTAGCGTTATTTACAGGTTAAATGGTCTGGTGTTTCTTTACGGTCTTCAGGTTGCCAAGAAGTTGACTCTGAAGCTGAACGAGATCGACTACTACGAACCCTTCCATGATAAGCCTGTCACCATTCCCAACAAGCCCAACAGCGAAAAGGAGATTGTAGAATTCCTCCATGAGCACAAGAGGTAGGTCAACTTGTCAACTGTCCCATCACCCTGGTGGGTGAGTCTACCAGTACCTGTTCTATTCCCAAATTCTTGCACTTTCTGTTATCTGATAACTGAAAGTGGACATGAGTTCCATTTGGCTCGGCAGAAGTTCAGAATGGAGATACTCTTGAGTAAACCTGGCCAAACAACACGATAGTAGAATGGAAGAACATTATTCGAGCTAAACAGCTACAAAAGTGCTTCTTGCACACACATTATAAACAGACCTTTATGTTTCATGTACAAAACAAAGTTACTAACGACCTGTTTTAAGAATTATATTATTTAGAGCTTAGAAAATGTAATAGTTGAAGCATAATTCTTAGAGCAGCCTGTGTCCTGGATAATTAGCAATGTGCGATTTTTTTTACAGTATTATCTGTCAGTCTTCAACGAGGGTCGAGAGGCAGTTGTGTTCACCGGTGAAGTTGCCATGGCATCTGGCAAAACAGTTTTGCTGCCATAGAAACATTTGAAATAACCCGGCCAATATAATGTTCCTCTACTGTGCATGGAGGTTGATTTACCTCCTCTGCTATATAGGTGACCACGAAAAGGGTGGATGAGATCGGAAATTTGCATTTATCGAACAGCAAATAGCATAACTCCAGGGAATGTTGATCTCATCGAGTTGAATGTTGATTTCATCGTTCTGACTCCAAAACAGAACTCTGTAATCTATCCCACTTGAAAAAAAATCACTCTAATCTTAACAATGCATTCTTCTTTATTATTGTTATAAATGTACCCCCTCTACTGGATGTGTACTACCTTAAATCAACCCATAGTCCTCTTTGCGTACAGCAAAACTGAGTAATTTAGCACCCTCTAAAAGCTCTGCACAGTTAACTCTGGTGATATGAACAGGAAGCCAGGTCATCTAATGATTGGGTAAATAAATAAGGACACGTTATATATTTGTAGTCTCTTGTCTTTCTCCTCTCCAGCACAAATCACTTAGTTGCGGTAAATTAGTTTGCAGTTAAATTCACTTATCTCAATGCCTGTTGTTGTCTCCTCATAACACAGGGTAGTATGAATCACATTTATCATCTCACAGGCTGTAGTACATCACTTGACTAAAGAGCTGACAGTCTCTCGTGAGGTTATCAGGGGCTCATTAAGGGTTCAATCCGCCCTAGACTAATACGCTTGCAGCACCCCCTCTCGTTCCATGACAGGTTGGATGCGTCCTTAATATTAAATCCGGCTTCGTTCACCTATTCCGCTCCAGTGTTTATGTTGACGCTTTTTCGACCTCCACTTGGCTTTTTAAAAAGGGTCACAGCAATCATTACCACTAATTTAATTTTTATACAAATCAGGACTGTATAGGAGGCATGAACGATTGTTAGATTCGCTACTGAGGGTGAAGGGGGCTGTCACTCACACGCCTGCTGCCATCCCTGTCTCTCCTACTCGCTTATCCTCAAGCGCCCAACCGGAGGATGACTCAACGCCTTCAGCCTTTACCATGGGAATACGTCAAGATTAAAACCTTACTACACTTTTCCTTTTACTTTGGAGAACAACTATTCTAGTATATATTATAAAATGAATTTCAGTTCATGCCTCTCCTTGTCACAACTACCAAAAATTTTGAGTCCCCCAAAAGCCTTGCACCCTAAGCTGCAGCCTACTGGATAATCAGGCTCATTCAGCTGCAGAATCAGTAACCTTAAAATCCTTTCACTGCACTTCTATATACCAGGATATTCTTTGGCTTACATGCTGTCATTAGTGCACAGTTTGTTGTTTTTAGGATTAGTATTGTGTCCTTATTTGCTGGTGTCGTTAACCCATTACTAGCATTGGTAAAAGCTTTTCTCGTGCAAGCATTTGATATGAATGGTTAAGACAAACGGGAATGCTTATGATATAGGAGAATAAGGTAGAACACTTAACTATCGTGTGATATCAAGTGTAAACTTATTTTGAACTGTTATATATATAACGCCAACATATTCTGTACTCTTATAATAAACTAAATAGCAAAAAAATTTAATTAAAGTTATATTTATTTTTAACAAAACAGATCAAATATTGTGAAAGATTGGTCAATCTCCTTGTCTTTCTTCATAGGCCGCATTTTAGAGTGTTAGCTGTTTGTGCAAATTTCTACAGCACTCCCGGCTTCCCACTCGCTGGCCCACATGTACAATACTAATCTTAATGACTCATCTGCCTTTTGATCTACCTTAGTCCCTCGATGAGTTCTTAAACTATGCAATGTCTGGGGGAGGGGCGGGAGGAGGGGCACGGAGGTAAACTGAGGGGGCACCAAGATGTGGTACTGGGGCCAACGTGGTGGAGATTACGCCACATATTATGATCAAAGACCAAGAAGTCAGGGATATTTTACAATAATCAGAGGGGGGTTATAAGTCCATGTCTTAAAAAAAAAAATGAAAAAAGATTGGACTCCTTGAGGAGCGATCTATCAGAAGTATCTCTCTCATCTCGTCACAATTTCTCTCTCGAGGGTTAAAAGCAGATAAGAGACCTCTCTAAGCATCCTATTTTTGAGTACGGGCGATGAAAGCGCAGCTTGGCAGACACGCTTTAAATATTGGCAGTTCAGAGACCACCGTTGCCATGGTAGCGGGGCCTTTACACTGCGCGTAGAGCAAATACGTTATTATTGTTTTTTTTACACACACATTTTATATATATATATATATATATATATATATATATAAATTGATTTCTTTCCATATCACATTATTTTACCTCAGTGTGGTGCACGGGTTTGCAGCGCAGCGGGAAAGATTAATTCTGTGACATTGCCAAGAAACTATTTCAATGACGAAACCTAAAATGGCCGCCCCCAGAGACCTCTGACCTGTGCCACGACGCCGTCCATTTTTTTTTTCTTCCTGAGAACTTCTTATTTTACAGTTATTTCTATTTCAAAGCAGTAGCACATGCTAACTTACCTCACAACGTTTCAAAATATGTTCGCGGGCATGGGCATAGGTACTGAATTAATACAGCTAGGCCTGGCAGAGGAGACCTTGCGCTAGGCCACTGACACAACATGGCCGGGTCATCTGAGCGATACTTGGCAAAGGACGACTTTGCTTGGCCATAGAACAGGTCCCGCTGGCAATACTTTGCCGCTTTGCGCCCACGCTGGTTTAGCTTGCAGGCAGCTCTCCTTTAATATCTTAATTAATTACTAAATATCCACATAAGCTACTGATGTAGGAAAAATTGAGTTGATACATTAAATTGGGAGACGCTAAACTTTCCAAACGTAATCCAAAAGGCGTCCTCTACATTTCCCATCATGGTTCTCAAAGATACATAAAAAGCCCTTGCAACGTGTCCCCTAATCCACGTTTTTCTCTCTTCCAGACCCACACTCAGGAAACTTCAGCCAGACAGCATGTACGAGACCTGGGTAAGTCCCACATACTTGGGAGTCAACAGATGATCTTAAAGTAACAATTTATTCGCTATCCAGTAAATCATTTATTCTGCATACTATGGGCTAGATTTACTAAGCTGCGGGTTTGAAAAAGTGGGGATGTTGCCTATAGCAACCAATCAGATTCTGGCTTTCATTTATTTAGTACCTTCTACAAAATGACAGCTAGAATCTGATTGGTTGCTATAGGCAACATCCCCACTTTTCCAAACCCGCAGCTTAGTAAATCTAGCCCTAGATGTGATGTTTATTTTCTAAAATAATTTTGATGTGTGATTTATTCACCAGGGTCCCCAATTAATTAGCTGAGTAATAATGAAATAAAAGAAATGTGATTCACAAACCTCCCACACCTCACACCCTCGGTAAAGTCGATTACTAATTAGGATGAACATTCCATGTAGTAATATAACGATCACAGGCTGCTGTGATTCACTGACGCAGTCCAAAAGGTGTCTGTTACGTGTAATTACAATGATTAATCCAGGTGACACGAAACAAAACTAATGATGAAAAGTAAAAGTGAAATATAATGTTTTCTCAACCACGAAGAGAGGTGGGATATAGAGAGAACAAAATCTGGACAGAGATCTCACAAACTCCTTATTAAATCCCGTTGCTTACAAACGGAACCTTAAATACAAAATCTATACCGCCCCCAGTTTCCTCTCTTGCAGATTCCATCATTTCCAGGCTCATCCCGTATAGATTATTCGAACACCAGAATTAATTTATTTTTTTCCCCCTTAAACCGTAACAATGGTTTCCGAAGCTTTGCCGTGCTTCCGAATCGGTTCTAGTTTTTAAATGAAAGCATTTGCTTTACAAACTTTTTACAATGCATTCTCACTCGTTTTTCATCATCATTTACTTATATAGCGCCACTGATTCTGCAGCGCTGTACAGAGAACTCATTCAATCAGTTCCTGCCCCATTGGAGCTTACAGTCTAAATTCCCTAACACACACACACACACACACAGACTAGGGTCATTTTGATAGCAGCCAATTAACCTACCAGTATGTTTTTGGAGTGTGGGAGGAACCGGAGCACCCGGAGGAAACCCACGCAAACACGGGGAGAAGATACAAACTACACACAGATAAGGCCATGGTCGGGAATTGAACTCATGAACCCAGTGCTGTAAGGCAGAAGTGCTAACCACTAGGCCACCGTGCTGCCCAGTTTTTCTGATTTACGACATTAGAGGGGGGATACAATTCGGCGCCAAGGGTCTCCGGAATGCACACTGCACCGATGATATGTCAGGACTCTCTGCTCATTTTTTGCTGGCATCTCGTAGAGGAGTGCAGTAGAATTGAGCGGTTATTCCCTACCGTAATGGCTGGCGATGTGTCGCTCGGAAATCACTGCAAAGTCTGGCTACACACATAGCCAGCAATTGAATCTCACCCTTAATCTGCACATTTGTTCCTCAGCAGTCCACTAGGAAGACAAATAAAAAAGATTTTTGCTGTGTTTATAAGCCTAATGTTAGCTATCTGGAATATCGGGATAATGTATCTTACTTAAGGATGCACGGAACCAGTATTTTAATGTCCAGTCGTATACCAAATCCTGTTACAAAGGGTTTTGGTATCAGGAACCCAATTGATAAAATGGTATCTTTACATTTAGTCATGGTAATTGGCTAAGTTGTCCCACCTAAATCTTGCCTAAAAAAAACCTTTAGGACTCATCGGAATCTTGAACCGAATCCAAGAGTTACCAATCATTGCGTCAAGACGCAATCCTGTTTTGTCTGACCTTGAAAATGAGGATACTAGACTGACGTACAAATTGTTTTTACCTCTTTAATTACAGGAAGATGATTTGGATGGCATCCACATTGTTGCTTTTGCAGAAGAGGATGACCCAGGTAATGTTTCAGATTTTAAGCTGTTTTTCCAAAACACAAAAAGTAGCTGTAAACTATAATCCATGATTACTCATAACGTAAGTAGAATCTTCATAAATGAACGGAAGCTTTTAAATTAGCATTAGAAATTAAATATG
Source organism: Mixophyes fleayi (assembly GCF_038048845.1). NCBI lineage: Eukaryota > Metazoa > Chordata > Amphibia > Anura > Limnodynastidae > Mixophyes > Mixophyes fleayi. The sequence continues at coordinate 77,215,969 of NC_134413.1, read as the reverse complement.
TGAACTCCTGATTTAAGTTCCTCACACACTGCGAACCAATAGTTTTGTACAACCATGTAAAACAAAGAAATATATAGACAAATAAAGGAACCAAAACTGTAGACACATCTCGGAATTTACTAGACATGGTTTTGACTGTGAGGAAATGAAAGTACTGTTTCTGTCGAAAGGTCTTGTTTACTGATCAACCGCTCTTTTTGAAACAGATGGTTATGAGTTCCTGCAGATCATCAAAGAGGTTGCAGAAGACAATACCGATAACCCAGACCTTAGCATTATTTGGATCGACCCAGAGGACTTCCCATTGGTGAGAAAACGAAACATCTCAAAGTAGAACATGACCACTGGTTTCATAGTCAAAGCTGTGTTACGTACTAGTGATCTTCTCTGGTACCTTCTGCTGTTCAATGAGGTTCTACCGTGATAGGATGTTAAGATCATGTAAGGGTTGACACAAAGATACAGTAGAGCTGAAAATAGATCGTATAAATCCATTAATTGCTGTGAGCTGTCTTAAAACTGAAGTTTCGGATGGAGTTCACTAACTTATGATAATCCAGACTCCTACTTCTTGGACTCTGTCCTAAACCCATCTTGGAGACTCTACTGGTAGGCTTCAATGGTCCACAGTTGAGCATTAGAAGCAGACGCACCTTACCAGCAGAAAGGACCTCTATTTTTTGGAATACTACCACACCCTATTTTATCATAACTTGGTGTACACCACCCAAAACTAGCCGTTTTCTTTCTTCTATAATTCCTTCATCTCACCCATAATGCAATGATATGAAAAAAAATGTAGAACGTTAGGCGATCAAATCGATATTTAGAAACTGTAGAAAACCTGGACCTCAGTTCTTTGCATTGTTTGTTCACCACATCTCTTTATATTTATGTGTTGTATTATGTTCAAGCCAAATATATTTGATACTTGTTAGGACCACGGCTATTTAATGAGCTTCCAGAACTGGACTAGTAGAGTTCTTCACCTTTAGCAGCCACCTTTTCCCGTAGAACTAGAAATGTTCGGAGGTACTCTGATGCCACCAGGACTTAACTCTATGGTAGTAGAAGCTCTTCAGTATAACCGCGGTGCATGGTGGAGAAACCGGAATACTGGAGGCAGGAACCGGGGACAGGCCTAGGTCGTGGGTCAGTAGCAAGCAGGAAAGTTGAGGTACAGGCCAAAGGTCAGGGCAGGTTGCAGACACAGAATTTCCAGAAAATAGGCAGAGGTCAAAGGGCCAGGGGAATACAAGAGTCCAAAAACAAGCCAAGGTCACAACATGAAAATCAGGTCACAGATAGCCAAGTATCCATAGATACAGGGAAGCTGGTGAGCAATTTGTGTAATACACTGAACACAATAACCGTCAGGGAGGCTAAGCCACATATACTAACATGCACTAATCAGGTCGCAGTCGTGAGTGCAGAGCATCCTGGCCGCTGTCATGGTGATGGCCGGGATGAGAAAACTGGAAGTGATGTCCCGACTGTTGCTATGACAGCCGAAACGCGAGGAGTAGCGAGCCGCGGACCGCTGCGGCTCGTAACAATATGAATATAACAGTAGACTCCTAGGAATTGCATAGACCTCAGTGTCCAAATTAGCCATTAACAAATGATTTCACCAATCAGGATTTAAATTAAGCTGCCCAGGAAGCACTTTTTTCCCCCCAGAAAAACAGGTTAAATTTGTCCTTAATGGTTACTAATTCCTTAAATGATCTCAAAATTAGGACGACTGCACTGGAGAACTGTAGATGCTGGGACCGTTAAAATGGTTGTCGAAGGTAACCTGGGTTGTATGTCCTACACAATTGGGTGACCACAGGGCCGGATTAAGGGAATGGAGGCCCCTGGGCTAAGGGGCCCTCCATTCCCCGCGAGGCCCCCAATGTGAGCCGTCCGCCGCCCCCCACCCCCCGCGAGGACCCCCCCAAGCACTTACCTGTCAGTGCAGTCCTCCGTCCCGGCGCGCTGTAACCTCCTTACTGAGGAGATCTCGCGAGAGTTCATGAACTCTCGCGAGATATCCTCAGTAAGCAGACTACAGCGCGCCGGGACGGAGGACTGCACTGACAGTACTCAGCAGCATCAATCGGGCCGGGGGCGCCCCCGCCCCCGACCGATCAATAATGCTGCTGAGGAGTTTGAAGGGCCCCCTGGATGCCCGAGGCCCCTGGGCTATAGCCCAGTTAGACCTCGGGTTAATCCGGCCCTGGGTGACCAATGCACCGGTCACATCAGGTATTGCCTTCATTACACAACTCTATTTTAATGATTTCCAGCATTTCTAAACCCTTCAAGACTCAAAAACTGCAGAGGCACCAGTGGTGATAATGTGACTCGGGTGGGGGCCTACGGGGAATGGCTTCCTCTGCGACTGCTACTCAACGAGGATTCCTTATGGAGGAGAAAGTATCTACAGTGCCGTTCTGTTTTTAAAAGCTCTGGGCAGAGCTCAGTGTTTAGCAGGTGCAAAGGAAGCTGCAGCCAGATATAGAATTTCAAATATTTTAATGTTAACTAAAAATCTGCATTTATTTCAGAAAGCATAGTTGCATACAGGGGTATTGCATTGGTACTTACCAATAAACTAAATCATGCTGAATAATTAAGTGGCTTTCTCTAATGCCATTTTACTTGTGTCAACAGAATTCATTATAATATCACTTTACGCTTGAGTCCATGGCGTTATAAATTCATATAATTAGCACTGTGAGAATGACCGAATTGTATCCTTTACAGGCAAGCTGTAATCTCATTCCCTTGCTCACAAGGACTGAGAGTTGCAAGGATAACAAAGACTGCATTCTAGTTAAATAGTATACAGGACAACAAAACCTTGGTTGCACACTCAGAATAGCTGAGCGACGTGTCCTTCACGATCTTGGCACGCTCTGCTTGTTTTTCAGAGTGTGGGAACACTGTGAACGGGCAATGGAATGGTAAAGAGTGAAGCATTGAAAAAGACATGTGCGAAATTGTTCCTGAGTGAACCATTTACTAAACCCCCTTCCCCCGTTTCTTTGCTCTCCCCTCTTTTAGCTTATTCCCTACTGGGAGGAGAAGTTTGGCATTGACTTGTCTCGACCTCATATCGGCGTGGTGAATGTGACAGACGTAAGTAGAACCAAGAGATCGGTCATCAACTACTAGAGTTCTAATGGCTAATCCAACTGTTAAAGGGTAACTCCACTCTAAAATGTTGCTGCTGAATTAAAATGATTATTCTGGATGCCACAATTTATTGGAACACTACTGATACTTGAAACAGAACTTCTGCCTTAAATAACCTATCGAAGACTCTAAGAGACACTCTTGCTCCCACACACAGTTTTTTTCTCCTCCTTTTATAAGTGTTGCTAAGTCAATCAGTTTTCTCAAATTATCTTGAAGCCCAAAAGGAGAATATATTTCTCGGCAGGGATGTAACTAGCTACCACTGGGCTCCTTTATAAATTTGAATTTTTGTCCATTAAACTCAGTGGCCGGCACTAACCGTGGAGACACAGATTCACCTAGTCACAGCACCGATTCCGTCCTAGACTATAGCTTGTAATCAAGCCCCCCCCCCTTCCAAAACAGTCCTAATTTTCATGATAGAGCTAGTTCCAGTTTTCTGCTTCAACAAAAATTGGAGATCTAATAAAGATCTGTCTCCCCGTGATTTATACATAATTATTAGTATTACATTTTATTTATAAAATAAATAACATATTATGTAGCGCTATACATTGAGGGATCATGATACAAACAACATACAATGACATGAAACACAAGGTAAAGATGGCCTTGCCCAAATGAGCCTGTAATCTAGAAGGTGTGAAGAGCAATTGATACATAAGGTAGCGGAATAACAATTGTAAATTTGGCGATACGTTTCATGGATACAGGCCCTGTGCTAGTTCCTGGCTCTGGGCAGTTGGTGATCACAGACCATGTGCTAGTTCCTGGCTCTGGGCAGTTGGTGGATACAGGCCCTGTGCTAGTTCCTGGCTCTGGGCAGTTGGTGGATACAGGCCCTGTGCTAGTTCCTGGCTCTGGGCAGTTGGTGGATACAGGCCCTGTGCTAGTTCCTGGCTCTGGGCAGTTGGTGATCACAGACCATGTGCTAGTTCCTGGCTCTGGGCAGTTGGTGGATACAGGCCCTGTGCTAGTTCCTGGCTCTGGGCAGTTGGTGGATACAGGCCCTGTGCTAGTTCCTGGCTCTGGGCATTTGGTGGATACAGGCCCTGTGCTAGTTCCTGGCTCTGGGCAGTTGGTGGATACAGGCCCTGTGCTAGTTCCTGGCTCTGGGCAGTTGGGGATGACAGGCCATGTGCTAGTTCCTGGCTCTGGGCAGTTGGGGATGACAGGCCATGTGCTAGTTCCTGGCTCTGGGCAGTTGGTGATCACAGACCATGTGCTAGTTGCTGGCTCTGGGCAGTTGGTGGATACAGGCCCTGTGCTAGTTCCTGGCTCTGGGCAGTTGGTAGATACAGACCCTGTGCTAGTTCCTGGCTCTGGGCAGTTGGTAGATACAGACCCTGTGCTAGTTCCTGCCTCTGGGCAGTTGGTGGATACAGACACTGTGCTAGTTCCTGGCTCTGGGCAGTTGGTGATCACAGACCCTGTGCTAGTTCCTGGCTCTGGGGAGTTGGTGATCACAGACCCTGTGCTAGTTCCTGGCTCTGGGGAGTTGGTGATCACAGACCCTGTGCTAGTTCTTGGCTCTACGCAGTCGATATGTCAAAAGTTAATATAAAACCGGTCCTGGAAGACCAGAAGAATCCCCTAGTTAATAAAACAAATATACATAAACTTTACAACATCCATCCAATGAGTACAACCTTTTCTTATTTAATACAACCCCTGAAAAACTCACTTGAAGAAGATGTCCGCTTTTCCAGAGATCGCACATCTTCTCCCAAAACTATTTGAGATCATTTCAAGTGGATGTCCATATGTCAACCCATTCTCGTAGACGTCTAACACAACAGGTCACCATGACCATTGTTCAATCCATCAGACTAATAACAGCCCTCGGCTTCCCACTCAGAGAGGTCTACTTGTTACAGCTACAATCACGGTTCGCAATGTTCACGGATGTCGTCTAGTGAGGCAAAATGTACTTGCATGTCACTCTTACTGCTGTCTTTGAATGAGTTGACCATCTGGTTAAAGACGATCACATGCAATGAGACCTGTACTATGTCATACTTCAGTACAGACATCTAATGAACTAGCTTAATGATGGGGAACTTGATTCACTTGGGGGGCTGCGTGGTGATACCCAGAAACCTTCAAAAGGGCCGCACATTCCCCTTAATCTCAGTAATACGTTAAAAACAAAGAATATAATAAAAGAAAGAGACACCCATCTGTAATAACATATTAGTGTTACGTGACATAACAAACACTTCAGCAGGAAGGAGCTAGTAGCCGCAGGTGAAGGCATTTGCACCTAGTTCCTCCTGTTGTCCATCACTGAAGTAGCTGGTCCATTTTTGACCAATGCAGATATGCTTATGCACGTGTCCTAATTCAGCAGCCGCTCCAACACCCCAAGTACCGTCTTTTCTTTTAAGCCTACCATCAGTAACGTTGTTGCTTCTTTCATTTTAATTCCCATTTACTCAGCAAGGTTTTAAATTTGATGTATCTCGGGCTTTGTGCAGATAAAAGCATCCTCACTTTCCTTTTTGTTCCCTCTGCCTTCATCATTTCCATTTCAGCGGCCCTTTCATCCCAATGGAAACACTGCGCCCTTTCTTCGCAATATAATTGCTGCTCTCTCCTGCTGCCTCTTGTCCCTCAGTAATGCTGTGTGACAACGCCGAGCGCTCGTAATCTGAAGACCAAACAGCTCTGCCGTGTAACAATAAAACTGCAGCCGTACAGTTACCTCTTCAAGTCGATTCTTTGATTTGAGAAAGGAAATGTTTAAAATGAAGACACGTATGTGGTTGTAGCGTTGATGCACAAAATCGTACTTGACTCAAGGTCATGACCATCGCCTCTCCTCCACGCTCATTATTCGTTGCCAATCCCGATTACTAAACTTTACTTGGGCTGCACCCACTCCCTCGTAGGACAAGATTTTACCCCAACCTCCAAGCTCAACTCTTTAGGCAAGGTTACCAAATTCCAAACCACCTTCTTAACCTCCATAGCCTAGTCTACACACTCACCATCCCTCTACACAGTTCACTCAGACTTACATTTATCCTCCTTCTGTACTCAAACAATCAGCGGACCCCCTGACCAAGATTGCTGTGTGACTGCATCATAAACCCCCGCCTAGTACTTTCTCCCATTGCAATCTAGCTGGACCAATATGTCCTATATTGCACTTGCTCATATAACAAACATCTAGGGGTAAATGTATCATACTTCGATTTGTACAAGTCACCGGAAATCTGCGAGTTGAAGCTTCCCTTTACAAGGCAGCGCCGCTTTAAATTTTAGCTGTCAACTCGCAATTTCCGGCGACTTGTACAAATCGGAGTATGATACATTTACCCCCTAATTTCCTATAGATTGTAAGCTTGCAAGCATTACACTCTTATGTTTTTGTCTGTTAATATCCAGTCTTATTTTATTACTGTCCCAACTGAAGAACACTGCAGAAAATGCTGGAAATATATAAATTATAACAATAATAATAATAATTATTATTCACTTACAAAGACTGAGTACTGACTTCTACACTCAGCAGTACAAGCTACCCTCTACTCCACAAAAATAAGAACCAATGCTTCAATTCTTTCTCTTTCGGACCTTCATAATTACCTACCAGTAATCTATGCCTGGAATCGCCAATTCAGAGGCACCAAGAATGCATTTACGAGCTTAAACCCATTACCTAACAAAATGTCTTCCTTTCTCAATTTAAAATTTCGGCTGTCACACAGGGGTTGGTATTTGAGTCAGACACACCATTACCCGCCATGAATCTTTGTTATTATTAATGACGTACGGTTGACAATGTGGCTTATTTGTGAAATTCCCTAAACAGATGGAAAAAGAAGTGTGTCGAGGGTCAACATGGTTTTAAAGCAGTTCCTCGGACAGATTGATCTATATTTTCATAAAGCACACAATAAAATCTTGAAATCTATAAAACGAGAGGCTTACAGTGTCATAAGGGTCTGAAAATTGGTCTAAAATTGGGCAGTATATTCAATAGGGATCTTCAGAGCCACGTTGTTTTTGAGAATCCAGTGGAGGTCATGTGGATTAAGAGCTCCATAAACAGAATAGGACTTCAGCATAATTATCATGCAGTATAATGCCTCAAAGTTGATAGTTAAGTTTAATTTCCACATTTTTGGAAAAACGACAAAATCTCATATTTCTCCCCACAGGCTGATAGTGTCTGGATGGATATGGATGATGAAGAGGACTTGCCTTCAGTGGATGAATTGGAAGATTGGATTGAAGATGTTTTGGACGGAGATATCAACACCGAAGATGACGATGATGACGACGATGATGATGACGATGATGACGACGATGACGATGATGATGACGATGATGATGACGATGACGATGATGATGATGATGATGACGACGACGATGACGACGACGATGACGATGACGACGATGACTAAACAGTCATTGATTAAGTCGTTAGCATCTAACTAGATTATATATACGTTATTCACACGTCAAAAATCTGACTTTAGTAACTACATATTTTTATATGAATTCTTGAAAGCTAATTTCTCTTTAAAACAGATCCCAATAGATTAACCCCTGCTTCCAATCTTGAAAACCTTAAAACGCAAAAAACATGGTTGATCCAGAGCACTGGACAAACAAAGAGCATCTAAAACAGGATGGGTTCTGTAAAATATAAGAGTCACCCCTTGACGCCCATCTAGCCTCCCGAAATCCATGTTCATTGCCTATTTCGATAATCTGACTTACTTACATATACAAAAACATTTAATTCAAGACAATTTACAGAAAACTGCCGAAGTAAATTTGCAAAAATTGGTTTTCAAGACTAAACATTTTTGGTTATTTATTGAGTAAGTCTAGTATTTAATTAAGTACTTTCCTACTATAATGAATAACCATGTTAGATTCATAATTGCATAGATAATGGAAGCCATCTAAACAACCTCTGATCCCATGTCCTACAAACCCAATGAGCACAGGCTGACAAGTACGTACGTTGACTTCTATCCAACCATTTTTTACTGCTACAAAAATGCACAGGAAAACAGAACATTGAAAGCCCATCTTATTTTGATCCCAGCTTTTGGCTGGCCATATTGTTTGCATATAATATGCGGGTAATTTAACACTTCACAGTGGTATGTTAATCCTTCTCGATCGAGGCCATACGAGAACAGCTATTAATACGTTATATCCCATGTAAAATCCTTTACCTCCAATGTAGATACAAATTTGGACATTTGACTTTTGCACAAAATATTATTTTTGGACATTTGCACAAAATTTTATTTCTGATAAACCAAAAAATGTTAAGTTTCATGAGAATCCAGTATATAAATTCATGTATCACTGTCAAGGTCTTAAAAACAGTTCTCTACTGTGACTTTTGTGGGGGGAGAAAAAAAAAACACATGCGTAAAAAGTCCCACAATGTTGAATGGTAAAGAAAGAAAATTCGGTAACACCCAAACTTTGTACGCGTGTTTCTTGTGTATGTGGTATTGTTTGCTCAACTCATTTTGGCTTCAGATACCAGGATGTATATTTGACAACTGTACCTGGCGGGGTGGGGGGGGGGGGGGGGGGGGGGTGGCATTCGGGGAAGTCGTCCCACCTAGCAGAACATTACATATGTCTATTATTCCCTGCCTGTTTCTCAGCCACCAGGACCAATCAAAGTGAAGGAGGAGGCGGGCCAACCAATCAGAATTAGATATAAAATTATCGGGCAATCGTCCCATCTAGCAGCACGTTACATATGTCTATTATCCCCTGCCTGTTTCTCAGCCACCAGGACCAATCAAAGTGAAGGAGGAGGCAGGCCAACCAATCAGAACTAGATATAAAAGTATCACAGTGCGAAATTAATCTGCCTACCGCTCAGTTACTGCTTTTAAGCGAAATACAAACCAATCAGATGGGTTGACTTCACAAACGTATAAAGAATAAGAGCAGGAAAGAAAGAAACAGCAGTAAATCGGATATCTGAGAGGTCTAAGTGAAAATGGATGAAATATCACACAGAGATCAAAAGCAATGGCCAGGAAGCCTGGTACTGAGATTGCAAAAACAGACTAGAATTATGTAGGGGAAATACAGGATTGAAATACACAAACACAGGGAACGGTCAATAGTGGCAAATAGAATGGATTGAAAACACCACGTACATGGGGGGCAGGACAGATCTGGATTGTGGAAAAGACGTCAAAACTTAAAATCAGGACATTTAAAATCGGGACTGACTCTACAAATTATTATCTCCTTTTCAAAAGCTCTCTGGAGGGCAGACATAAATGGCTGCCAGATACAGACACAGGCTCTCAGCATGTCATGTGATGCCAGAGGGGGGAGAAGGAGGATGTCACAGTGCAGACGGAGCTCAGAGGGGCATTCCAAAGCCTCTCTGCTCACTATATGATGTGCCATGTGACTGTGGTTGCCATGGTAGTACAGAAAAAAATCATTAATAGTTGCCTGAAGACAAAAGAAGAAAAAAAAGGAAAATTTAAAAAAAATAAAATAAAAAGCACCTGATTTTCTTTCATGGGATTGCTGTAACACTGTTTTATAGTTCTCCATAACAAGATACTACTGCTAACACTCAATAGCCTGCTGGACAGGAAACAGTGTTGTGCACTCTCCTCCCACCGCAGTCTATACACCTGTTTTTTTTTAGGAGACAATGGCTTAAGACAGAGCCCAACAGTTTGCAATAAACTACGTATTAGCCTATTACAGCAAAGTATAAAAAAAACCCTGAACAAAACAACAGAATAAAACGTAACACCAACGTTAGTTGTGGCAGAACTACAAGTCCTAGCATGCCCTGCACAGCCGAAGCTGAACAGGTCCTGGGTTACGCTAAGTTTCAGATCAACCTGTAGGTTCTAAACCATCATTAGTTCCCCACAATGCACTGCTCAGGTAGGGGTTAACCCAGACTGCCGTCTATCTGTAAACAACACAGGGAATAATTATACATAATATATACTTCTGAGTCTTATGCCATAATTATATATCTTCCCTTGGCTTCAGCAGTTATCCGCACAGCTATTACTCATGCTATCATGTGGTAAAAGAAACCAAAATACTACCCACATGACTGACAGGTGCTGTCTGTCGGGTCACCGGGGAATATTACTAAAGTTACACATCTTCCTGGGACAAGGATTAAAAAACGGGGTATTGTTAAACAGGGATATTTAAAAACACAAACACAACAGTGTGGTAACCTCTAGCAACCAATTATACCCTTGACTTACAAAAAGGTGTGTCAGAGTGACGGGCAACCTGACACCCTTCAAGGGCCGCGTGGTGGGGCCCTCTCACCTTCAAAAGGGCCACACGTTACCTTTAACCTCAGTAATAAGTTAAAGCAATATGTTTAATCAGCAGGAGGCTGGGAGGGCCACTTTCAGACCTAGAGCCGCCCCCATCACTGAGTAAGACAATGAAAGAAGACGTGTGATTGGCTGGTTGTACTTTGTTAGTAATTAACTCTCGCTGAGACATATAATGTGCAGTTAAAAAGGAAGCATCAGACATACCTCCCAACTGTCTCCATTTTTTACGCCGATTCATAGGCCACAACTGGGGCGGGGCTTGACAGAAAAGTGGGCATGGTATCCCCACAAATGTGTCAATCTGGGGGTGGAGTTTGGGCGAAACCTGGGTGTGGCTTACAGGAAATTAGTGCGTGCCCCAGAACTGAAGTGTGCCAGGGGAGGGTCCATGGCTAGCGTGTTGGGGTAAGTTGATGTGGAAAAAATGGAGACGGGTGCTGGAATAATGTAGGGACACTGATATAATGTAGGGACACTGGTATAATGTAGGGACACTGGTATAATACAGGGACACTGATATAATGTAAGGACACTGGTATAATACAGGGGCACTGATATAATGTAAGGGCACTGGTATAATACAGGGACACTGGTATAATACAGGGACACTGATATAATGTAAGGGCACTGGTATAATACAGGGACACTGATATAATGTAAGGGCACTGGTATAATACAGGGACACTGGTATAATACAGGGACACTGATATAATGTAAGGACACTGGTATAATACAGGGGCACTGGTATAATACAGGGACACTGGTATAATACAGGGACACTGATATAATGTAAGGACACTGGTATAATACAGGGACACTGGTATAATACAGGGACACTGGTATAATACAGGGACACTGGTATAATGTAAGGGCACTGGTATAATACAGGGACACTGGTATAATACAGGGACACTGGTATAATACAGGGACACTGATATAATGTAAGGGCACTGGTATAATACAGGGACACTGGTATAATGTAAGGGCACTGGTATAATACAGGGACACTGATATAATGTAAGGACACTGGTATAATACAGGGACACTGGTATAATACAGGGACACTGATATAATGTAAGGACACTGGTATAATACAGGGGCACTGATATAATGTAAGGGCACTGGTATAATACAGGGACACTGGTATAATACAGGGACACTGGTATAATGTAAGGACACTGGTATAATACAGGGGCACTGATATAATGTAAGGGCACTGGTATAATACAGGGACACTGATATAATGTAAGGGCACTGGTATAATACAGGGACACTGGTATAATGTAAGGGCACTGGTATAATACAGGGACACTGATATAATGTAAGGGCACTGGTATAATACAGGGACACTGATATAATGTAAGGACACTGGTATAATACAGGGACACTGGTATAATACAGGGGCACTGGTATAATACAGGGACACTGGTATAATACAGGGACACTGATATAATGTAAGGACACTGGTATAATACAGGGACACTGGTATAATGTAAGGGCACTGGTATAATACAGGGACACTGGTATAATACAGGGACACTGATATAATGTAAGGACACTGGTATAATACAGGGACACTGGTATAATGTAAGGGCACTGGTATAATACAGGGACACTGGTATAATACAGGGACACTGGTATAATACAGGGACACTGATATAATGTAAGGACACTGGTATAATACAGGGACACTGATATAATGTAAGGACACTGGTATAATACAGGGGCACTGGTATAATGTAAGGGCACTGGTATAATACAGGGACACTGGTATAATACAGGGACACTGATATAATGTAAGGACACTGGTATAATACAGGGACACTGGTATAATGTAAGGGCACTGGTATAATACAGGGACACTGGTATAATACAGGGACACTGATATAATGTAGGGACACTGGTATAATACAGGGACACTGGTATAATGTAAGGACACTGGTATAATACAGGGACACTGGTATAATACAGGGACACTGATATAATGTAAGGGCACTGGTATAATACAGGGGCACTGATATAATGTAAGGACACTGATATAATGTAAGGACACTGGTATAATGTAAGGACACTGGTATAATACAGGGACACTGGTATAATGTAAGGACACTGGTATAATACAGGGACACTGATATAATGTAAGGACACTGGTATAATACAGGGACACTGGTATAATGTAAGGACACTGGTATAATACAGGGACACTGATATAATGTAAGGGCACTGGTATAATACAGGGACACTGGTATAATACAGGGACACTGATATAATGTAAGGGCACTGGTATAATACAGGGACACTGGTATAATACAGGGACACTGATATAATGTAAGGGCACTGGTATAATACAGGGACACTGGTATAATGTAAGGGCACTGGTATAATACAGGGACACTGATATAATGTAAGGGCACTGGTATAATACAGGGACACTGATATAATGTAAGGGCACTGGTATAATACAGGGACACTGGTATAATACAGGGACACTGATATAATGTAAGGACACTGGTATAATACAGGGACACTGGTATAATGTAAGGGCACTGGTATAATACAGGGACACTGGTATAATACAGGGACACTGATATAATGTAAGGGCACTGGTATAATACAGGGGCACTGATATAATGTAAGGGCACTGGTATAATACAGGGACACTGGTATAATACAGGGACACTGGTATAATACAGGGACACTGATATAATGTAAGGACACTGGTATAATACAGGGACACTGATATAATGTAAGGACACTGGTATAATACAGGGACACTGGTATAATGTAAGGGCACTGGTATAATACAGGGACACTGATATAATGTAAGGACACTGGTATAATACAGGGACACTGGTATAATGTAAGGACACTGGTATAATACAGGGACACTGGTATAATACAGGGACACTGATATAATGTAAGGGCACTGGTATAATACAGGGGCACTGATATAATGTAAGGGCACTGATATAATGTAAGGACACTGATATAATGTAAGGACACTGGTATAATGTAAGGACACTGGTATAATACAGGGACACTGGTATAATGTAAGGACACTGGTATAATACAGGGACACTGATATAATGTAAGGACACTGGTATAATACAGGGACACTGGTATAATGTAAGGACACTGGTATAATACAGGGACACTGATATAATGTAAGGGCACTGGTATAATACAGGGACACTGGTATAATACAGGGACACTGATATAATGTAAGGGCACTGGTATAATACAGGGACACTGGTATAATACAGGGACACTGATATAATGTAAGGGCACTGGTATAATACAGGGACACTGGTATAATGTAAGGGCACTGGTATAATACAGGGACACTGATATAATGTAAGGGCACTGGTATAATACAGGGACACTGATATAATGTAAGGGCACTGGTATAATACAGGGACACTGGTATAATACAGGGACACTGGTATAATGTAAGGGCACTGGTATAATACAGGGACACTGGTATAATACAGGGACACTGATATAATGTAAGGGCACTGGTATAATACAGGGGCACTGATATAATGTAAGGGCACTGGTATAATACAGGGACACTGGTATAATACAGGGACACTGATATAATGTAAGGACACTGGTATAATACAGGGACACTGGTATAATGTAAGGACACTGGTATAATACAGGGACACTGGTATAATACAGGGACACTGATATAATGTAAGGGCACTGGTATAATACAGGGGCACTGATATAATGTAAGGGCACTGATATAATGTAAGGACACTGATATAATGTAAGGACACTGGTATAATGTAAGGACACTGGTATAATACAGGGACACTGGTATAATGTAAGGACACTGGTATAATACAGGGACACTGATATAATGTAAGGACACTGGTATAATACAGGGACACTGGTATAATGTAAGGACACTGGTATAATACAGGGACACTGATATAATGTAAGGGCACTGGTATAATACAGGGACACTGGTATAATACAGGGACACTGATATAATGTAAGGGCACTGGTATAATACAGGGACACTGGTATAATACAGGGACACTGATATAATGTAAGGGCACTGGTATAATACAGGGACACTGGTATAATGTAAGGGCACTGGTATAATACAGGGACACTGATATAATGTAAGGGCACTGGTATAATACAGGGACACTGATATAATGTAAGGGCACTGGTATAATACAGGGACACTGGTATAATACAGGGACACTGGTATAATGTAAGGGCACTGGTATAATACAGGGACACTGATATAATGTAAGGGCACTGGTATAATACAGGGGCACTGATATAATGTAAGGGCACTGGTATAATACAGGGACACTGGTATAATACAGGGACACTGATATAATGTAAGGACACTGGTATAATACAGGGACACTGGTATAATGTAAGGACACTGGTATAATACAGGGACACTGGTATAATACAGGGACACTGATATAATGTAAGGGCACTGGTATAATACAGGGGCACTGATATAATGTAAGGGCACTGATATAATGTAAGGACACTGATATAATGTAAGGACACTGGTATAATACAGGGACACTGGTATAATGTAAGGACACTGGTATAATACAGGGACACTGATATAATGTAAGGACACTGGTATAATACAGGGACACTGGTATAATGTAAGGACACTGGTATAATACAGGGACACCGATATAATGTAAGGGCACTGGTATAATACAGGGACACTGGTATAATACAGGGACACTGATATAATGTAAGGGCACTGGTATAATACAGGGGCACTGATATAATGTAAGGACACTGGTATAATACAGGGACACTGGTATAATGTAAGGACACTGGTATAATACAGGGACACTGGTATAATGTAAGGACACTGGTATAATACAGGGACACTGATATAATGTAAGGGCACTGGTATAATACAGGGACACTGGTATAATACAGGGACACTGATATAATGTAAGGGCACTGGTATAATACAGGGGCACTGATATAATGTAAGGACACTGGTATAATACAGGGACACTGGTATAATGTAAGGACACTGGTATAATACAGGGGCACTGATATAATGTAAGGACACTGGTATAATACAGGGACACTGGTATAATGTAAGGACACTGGTATAATACAGGGACACTGATATAATGTAAGGACACTGGTATAATACAGGGACACTGATATAATGTAAGGACACTGGTATAATACAGGGACACTGGTATAATGTAAGGGCACTGGTATAATACAGGGGCACTGATATAATGTAAGGGCACTGGTATAATACAGGGACACTGGTATAATACAGGGACACTGATATAATGTAAGGGCACTGGTATAATACAGGGACACTGGTATAATGTAAGGACACTGGTATAATACAGGGACACTGATATAATGTAAGGGCACTGGTATAATACAGGGGCACTGATATAATGTAAGGGCACTGGTATAATACAGGGACACTGGTATAATACAGGGACACTGGTATAATACAGGGACACTGATATAATGTAAGGGCACTGGTATAATACAGGGACACTGGTATAATGTAAGGGCACTGGTATAATACAGGGACACTGGTATAATACAGGGACACTGATATAATGTAAGGGCACTGGTATAATACAGGGACACTGGTATAATACAGGGGCACTGATATAATGTAAGGGCACTGGTATAATACAGGGACACTGGTATAATACAGGGACACTGATATAATGTAAGGACACTGGTATAATACAGGGACACTGATATAATGTAAGGGCACTGGTATAATACAGGGGCACTGATATAATGTAAGGACACTGGTATAATACAGGGACACTGGTATAATGTAAGGACACTGGTATAGTACAGGGACACTGGTATAATGTAAGGACACTGGTATAATGTAAGGAAACTGGTATAGTACAGGGACACTGGTATAATACAGGGACACTGGTATAATGTAAGGACACTGGTATAATACAGGGGCACTGATATAATGTAAGGACACTGGTATAATACAGGGACACTGGTATAATGTAAGGACACTGGTATAATGTAAGGAAACTGGTATAGTACAGGGACACTGGTATAATACAGGGACACTGGTATAATGTAAGGACACTGGTATAATACAGGGGCACTGATATAATGTAAGGGCACTGGTATAATACAGGGGCACTGATATAATGTAAGGACACTGGTATAATACAGGGACACTGATATAATGTAAGGACACTGGTATAATACAGGGGCACTGATATAATGTAAGGACACTGGTATAATACAGGGACACTGATATAATGTAGGGACACTGGTATAATACAGGGGCACTGATATAATGTAAGGACACTGGTATAATACAGGGACACTGGTATAATGTAAGGACACTGGTATAATACAGGGACACTGATATAATGTAAGGGCACTGGTATAATACAGGGACACTGGTATAATACAGGGACACTGATATAATGTAAGGGCACTGGTATAATACAGGGGCACTGATATAATGTAAGGACACTGGTATAATACAGGGACACTGGTATAATGTAAGGACACTGGTATAATACAGGGACACTGGTATAATGTAAGGACACTGGTATAATACAGGGACACTGATATAATGTAAGGGCACTGGTATAATACAGGGACACTGGTATAATACAGGGACACTGATATAATGTAAGGGCACTGGTATAATACAGGGGCACTGATATAATGTAAGGACACTGGTATAATACAGGGACACTGGTATAATGTAAGGACACTGGTATAATACAGGGGCACTGATATAATGTAAGGACACTGGTATAATACAGGGACACTGGTATAATGTAAGGACACTGGTATAATACAGGGACACTGATATAATGTAAGGACACTGGTATAATACAGGGACACTGATATAATGTAAGGACACTGGTATAATACAGGGACACTGGTATAATGTAAGGGCACTGGTATAATACAGGGGCACTGATATAATGTAAGGGCACTGGTATAATACAGGGACACTGGTATAATACAGGGACACTGATATAATGTAAGGGCACTGGTATAATACAGGGACACTGGTATAATGTAAGGACACTGGTATAATACAGGGACACTGATATAATGTAAGGGCACTGGTATAATACAGGGGCACTGATATAATGTAAGGGCACTGGTATAATACAGGGACACTGGTATAATACAGGGACACTGGTATAATACAGGGACACTGATATAATGTAAGGGCACTGGTATAATACAGGGACACTGGTATAATGTAAGGGCACTGGTATAATACAGGGACACTGGTATAATACAGGGACACTGATATAATGTAAGGGCACTGGTATAATACAGGGACACTGGTATAATACAGGGGCACTGATATAATGTAAGGGCACTGGTATAATACAGGGACACTGGTATAATACAGGGACACTGATATAATGTAAGGACACTGGTATAATACAGGGACACTGATATAATGTAAGGGCACTGGTATAATACAGGGGCACTGATATAATGTAAGGACACTGGTATAATACAGGGACACTGGTATAATGTAAGGACACTGGTATAGTACAGGGACACTGGTATAATGTAAGGACACTGGTATAATGTAAGGAAACTGGTATAGTACAGGGACACTGGTATAATACAGGGACACTGGTATAATGTAAGGACACTGGTATAATACAGGGGCACTGATATAATGTAAGGACACTGGTATAATACAGGGACACTGATATAATGTAAGGACACTGGTATAATACAGGGGCACTGATATAATGTAAGGACACTGGTATAATACAGGGACACTGATATAATGTAGGGACACTGGTATAATACAGGGGCACTGATATAATGTAAGGACACTGGTATAATACAGGGACACTGGTATAATGTAAGGACACTGGTATAGTACAGGGACACTGGTATAATACAGGGGCACTGATATAATGTAAGGACACTGGTATAATACAGGGACACTGGTATAATGTAAGGACACTGGTATAATACAGGGACACTGGTATAATACAGGGACACTGATATAATGTAAGGACACTGGTATAATACAGGGACACTGATATAATGTAAGGACACTGGTATAATGTAAGGGCACTGGTATAATACAGGGGCACTGATATAATGTAAGGACACTGGTATAATACAGGGACACTGGTATAATGTAAGGACACTGGTATAGTACAGGGACACTGGTATAATACAGGGGCACTGATATAATGTAAGGACACTGGTATAATACAGGGACACTGGTATAATGTAAGGACACTGGTATAATACAGGGACACTGGTATAATACAGGGACACTGATATAATGTAAGGACACTGGTATAATACAGGGACACTGATATAATGTAAGGACACTGGTATAATGTAAGGACACTGGTATAATGTAAGGAAACTGGTATAGTACAGGGACACTGGTATAATACAGGGACACTGGTATAATGTAAGGACACTGGTATAATACAGGGGCACTGATATAATGTAAGGGCACTGGTATAATACAGGGACACTGATATAATGTAAGGACACTGGTATAATACAGGGGCACTGATATAATGTAAGGACACTGGTATAATACAGGGACACTGATATAATGTAGGGACACTGGTATAATACAGGGGCACTGATATAATGTAAGGACACTGGTATAATACAGGGACACTGGTATAATGTAAGGACACTGGTATAGTACAGGGACACTGGTATAATACAGGGGCACTGATATAATGTAAGGGCACTGGTATAATACAGGGACACTGGTATAATGTAAGGACACTGGTATAATACAGGGACACTGGTATAATACAGGGACACTGGTATAATGTAAGGACACTGATATAATACAGGGGCACTGATATAATGTAAGGACACTGGTATAATACAGGGACACTGATATAATGTAAGGACACTGGTATAATACAGGGGCACTGATATAATGTAAGGACACTGGTATAATACAGGGGCACTGATATAATGTAAGGACACTGGTATAATACAGGGACACTGGTATAATACAGGGACACTGGTATAATGTAAGGACACTGGTATAATACAGGGGCACTGATATAATGTAAGGACACTGGTATAATACAGGGGCACTGATATAATGTAAGGACACTGGTATAATACAGGGACACTGGTATAATACAGGGACACTGGTATAATGTAAGGACACTGGTATAATACAGGGGCACTGATATAATGTAAGGACACTGGTATAATACAGGGACACTGATATAATGTAAGGACACTGGTATAATACAGGGGCACTGATATAATGTAAGGACACTGGTATAATACAGGGACACTGATATAATGTAGGGACACTGGTATAATACAGGGGCACTGATATAATGTAAGGACACTGGTATAATACAGGGACACTGGTATAATGTAAGGACACTGGTATAGTACAGGGACACTGGTATAATACAGGGGCACTGATATAATGTAAGGACACTGGTATAATACAGGGACACTGGTATAATGTAAGGACACTGGTATAATACAGGGACACTGGTATAATACAGGGACACTGATATAATGTAAGGACACTGGTATAATACAGGGACACTGATATAATGTAAGGACACTGGTATAATACAGGGACACTGGTATAATGTAAGGACACTGATATAATACAGGGGCACTGATATAAAGTAAGGACACTGGTATAATACAGGGACACTGATATAATGTAAGGACACTGGTATAATACAGGGACACTGATATAATGTAAGGACACTGGTATAATACAGGGACACTGATATAATGTAAGGACACTGGTATAATACAGGGGCACTGATATAATGTAAGGACACTGGTATAATACAGGGACACTGGTATAATACAGGGGCACTGATATAATGTAAGGACACTGGTATAATACAGGGACACTGGTATAATGTAAGGACACTGGTATAATACAGGGACACTGGTATAATACAGGTACACTGGTATAATACAGGGACACTGATATAATGTAAGGACACTGGTATAATACAGGGACACTGATATAATGTAAGGACACTGGTATAATACAGGGACACTGATATAATGTAAGGACACTGGTCTAATACAGGGGCACTGATATAATGTAAGGGCACTGGTATAATACAGGGACACTGGTGCTGGTATAACGCAGAGACACTGGTGCAGGTATAGTGGATGCTATTTCCATAACTGGAGCCCCTTTATATACATATATATAAGAATAAACCAGTGTTGACCAGCAGCGACCATTTTCTTAGCGCATCTGTCGCTCAGAGAACATTTTCCACTTGTTCCGCCAACGCTACACCTCTGGTGGTGACATATGAAAGGAAAATACTATTTCCCATTTAAAGCGGATCCATCACTAGGTCTTCTAGAATTATTTTCTTGTTTTATTACTTGTTTATACTGGATACCCATTCACCCAGGAGATGAAACTACATCCAGCACACCATGCACTCTCCTAGACAGGCATGTTTGGCTTCCAATTCGATCTGTCAAACTGAACTACGCATGTTCCTGGGCTGGTGAAACATGCATGCAGTGTTTTCACAGCTTAAGCACTCACAACACACAGGAAAACAGCTGAAGCACTCACAACGCACAGGAAAACAGCTGAAGCACTCACAGCGCACAGGAAAACAGCTTAAGCACTCACAATGCACAGGGAAACAGCTGAAGCACTCACAACACACAGGAAAACAGTTTAAGCACTCACAACGCACAGGAAAACAGCTGAAGCACTCACAACACACAGGAAAACAGCTGAAGCACTCACAACACACAGGAAAACAGTTAAAGCACTCACAACACACAGGAAAACAGCTGAAGCACTCACAACGCACAGGAAAACAGCTGAAGCACTCACAACGCACAGGAAAACAGCTAAAGCACTCACAACACACAGGAAAACAGCTGAAGCACTCACAACACACAGGAAAACAGCTGAAGCACTCACAACACCCAGGAAAACAGCTGAAGCACTCACAACGCACAGGAAAACAGTTTAAGCACTCACAACGCACAGGAAAACAGCTGAAGCACTCACAACACACAGGAAAACAGCTGAAGCACTCACAACACACAGGAAAACAGCTGAAGCACTCACAACACACAGGAAAACAGCTGAAGCACTCACAACGCACAGGAAAACAGTTTAAGCACTCACAACGCACAGGAAAACAGCTGAAGCACTCACAACACACAGGAAAACAGCTGAAGCACTCACAACACACAGGAAAACAGCTGAAGCACTCACAACACACAGGAAAACAGTTAAAGCACTCACAACACACAGGAAAACAGCTGAAGCACTCACAACGCACAGGAAAACAGCTGAAGCACTCACAACGCACAGGAAAACAGCTGAAGCACTCACAACACACAGGAAAACAGCTGAAGCACTCACAACACACAGGAAAACAGCTGAAGCACTCACAACACCCAGGAAAACAGCTGAAGCACTCACAACGCACAGGAAAACAGTTTAAGCACTCACAACGCACAGGAAAACAGCTGAAGCACTCACAACACACAGGAAAACAGCTGAAGCACTCACAACACACAGGAAAACAGCTGAAGCACTCACAACACACAGGAAAACAGCTGAAGCACTCAACGCACAGGAAAACAGTTTAAGCACTCACAACACACAGGAAAACAGCTGAAGCACTCACAACACACAGGAAAACAGCTGAAACACTCACAACACACAGGAAAACAGCTGAAGCACTCACAACACACAGGAAAACAGCTGAAGCACTCACAACGCACAGGAAAACAGTTTAAGCACTCACAACGCACAGGAAAACAGCTGAAGCACTCACAACACACAGGAAAACAGCTGAAGCACTCACAACACACAG
The DNA here is from genome assembly GCF_038048845.1 of Mixophyes fleayi. Taxonomy (NCBI): domain Eukaryota; kingdom Metazoa; phylum Chordata; class Amphibia; order Anura; family Limnodynastidae; genus Mixophyes; species Mixophyes fleayi. Next base: position 77,193,594 of record NC_134413.1, on the reverse strand, counting down.
GAAAACAGCTGAAGCACTCACAACACACAGGAAAACAGCTGAAGCACTCACAACGCACAGGAAAACAGTTTAAGCACTCAACGCACAGGAAAACAGCTGAAGCACTCACAACACACAGGAAAACAGCTGAAGCACTCACAACACACAGGAAAACAGCTGCAGCACTCACAACACACAGGAAAACAGCTGAAGCACTCACAACACACAGGAAAACAGCTGAAGCACTCACAACACACAGGAAAACAGCTGAAGCTTTCACAACACAGGAAAACAGCTGAAGCACTCACAACACACAGGAAAACAGCTGAAGCACTCACAACACACAGGAAAACCGCTGAAGCATTCACAACACACAGGAAAACAGCTGAAGCACCCACAACACAGAGGAGAACAGCTATAGCACTCACAACACACAGGAAAACAGCTGAAGCACTCACAACACACAGGAAAACAGTTAAAGCACTCACAACACACAGGAAAACAGATGATGCACTCACAACACACAGGGAAACAGCTGAAGCACTCACAGCATACAGGAAAACCTCTGAAGCACTCACAACACACAGGAAAACAGCTGAAGCACTCACAACACACAGGAAAACAGATGACGCACTCACAACACACAGGGAAACAGCTGAAGCACTCACAACATACAGGGAAACAGCTGAAGCACTCACAACATACAGGAAAACCGCTGAAGCACTCACAACACACAGGAAAACCGCTGAAGCACTCACAACACACAGGAAAACAGCTGAAGCACTCGCAACACAGGAAAACAGCTGAAGCGCTGACATGTGAGGTGAGAACAGCGTTTTCTACTAAAGTAGCCTTCCACAGCTTCAGAATGCTATGCCAGAGCATACTTACACCTAGATTCAAATGGAAATGTATCTTGAGACACGCCTTGCTTTGAATATGGGCGTAACTACGCACAAAAGCACGAAATTTACATGCAAGTTATGTTCGGACATGAATTAGACTCTATGGGCCTGCGTCATTAGAGATATAAAGAGAGCAAAGCATAAAAAAAGGAGCATCTTTGCACCTGGGCAAAACCATGTTGCATTGGAGGGGGTGGTAAATTTAACATGTGGGGAAAGATTTATAGTTGGGGTAGGCCATGTCCTGGATCAATTTCAGTGTAAAAATAAAGTTATCAAGTCTTTGTGTGCTACATGAAAAGACAGAAAGTATTTATCTTATGTGCAAAAGAGTAAACTAATTAGCACCCCTTGTATTGTAACATGGTTTGTCCCATTGAACATTTATTCCTTTTTTTGTCTTACTTTTCTTAATGACTCAGGCTCTATGTGTTTGTGAATTATTGAGTATTGAGTATTTCGAGAGACAAGTGCCCTGATCATTATTACATCTAACATACAGGAAAAGAGGAGTGCAGTTGGTCAATATCAGTTAGTCAATATCAGAAAGTAGGGACAAATCTTTATACATAATTATTGAAGATGCTGGTTTAAAATAAGACATTTGCCTTAATAACAAAGTTCAGTAAACACATTATTGTGAGGACTTTAATGTAGCTGTAAGTGTTTAACAAGCGGCTTCTTCGAGCCTTTCTGAAAGGATTCTGGGCAGCACGGTGGCTCAGTGGTTAGCACTTCTGCCTCACAACACCGGGGTCATGAGTTCAATTCCCGACCATGGCCTTATCTGTGTGGAGTTTGTATGTTCTCCCCGTGTTTGCGTGGGTTTCCTCCGGGTGCTCCGGTTTCCTCCCACAGTCCAAAAACATACTGGTAGATTAATTGGCTCCTATCAAATTTGACCCTTTCTCTGTCTGTCTGTGTGTTTGAGTGACGAAGGCTGAGCTCAAGGGGGGGAACTGAACACGGGATGGAAACAGGCAATGTTTTGGAAATTGGACTCCGGCAGCAGGAAACGACTCACAACAAACAATAAAACAGACAGGAGCACTAGTTAATTAACAGTGAAATGGACACCATCTAACCTACTTGTGTCTGGTAGATGGCCATTATCTGCACATGGAGTCATTTCTCAGGGGAGATATCTGATATGGCCATCGAGGAGGCCAGTGGAGAGAAGGAAAAATAAATATATATATATATATATATATATATATATATATATGAGAAGTAGAGGTGTAGCTATAATTTATCTAGAAAAGTCTCCACTGAATACAGTTGATCTGAGCTTTATGTATCCCTGGGGTCCATCAAGTGTTGTCGGTAATTAAAGCAACCTTAGTCCCTGCAGACATGCGAGTGCACAGTTATCACACAGCACAGGTTTAGATTATCTCTCTCTCGTTTCTCTCTCTTCTCCCTCTCTCTCTCTTCTCCCTCTCTCTCCCTCTCTCTCTCCCTTCTCTCTCTCTCCCTCCCTTCTCTCTCTCCCTCCCTTCTCTCTCTCCCTCTCTTCTCTCTCCCCCTCTCTTCTCTCTCCCTCCCTTCTCTCTCCCCCTCTCTTCTCTCGCCCTCCCTTCTCTCTCCCCCTCTCTTCTCTCTCCCCCTATCTTCTCTCTCTCCCTCCCTTCTCTCTCCCCCATCTTCTCTCTCTCCCTCCCTTCTCTCTCCCTCCCTTCTCTCTCTCCCTCCCTTCTCTCTCCCCCTTCTCTCTCCCCCTCCCTTCTCTCTCCCCCTCTCTTCTCTCTCCCCCTATCTTCTCTCTCTCCCTCCCTTCTCTCTCCCCCATCTTCTCTCTCTCCCTCCCTTCTCTCTCCCCCTCCCTTCTTTCTCCCCCTTCTCTCTCCCTCCCTTCTCTCTCTCCCTCCCTTCTCTCTCTCCCTCTCTTCTCTCTCCCTTCTCTCCCCCTCTCTTCTCTCTCTCCCTCCCTTCTCTCTCCCCCTCTCTTCTCTCTCCCCCTCCCTTCTCTCTTCCCCTATCTTCTCTCTCTCCCTCCCTTCTCTCTCTCCCTCCCTTCTCTCTCTCCCTCCCTTCTCTCTCCCCCTCCCTTCTCTCTCTCCCCTCTCCCTCCCTTCTCTCTTCCCCTATCTTCTCTCTCTCCCTCCCTTCTCTCTCCCTCCCTTCTCTCTCCCCCTCTCTTCTCTCTCCCCCTCCCTTCTCTCTCTCCCTCCCTTCTCTCTTCCCCTATCTTCTCTCTCTCCCTCCCTTCTCTCTCCCTCCCTTCTCTCTCTCCCTCCCTTCTCTCTCTCCCTCTCTTCTCTCTCCCTCCCTTCTCTCTCTCCCTCCCTTCTCTCTCTCCCTTCTCTCTCCCTCCCTCACTCATTTCTCTTCTCTCTTTCTCGTCTCCCTCTTATCTTTTATTTCTCTTCTCTCTCTTTTCTTCTCTCTCGGTTCAGAATCAGAGAAATCCGACAGATCCGAGATTAGAGGTTCCGAGCAGATACAAAACACAACTTGATTCTTTGTGACAAATTTGGATCTGAAAACCAGGCAAAACGTCATTTCCAGGAAAATGCACAAAACTGGTGGAAACTACTGTATCCACTACATAGAGCATAGGAGAGGATTTTGCGATATGAGGGAGATTCAATTGCCAGCGAGGTGGCGCGTAGCCATCACCACAATGTCCGCTGCGCTCATTGCGGGCCAATATGGTAGGAATCTCCGCTCATATTTCTGCTCAACTCTATGGGGTGTGAATAGTCAGAGAAGAAATATTGGGTGACAGACTTGATGAGACAGACTAGTGACTTGGGGCACAGACAAGAGGGGCAGCACGGTGGCTCAGTGGTTAGCACTTCTGCCTCACAGCACTGGGGTCATGAGTTTGATTCCTGACCATGGCCTTATCTGTGTGGAGATTGTATGTTCTCCCCGTGTTTGCGTGGGTTTCCTCCGGGTGCTCCGGTTTCCTCCCACACTCCAAAAACATACTGGTAGCTTAATTGTCTGCTAACAAATTGCCCTTAATCTCTCTCTCTATGTGTATATGTTAGGGAATTTAGACTGTAAGCTCCAATGGGATAGGGACTGATGTGAGTGAGGTCTCTGTACAGCGCTGCAGAATTAGTGGCGCTATATAAATAAATAGATGATGATGATGATGAGACAAGGGCTGACAGAAATCACCTTTTGCCGCAATTTACTATTAAAAACTCGCCGCGATACTGGCCCGAAGCTGTAAGTGTTTAACGAGCGGCTTCTTCAAGCCCTTCTGAAGGGATATGCGCAGTGGACTTGTCAAAATATCAAAAGATAAAAATATGTAAAAAAAAAATATAAAAAATATTCAAAGAATTCAAACTGCCCTACAGTAAACAGAGCCTTTAATTTGTGATATACGTTACGATATGTTGTGATTTTCATACAAACACTAATTTTTTGGTGCCTTCCAACATTTGTCAGGAACTCGTTGCTACTGATTCGTTGCATCTAATCTCGTTGGATCGCCATATTGTCTCGTTTACCTTGGAGCACTACAATTCCCATCATGTCATGATTACCGAATTTCATTGTAATGTATAGTTTGCATGGTAAATACTCCTAGTCCATTGATCTTAACTTATAAAGTCCCAATAATAAAAAAATAGACGGGAAGAATTACATAAAACATGCAGAAGTAAAGGGATTTTATTGTGCATCAGAGTAATTAGAAATAGGGACCTTTACAGGTTTAAATCACTAAATCCTGGCGCTGTCCCTGGAAATTAAGGACTGTTGACAACTGTATTTATAAACACAACTGTATCTTCCTTTACGGATCACAAAATATTCCTCTGGCACGTGAGGGTTAAACGCCAGGACTGCAATCAGAGAGTGGATTAAAGGGGAGACATGCAGCAGATTAATCTATAGATTAGAGTCATCTCCGTCCATTAGAGTTTATAAATAAAATACAGATTCAGGAGGCAGAACGAACCCGCTGACCGCGCTAGGCTCTCCCGCAGATCAAAGTGATGCATATTGACATTGCCAAGAGTGACGCTGCGTGGGGGGGGAGACTGGCTTCTCCCACGGTAAGGGAAACTGTGATCTCACAGCCTCAGGTGCGCTCTCTGTTCAAAACTGGACACAGGTGAACCTTTTACGCGCAGGTAGAGAAAACCCTTCATCCCCCGATAGTTCAATACGCAGGATATCCATAGTATCAGTGCATAGTATTGGGGTCTTGATGAGCCCACGTGTGAAAATGTTAAAGGCCTTAGTGTGGCTAGTCTTACTCCCCAGTAGGCTTTAATGTTACTTGCAATAATTGAATTTGCTCTGTGTCTGATCAGCCAAAAATATTTTTGCATTTTTTATTTTTTTTTAAGACCTGCAGGGCCTATTTTATGAGTAGGGCATAGAGCTACGTCTTCAACAGTCGCCTTGATAGCCCAACCCTGCGTATTGTTCTTTTAATCCCTAACTGAATAGGTTATGAAGATGTAGTGATTTTATTATTCTTCCAAAATCATAGAATCACCCTACGTCAGTCTCGATTTAACACAGACGAGATTATTTTCCACCTCAAGATGACTTGTATTATTGTCCCGTATGTACCCTCCTGCAACATTGCTACTTTCGTTACATGCTTTTTTCAGTCATGTCTGTATATAAGGACCAGGCTAGGAGCCAGGTAGCCAACACAGCTGAAAAATGACCTTAAAGACCCTTCTCGCTCCTAAATTGAACTTACTGACCACTGCATTGTATATTATTACTCCCGCCATTGCATTATATCATCGGAGTTGTTTATATACATTATCATCATCATCATCATTTATTTATATAGCGCCACTGATTCTGCAGCGCTGTACAGAGAACTCATTCCCATCAGTCCCTGCCCCATTGGAGCTTACAGTTTAAATTCCCTAATACACATACACAGACAGACAGTAAGAGACAGACTAAGGTCAATTTTGATAGCAGCCAATTAACCTACTAGTATGTTTTTGGAGTGTGGGAGGAAACCGGAGCACCCGGAGGAAACCCACGCAAACACAGGGAGAACATACAAACTCCACACAGGTAAGTCCATGGTCGGGAATCGAACTCATGAGCCCAACGCTGTGAGGTAGAAGTGCTAACCACTAAGCCACCGTACCTTAGACTATCACACTGCTCCTCTCATTGGTTGTCCTTGTAACCAGACAGGAGCTTTGCACTGTATCTAAGAGCAACTAAAATCACTTCCCACTCAACAGAACAGAAGCAAAACCAATAATGCAGCGGATTTAGTAAAAGTTGCATGAAGGTAAATAGAAGCCAATCAATGACAATGATCTGAAGATGTAGAAAAATCCATTAAACTACTTTGTTCAGTTCCTCCATGGTCTACTTCTCACTCTTCCAATTATATTCCTCCTTCCTTCCAAGTTTTCGAACAGCCACTCGAGTTTGTTCTTTACGGAATTACAGACCAAGTGAGAGTCTGTCTGCACATCCCACTCAATAACACTACCTGGCCAATCAGAGACTGATCCCCGCCGTGACCTCCCCGCGGGAGCCCAGAATATACATTTGATGTCAATCTCTCAGTCGGCTTATTTTTCTGCCAAACACATTTGCAGCAGTTGTAAGAATTGCAGTGTAAAAATAGTTTCTTCCTTCCTGTGCGAGGACCAGCTGAGCGAAATCTTACATTAAGTGCCGGCCAAGACAGTCTATAACCGCTGCTGACAAAGGCAGATAGATAGGCAGTGAGAACACCAGGACGTCTCATAAGATTGGGTGATGCATGATATTAAACATTTGTATCATCGCTCTTATAATCAAAAGAGCAGCTATACGGAAGAAAAGGAAAAAAAAACTTTTAAAGATGTGATTTTGTTTTTTGGTCCCTGACAATGTTTCGGTACAGTCCCTATAATTAATAATTCTGTATGCTGAATACAATTCCCATTATATGCCAACTTTTCCTCATTGGCTTCAAGGAGATTCCGAGGGAAGTGGACGTGCGGGGGCGGGGCTTGACGAATCGCAACATTTTGGCCCTGCCCCCTAAACGATGGTCACAGTTTGGGCCAATTACAGCAGGGGGCGGGGCTAAGATGATGCAATAATTGTGTCATTAAGCCCCCCTCTTATCTATTGCGGGGACGAGAACCGGGAGGTTTCCCTGCTCTCCCGGGAGCCCATGATGTCTCCCAGAAATGCGGGAGTCTCCCGGACATTCCAGGCGAGTAGGCAACTATACATTAAATAAAAGCAGCTAATGAATCTCTAGAGACTGAAGTGTCTTTTACATTTCTGTCTCCATTACTGAAGTCATGTTGTCTTACCTGTCTGTCTTTGATTAAATCTTGGTCTCCATGAAAATGGCCACCTCCATAGGCATCAATACATGGACATAGGACACAATTGCTGAACTGTGTCATCATGCCACAGATGGCGAAGCCAACCACGTCTTGTACTGGCTCAGCATCAGGGAGAATGCCAGACTCTTCAGGGAGTGAGGGAGATCACCCCTATTTCAGGGAGTCTCCCTGAAATTATGGGAGAGTTGGCAAGTATGATATATGGCCCTTAGGCTGGATAAACACTAAAGGTTTTCAAGCCGCTTATCGTGCCAATCACACGATAAACGAACGTTTGGCTTGATATCACATTAGTGTGTACGCTCTCATGATGAACAATTATCGTTCCAAAGCACATCGTATCGTTTCATTTGATTTTTAAACTGGACTAAAAATCTCGTCCAACAATACAACGATGTCGTTCCGATTCTGCAGTGTGTATGCACTCAGGACCGGCAGTGTCCATAGATCTCTATGGAGTGCACAAAGTCACAATATTATCAGCTGATGGTTATGACAGATGAAGAGCACATATCTGAAAGTAAATCTTGTAAGACGTGTATAGTGTGTACATGAATCGGCCTGATGATCGGGACTTTCAGTCGTTGGTAAAATCCTTAATCGATATCACATCGGGAGAAATTTTCTCGAGTGCGTACCCAGCCTTAGTCTCTGACGTCAATTAAACATTTACGGTAATCAGTTCCACACATCTGCTTGGAGGAATTTTGGTCTACTCCTCCTTACTGAAGTTGTATTAACGTATTATTGCTGCACGTATTTGTGTGTTGTATGGTTATATCCTTGTTGTACGGTGCTGCAAGATCATTGATGACTTATAAGTTAAGGACAATGGCAATGCCATCTTGGAAAACGTTGTGCTCTGACTTGGAATGCATATCACCCCCACTCAAAGGTGAATAGAGACGCTCTTCCCTTGTCATTACTTGATCCGTGATCGTCTTCTCCTTGGGCTGCCCCTCGCAATAACAATATCTGATGCGTTAAGTCACGTTTATTATTGGGACGGATACGTCGGTCTGGAATGTCACTATATGACTGAAAGATATTAATGGATGTTGAAAAGACTTATTCAACACTGTGGGCCATCTAGCCAGTGAGACTATCTCTCTTTGCTGTATTCTCTATGGTTTTCTTCCTCATTTTTTCCTTACTCTGTGTTCTGTACCTGTCTCTCACAAACATCATGAACTCTATAACTCTTTATTGTCTTCCTTCTTTGTAGCTCTCCCTCAGATAGCCCTACCCACCCTCTCCATGCTTTAGGTTCCCACCATTGATACACTCAAAAGGTCTCGGCACAAAAAATGGTTATAGCTTGTTACACTGCAATGATTATTAGGTGCTTACTTATATATTTGGAGGTGTGGGTGCTACGATTGGGAGTGTGGTGTTTGTGGGTTGGGCATTGTCCATATTCAGCTGCTGCCCATGACATTAGACTCTACTCTAAGTAAGCCCTGCTGCCTACCGAGAACCAGCATCAAAGCCCTGGACAGCTCAGCCAACCCAAGGGATCCTGAAGACTTTGCCAGTGATTGGCTGCTGGGAAATCCATATACTACAGCAGCTTCAAGTTGCGGTGCATTCTGGGAGCAAGTGACTTATATAACCCCACCGAGCTGCCACTATCTTCTCTGGCAGAACCAACATGGGAGAAAGTGGGGGTTGTAATGCAAAGAACAGGAACAGGAGGGCAGCCTGTAATATTCTCAAGCAGCCATCCGGATCTAGGAAGCCAGGACTTTTATCAGGTAAATTTGTGTTCTGAGTGCCCAGATGAGCCAGGATTAAGGATAAGCAGAATCTGAGATTGTCAACTGTATCCTGTCACATCAAAGTATATTGATTGCACTGAATTCACATTTTAGCCACATTAAAATGTTTTGCACAGGATGGTGTGTATGTTTTACCTTGTTCATTTATCCTATTACTTTCCCACAACAAACTCCGGCATCGTTCCTTCACTTTTCCCAGTAAACTTTTTATAAACATGTCATATTGGCTTGTCCCTTGTTTACACGGTGGGAGTTCAATTGTATCTGGTGAGTCAGAAGGGGTTCTCCTGTGTCAACCGCTGGTGAGTGAATCCTCATCCATTATCTGCCATAAAGTTAAACTAAGGCCACACGTACCAGCCTATATACAGTGGTTCTAGAAAGTTTGTGAGCCCTTTAGAGTTTTCTGAAAGTCTGCATAACTGTGAACTTAAATGTGTTCATATCTTCATCTAAGTCATAAAAATAGAAGATTCAGAATCCCGAAAATTCTAAAGGGTTCACGAGCATTTCGATACCACTGTAAGTCTAGAAACAATCATTGCTTAAAATAGCCGATTCTTCGATTGCCATTGTCTAATCCACTGACTCAACCATTCACTGATCGCGGAAGAAGATGGCAAGATTCAGTCGGTGAATCGTGGAAGAAGAAGATGGCTAGATTCAGTCGGTGAATCGTGGAAGAAGAAGATGGCTAGATTCAGTCGGTGAATCGTGGAAGAAGAAGATGACTAGATTCAGTCGGTGAATCGTGGAAGAAGAAGATGGCTAGATTCAGTCGGTGAATCGTGGAAGAAGAAGATGGCTAGATTCAGTCGGTGAATCGTGGAAGAAGAAGATGGCTAGATTCAGTCGGTGAATCGTGGAAGAAGAAGATGGCTAGATTCAGTCGGTGAATCGTGGGAGAAGAAGATGGCTAGATTCAGTCGGTGAATCGTGGAAGAAGAAGATGGCTAGATTCAGTCGGTGAATCGTGGAAGAAGAAGATGGCTAGATTCAGTCGGTGAATCGTGGAAGAAGAAGATGGCTAGATTCAGTCGGTGAATCGTGGAAGAAGAAGATGGCTAGATTCAGTCGGTGAATCGTGGAAGAAGAAGATGGCAAGATTCAGTCGGTGAATCGTGGAAGAAGAAGATGGCTAGATTCAGTCGGTGAATCGTGGAAGAAGAAGATGACTAGATTCAGTCGGTGAATCGTGGAAGAAGAAGATGGCTAGATTCAGTCGGTGAATCGTGGAAGAAGAAGATGACTAGATTCAGTCGGTGAATCGTGGAAGAAGAAGATGGCTAGATTCAGTCGGTGAATCGTGGAAGAAGAAGATGGCTAGATTCAGTCGGTGAATCGTGGGAGAAGAAGATGGCTAGATTCAGTCGGTGAATCGTGGAAGAAGAAGATGGCTAGATTCAGTCGGTGAATCGTGGAAGAAGAAGATGGCTAGATTCAGTCGGTGAATCGTGGAAGAAGATGGCTAGATTCAGTCGGTGAATCGTGGAAGAAGATGGCTAGATTCAGTCGGTGAATCGTGGAAGAAGAACATGGCTAGATTAAGTCGGTGAATCGTGGAAGAAGATGGCTAGATTCAGTAGGTGAATCGTGGAAGAAGATGGCTAGATTCAGTCGGTGAATCGTGGAAGAAGATGGCTAGATTCAGAAGGTGCAATTTATTTATTGTATTTGACAGATCTGTGCCTTTTTTTCCGACCTTACTATGTTCCTATGAAACAGGTCCTCTTTAAGAAAATAGAAAGTAAATTGTGGACTATTTTATATCTAAATTAAATATAATAAAAGTATCAATGCCTATCTGAGCTACCTAGGTATTAATATCTCCCCATCTGGTGTACCATGAGAAAGACCAATGTGTATATTTTATTTCTGTTTCTCAAAGTAACGTGCACGCTATAAGATCGCTGTTTCAATTGAGTGACCCCCAGCGTGGGGGTCCCCCCCCCTTTTTTTTATTTTTATTACCCTTTTGTTTGTTCCTCCAACTGTGCTTGTTACCCTTTCTTTTTTCTGTACCCCATTTAACTTTGAAAAACTCAATAAAAATTTATTGAAGTAAAAAAAAAAAAAGTTTCAATGCTGTCAACTTGATTGGTTAGGTAAATTTTGTAACAGTGTATGTGACGGTAAAATACCTATATATGACGATGGATGCGTATGGTCAACTCCCGATCAAGCCCGCTTTTATATATAAAAATATAGTGATATATAAAGTATAATGTATACTATATAATTTATTACATCAGTTTCCGTCGGCAATAGGACTTTTCCTTCTTTGGAAAAATTTCCCCTAAATACTTTCCTGAGAAACTCTAAAAAATGTAAACGAACTACTGTCTGACTTCCTGTAGGTGGCGCCAACACGATGACTTGCTGCTTTACTAGCAGTCAGCCTGACCTATAAAATAAGTTTGCATCTGGTCTCACAGATCCGTTCTGCATCCTAATATCTAAAACGCCACTTACTGCTAAGTGCACGTCGACAAGTGTTCTGATTCATCGGTAATAGATGGGGAAGGCTTTTAATGCAATTTATTAATATAAAATGTCATGCGATTTAAAAAGCATAATCTGATTCTCCACCACACACTGTGCTTATTTAATGCTCAAGAGGGCTTAATTTAAATACCAAGGTGTTTTATTATTTTAAATTAGCCATTCCGCGTATTTTAAATTAGCCATTCCGCGATACATCCACCCTGGCAGGGTATGCTGGTTCTTGTAGTTCCACAACAGCCTCGGCCATAGTGAAATGCAAAAAGCTCATTGAAAATACTGCAACCAACCACCCGAAACAGACTGCAAGCTCCTTTGACACAATCTGGTCCCTTGTGTCTCGGAGATTCCATCTTGGTCTATAGATCTCATTAGCTTTCACCAGCTGTATTGATTGGTCTGTTCTTTCCCCCTGTCCCCTGTAGATCAGCATAAACAAAAAATATAGACTACAAGCTTAAATTTTCATTGTACATAATTGGCAACATTTTTTAAATGGTTTCCAGTGAGTCACTGATTGCTGAGCTGTTGACGTAAGCAGGCACACTTGCCAACCTTTGAAATATTAATACCGGGAGATCCCGGGTAGGGAGGGTGGTTGGAGGGCGGGAGAGGCGGGGCACGGCCAATCGCGGCATTTTGGCCCCGCCCCCGCAACAAAAATGATGTTTTGTCGCGGGTGGCGGGGCCAAAATGACGCGTTTCACCGCGAATCACGTCATTGTGACGAGTAAGTGGCAGTATGCGGAATACTTGCCTGCTCTCCCGGGAGTACGGGAGACCTCCCCAAATTTCGGGAGTTTCCCGGACATTCCGGGAGAGTTGGCAAGTATGTAAGCAGGTCCTGCTTGGTTCAGTCTCTACAGATGTTGGCGCACTACAACCAGGGGCAGGACCCCCCCACCCCCTGGGCTAAAATTTGCCAGCACTCCCCTGACTTTCAACCCCCATAATGGCCTGTTTATCAATCATCATTTTAATGAATTTTTTGTGCACATTGACGATTCCTCTTCAATGAATATTAACATATAGAGGCACATTCAATTAGGTGCGGGCATCGCGGCTGAAACAGCCCGCAATGGTAATCCACAGTACCCCATAGCATTGTAGAATCCGCAATGTTGTCCTACCCTATAGACGTACTTACATGCGTAACCGCGATGCTCGGACCTAATTGAATATGCCCCGTAAAGCCTACACCATAAGAATAGATGGTGACAAACGTATCAAGAATAAGAATCATTAGACTAAAGAGAACTGTTAAGCATTGCGGAATTTGTTGGCGATATATAAATAAATGTTGATGATGATGATTTTGCTACAGAAATGCTTGGTATTGCGAAAAATAGGGACAAATCTTTAGATTCGTCACTGAAAATCAGGGACAGCTGGAAACACTACATTTTTAAAATGCAGTCTATTTACCTAGCACATCCCCTCTCTCAGCCAATTAAGCATATCCTAACACTAACCCCTCCACTCCAGCCCCAAATTGCATACTTCCTCTACGTCTCTATATAGATGTTGCCTCTTTCGCTGGGTGTGTAGTAATTAATACAAAGACATCTCTCGCTCTCTCTCTCTCTCTCTCTCTCTCTCTCTCTCTCACAGATCTACACGCACAGTCTGACATCACTCAGTACAAAGGGTGGAGTGAGACCACATTGAATTCAGTTCTGTCTGTAGGGGAAGGGAATTTCTTTGCAGACAGAGTCAGCAGCAGCAGTTGGATCTATCAGCTGAGTCACTCGCTGAAACCAAGACATTTTACGCAGCCTTTTCATCTCCGGGCAGCGAGACCAGAAGAGGACTTGGATCTGGTACGGAGAGAGGACAACTTGCTGCCCATCCAAGGTTCCACCAAACCACTTTCCCAGCTTGACAAGAGAGGACACGGTAAGACTTCTGCTTCTTGGATGGGGGTTAAATGATGAATTAAGGGCACCGGGGATGGCATGAAAAGGGTGTGTTGGGAGTGGCAGCACATACTTTCATTGCCCTGGCATTGACGGGTGTGGGGATAGAGGGCACGTTTCTCATAAATCAGCCTTTATACTTGTCCTCTCACTGTGAAATGTGATATCTTTAGATGAAAACTCAAACATCTGGCCGTAGCCTGTCTATGTCCATCCATAAAATGGGCACGTCCATCTAGCAGAACTTTAATGATGAAGCTCCCTCACCTAGCATGTGGGTGCAGTTAGTCAACTTTCGCTCGGAGACGCCTCCGAGCCTCTCGTTAAATAGTTGCCAACTCCCGGATATTTGGGTCAGTCCCCCATCCCTGTACTGCCAGGAAGGAATAACGTTGGGAAGGAAATGAATATGTGATATCAGGGAGGGAAGTGGGGGGGGGGGGGGGGGGTTGACACTTGCGGGATCTGGTCACCTTTTCTGGAGATGCTTTGACATGAAGGAACTTTCTGTAGGCATCTGGTGGAATTAGAAGGTTAATGTCTGGATGGATGATGAAGAGATTGACAACGGCAGGCAGGGTTGGAGATTTCAGCGACATGGGGCTTTCTGTTAACCCATTGTTTACCAACAATACTGAGGTACCGCTGACAACACGGGGCATTTATTGGGTGGTAGAAGATGCACAGATATTCGGTAACACCCCCCTCCCCTCCCTGTCTTGATACGCCCTCGGCATTGGGCGTAGAAAAAATAAAAGTCTCCCGTTAGACAATTTGGGGCAGCACGGTGGCTTAGTGGTTAGCACTCCTGCCTCACAGCGCTGGGGTCATTAGTTCAATTCCCATCCATGACCTTATCTGTGTGGAGTTTGTATGTTCTCCCTGTGTCTGCGTGGGTTTCCTCCGGGTGCTCCGGTTTCCTCCCACACTCCAAAAACATACTAAGAGGTTAATTGGCTGCTATCAAAATTGACCCTAGTCTGTCTGTTTCTGTCTGTATGTGTGTGTACATTAGGGAATTTAGACTGTAAGCTCCAATGGAGCAGGGACTGATGTGAATGAGTTCTCTGTACAGCGCTGCGGAATCAGTGGCGCTATATAAATAAATGGTGATGATGATGATGATGATCTATCAGTGCAAAGTCATTTTAGGAAGTTAGGGCGTGTGGCAGGGAGAGACGTTACGGGGCAGGCTGGGAAGAGGACGTCCGAGCTGGGTTCCTGTGTCAGGCGATAAAGACTATTGTACAGTGTACTCCCCAGGCTATTATACAATAATGTCAATCTGGCAGCCTCCAGCTCGTCTCTGGGAGGATGTAACGCAGCTCACTCTGTGCAATCCAGCAACACATCCGTGTGGAAAATACAGTACACAGAGCGTTAAAACACAGTGATGGGAGAACAAAGGCGTAATATAGAAAACATACACACAACACAAAATACTAACACACAATAAGAACCGATATGTATACCACAAAGGGTTCTGTGATTAACATATGTGGCCGTACTGGGACTTGTAGTACCACGGTAGCTGTAAAGCCACAGGTTGCCTATCTCTGATACAGAATAATGATATAGAAATTTGCAGTAACCGACATTACAGCTTTATCTTGGGAAGTCCATGTGTCAAATGTAAAAATTCAGTCACGTGTGGGGCTGGCATGTGACAAGGGGGGGGGGCACTTATTTATTACGCCGTGCCTAAACTAGTTACTAGCATTATTGGCATTTCCTGTTTTGCTTGCATAAAAGCCGCTTCTGTGGGGCTACGGTAATTCCAGAGACGTGCAGACTATAATGACTACAGTGCAGAGTTTATGGCTTACTGATAATCCACTGACACATCTGCAACTTTTACGAGTTTAGCGCGGCATTCCCAATAACCCGTTCAGTTCTGCTTAGCGGAGCCGCAGGAATTGGACGCCAAAACATGATTTGAGGGCTCATGTGCTTCTTTTCTAAAGTACCAGAAAAAGATTCTTGTTATATCTGGGGTGGATCCGCGCTTGCGGCTTCCTATCGGTTCACGCGGTCGAGGGCCAGGCTGGCGTAGGGGACAGCGGCGGGCCGGTCCTATAGTGAGCTACCTTTGGCTGGGTCACCGAGCTACCTGCTTTTTACCCTAGTCTCGCCCCTGCGCAGTCACAGCCCTTGGGCCGGACACTATAAGTTTTGCTGTACTACCGAAATGCACCTAAATTCTTAGATTCATCATTGGTTTATAACATTTAGGGAAGTGTCGCTTTGACTGAAAACCGAGTTTTCGTCATGACTCCGTTCCAGAAAATCGTTCCCTTTTTTTTTTTTTTTTGAATGGTCATATCAGGATCAACGCTGAAGGAGCGCTACACCCACAAATAAGTAAATGTTCCCGTAGCTTGCCGAAGGGGACGATATGTCAGTCAACACTGATTATTGGGGGGGGGGATATCTATATAGGCGCATAAGACTTCTTGCCAGTAACATATTGAAGGATACTGCAGAGAGCCTTTCTGAGCCTAAAACGGCCGATGGAGAATAAGACCTTGCAGTGAGGTATACACTAAGGTTAAGGTCTATATTTACTAAGCTGCGGGTTTGAAAAAGTGGGGATGTTGCCTATAGTAACCAATCAGATTCTAGCTGTCATTTTGTAGAAAGTACTAAATAAATGAAAGCTAGATTCTCATTGGTTGCTATAGGCAACATCCCTACTTTTTCAAACCCGCAGCTTAGTAAATCTAGCCCTAAATGTCAAAAAGGTCTTGTCAAGGCATGTAAACTTTTACATATATATTTGTGGACGTTGCAAGTAAAAAGGAGCGGAATTTGCAAAAATGTGCAGCTGATTTTTCATATTGGATCAATATGTACTTCAGGTTTATATGCCCTTCAAAGCACAGATTGAAGACTTCCGCTCAATGTATAACCCCCTCCAGATGTGACTTATGTCCGTCTATTTCTGCTGCTCTTCCATCTGTTTCCTCTGTGCCCCGTACAAGCTGCGCTGGCTAACGGGCTGGGGCTGACGTTGCCGTTTCCAACCTCTTCAATGCCAAGTCAGGTGACTTCGGCCAACTCGCAAACCGCGCTACAGTCTGATTGGATGTGCAGCCACCAGCTACAGAAAGTTGACGCCGCCATTTCGTCCCAGAGAGTTGACTTGAGTGCTTCACGATGCCTCAGCGAGATTGCTATTACCTGGTGAGCTCACAGAGCGTTTTCTCAGGAATGATCGCTTCACAAGACAAAATGGCTGCCTCCGCTATGTACAGCGTACCTGCCTACTTTTCACACCTCACTTCTGGGAGATATGAAAAGAGGAGGTGACTTCTTAACACCGTCCGTTTCGTCTTACGCTGTCATGGCGGCCATGACCACTCGGTGATCACTGAGGTGGGTGTGGCTTTATGACGCAATGGGTGGGGCGAGCTGCGGAGGTAGGCGCCCTTCTGGTCTCTGCTAAGGGTAAGGAGCACCTTGGATAAACATTAATTTAAGAGGTAGTGCAGATAAGAACCTTTAAGCAATGTTTGTAAATAACCTTCAGAGTCTGAAATAATATAACTCCCAACAACCTTGATTCGCGATTTGGGACGGAGTACAAGAAGGATACGAGGTCACTCTACAATGGCCACGGCCATAGCAACCATGAAAGCCCAATGCTTAGGTAGATTCCCCAGCCCCCTTCCGTCCCCTAAAAACACCCCTTCGGTTGCCGCAGCATTAACGGGGCATCACGCAGTGGGACATACCCCCCCAACTGTCCCCAAGTCAGGACAAAAGTCTTCTTGCTCGGGACGGCGGGACAAATGGGGACAGTCCCGCCTAAATCGGGACAGTTGTGAGGTAGGACATGAGGTGTTCATTTTAAATCGCTGTTCAACTGAGAAAAGAGCTAACCAGTGTCCCTAATTTATTAAGGGACTGTCAGCAATCAAATACCTCAAATTGAGATTCACAGCTGACTCCGCACCGGTAGGGAGGGGGTTAAAGCAAGGGGCACTGACACTGAATGAATGAAAGAACAGAAAGCTGCCTTCTTCTGTGTAACATTAGCAAGCCGAACATGCACAGATAACGCTGGTATTTATACTCCCTACACAGCCGGCAGGAAGTGAGGCCGATTGTGAGACCTCAGGATCTCTGGTGAATATCACAGGAAGGAAGGGAGAATTCAGGGGTGTACACCCAAGCCGGGTGTACTGTACCTTTAAGAGCCCATATTTTATGTATGACAAATGACAATGCTGAAAAGCAGCTCCTGACCTGTTTGTGGAGTATAGACAGAACTAGTTTATTTGTGTGCGGGTATGTAGACTACAGGAATGCAGATTATTCATAGCTGCCAACCGTCCCTATTTTCTAGTGAAGGTTTTAAAAATTTGTCCCCGTTTTTTTCAGTACTTTTTCAATGTAATTCCTATTTTTTTTCCTGCACGCTAAATGCAATTCTTTACCATGTATTCTTTCTAACTAGGCATTAGGTGTCGTTGTTTAAATGGAGCATTTAAAATGCAAAACTAATACACTATCTCCAGTAATTATGACATGCTGGGGATTGTAGTGCTCCCAAGCTTATTGCGGAATGCCCGCTATAGATTTTATTTCCCGTTTGCTTCATGTCTAAAGGTCGCTCCCACCGTTTTCATGTAAAAGTGTTCCTCATTGGCTGCATGGAGTGGAGGCAGCCATTTTGTTTGCTGATCAGCTGACCGCTGAGGCGTTAAGAATGGAAAGCCCGCATTCTCATTCACGTTCGGCATAGACGATTGCTGCCGCCAATATTAGTAGATGATGGGTACACTTTAATATTGAGGTGACGCCGCGGATGTAAAGAAGAAAGTGACGAGTTATCAAGTTGGTCCTTAAAATGGACATTATATCATGCCGCCCAACTGATTTTGAGGGGACAGTCTCGAATTGTGGACTCATAAAAAGGTGGGGCTTGTGCGGAATGGGTGGAGTTTCATGCCAAAGTGGTTATTTTGGGGGCGGATCAAGGCCGATTTGGGTGTGTTGGGGGTGGGGCTTATTTTGTTTATATTTTTTATTTTCTGGAACTCTCTCACCTGTCAACAGTCCCAATTTTCACAGGCCAGTCCCGGGTTTCGGCAATCAAAAGGGACGTTGACTTGTCTGAGCTGGGTGTGGATCAGGTGCGGTTGGGACAAGTTTTAATCGGTCCGGCTCCCTTCTCTTTTCTTCAACAAGGCTTTTACAAAATACAGGCAGAGAGGATTATTTTAGTCCCCCTCGTATACTGTAGAGCTCAGCTCCGTGCATAGGATACAACCGTATATACTGAGCGGATCAGGGCCATGTCTAAATGCAACTAACGACTCTGCCTGGATGATATAAAGGCTTTGCTGATACGTAGAGAAGAAAGACAGGTAGATAAGGCAACTTATTTAATAAACATTGCAGAAGGACACATTTAAACCTGTCAATTTTAGTTGTCTAAGGATGGGAAATATTTTCGAACTACCAAACTAAACCGGTTCATGGCCCTTGAAGGGGGTGGAGCTTATTTGAAAGTGGGCGGAGTTTCAGCACACAAAAAGGGGCATTTACGGAAGATTCAGGGTGGGGTTTAATTTGGCACATTTTCAACCTCCCGTGGGCCACAAAATGGGTGTGGCTTAATAGGAAAGTGGGTGCGGTTTCCCACAAGCTTGCTTGAATTTTATGGAATGGAAAATGCATATATATAAAAAAATAAAAACTGCATTGCCTGATGCTTCTGCCTTTCCACAAACCAGGGTCTGACTGTAATCAACTTTATATTCCTGTTCATTAAGAGTTTGGTCGCTGTTTCTTTTCCCCTGAATTAAGAGAGGAACCAAGGTTTTGGGTATTTTTGGAGCCAAAAATAAATCTCAGGCATTTCCCTAAAATGCCTGCTTCCTATTTAGTGATTCGGAACGAACAGATTTAACTCTTACTCTCCAAGGCGGATTCACTGACTGAATCCTTAGCTAATTTTGCTTTTCAGCTTTCAGGATATAACATAGTTAATGTGCCCGAAACACACAGAGATATAGATCTCAGAGATTCACGCAGCCAGCATGATGTTTTATGCAGTTAAAAGTAATTTTCACACTTTAACAGTGATAGTCATGTGTCTATTATATGCCCTGCATGCAAAAACAATAGATAGATTTGCACCCCCCAGGGGCAAACGCAGGATTTCTAGAGGGGGGAGTTTCCAAATGTTTGAATGTTGAGAGGGTGTGGTCAGCCCATTGCAGAGGCGTGACTGGGGCTTAACAAAAATAATCCTCTTCCATCTTGCTTATTCTGCACAATGGGGGGACCTGCAGACTGTCCCTACTGTCGGGTACAAAGTCCTACCTGTGCAGGATAGTGGGACTGAGTAAAAAAAAAAATTACCCCTTCCATGTCATTCATTTTGACATGAGCGTAACTAGTGCATACTTGCCAACTCTCCCGGGAAAGTCTGGGAGACTCCCGAAATTCGGGTCAGTCTCCGGGTCTCCCCCGAGAGCTGGCATTTCTCCTGCATCCCGAAATTCCGTTGTTAAAATGACGTGATTCACCGAGAATCGCGCCATTTTGGCCCCGCCCCCCACGACAAAAGGTCATTTTACTCGTGGGGCGGGACTAAAATTAAGCGATTCGAGGCGCCCCGCCCCCTCCAGCCCATTAGTCACGCCCCTCTCCCGGACGTCGCTTGCTGAAAGTAGGCAAGTATGATCTAGTGAAACCCAGCAATGTGTCTAGTGCCAACAGATGCAAAATATATATGAAATTACTCAGTATCAATCACTGTGAGTTCCAGGCTCAGTCAAGGTTGTAGAAAATAAATCATACCGTAAGTGGTGGGGGTGGAGCTTAGGACGCGATTCACGTGTCATCACGGCCCCGCCCCCTGCCTTTATAGGTTAAAATTGATTATAAACATTTAGGGGGCAGGGCCAAATGACGCCATTCGCATAGCCCCGCCCCACGCGTCCACCTCCCCCCTGGACGCCAATGTGCTAAAGTTGGCGAGTATGAACTAAACGCTGCTGATTCCAACATGCTCCAGAAAATCCTGTCCAGGCAATCAGCACGGAGTAAAACACACTTAAAATACAGCATATGAATTATTAGAGACCCCATGGAAACCTTAAGGGAAACCAAGGGGGTATATTTACTAAGCTGCGGGTTTGAAAAAAGTGGAGCTGTTGCCTATAGCAACTAATCAGATTCTAGCTGTCATTTATTTAGTACATTGTACAAAATGACAGCTAGAATCTGATTGGTTGCTATAGGCAACATCTCCACTTTTTTCAAACCCGCAGTTTAGTAAATCTACCCCCCCAGGTCTCCATCCAGCAGTAAATGCTGATATCCTTAACAAGAAACCAGTACTTACATAAACCTATGGCTGTAAGCAGTGTTATATGTAACATTAGTCACTGTTCCCTATATTATTATATTAGTCAATATAAGTAATTTTGATAGATGCAGTTTACTAATGATGTATCTGTGAGTGGTGGAGCATATGGACAACAGCAAATACCAAGTAATGGAGGTGTCCAGCTTAGTCCTACTATTGCAGCAAGCAGACAGCTCAGGGTCCTGTACACTATTCATACATGTCTGTGACATACAGAGGAAGTGATGAGTATAAATTACCTCCTTATTTCTGTCCCCCACACAGCAGCTTTCTGCATTAATGCACAACTCACTTCCAGGTTACTGCAGAAGCTCCCAGCACCAGCCATGTTAAAAAGTTAACTATGCAGGTTTCATAGCAAAGATGGGACAAGTGCTAGAGGTCATTAACGAATTGCAACAGCTGTCCCCGTTTATGAGTAGCGGCCATTTTCTTGTGGCCCAAGGGGTTAGTCTGCCTGCTACAATGTTTATTAAGAAAACAAAGTATTTTATCAGTGATTCGGGAGCTGGCAGCTGGCAGGTGCACAGGCTGATGTGTGTGTGCGTGGGAGGGGGGGGGGGGGGTGTTTTCCAGGCAATCACCCCTATATCAGGGAGTGAGGGAGATCACCCCTATATCAGGGAGTGAGGGAGATCACCCCTATATCAGGGAGTGAGGGAGATCACCCCTATATCAGGGAGTGAGGTAGATCACCCCTATATCAGGGAGTGAGGGAGATCACCCCTATTTCAGGGAGTGAGGGAGATCACCCCTATATCAGGGAGTGAGGGAGATCACCCCTATATCAGGGAGTGAGGGAGATCACCCCTATATCAGGGAGTGAGGGAGATCACCCCTATATCAGAGAGTGAGGGAGATCACCCCTATATCAGAGAGTGAGGGAGATCACCCCTATATCAGAGAGTGAGGGAGATCACCCCTATATCAGAGAGTGAGGGAGATCACCCCTATATCAGGGAGTGAGGGAGATCACCCCTATATCAGTGAGTGAGGGAGATCACCCCTATATCAGGGAGTGAGGGAGATCACCCCTATATCAGGGAGTGAGGGAGATCACCCCTATATCAGAGAGTGAGGGAGATCACCCCTATATCAGGGAGTGAGGGAGATCACCCCTATATCAGGGAGTGAGGGAGATCACCCCTATTTCAGGGAGTGAGGGAGATCACCCCTATTTCAGGGAGTGAGGGAGATCACCCCTATATCAGGGAGTGAGGGAGATCACCCCTATATCAGAGAGTGAGGGAGATCACCCCTATTTCAGGGAGTGAGGGAGATCACCCCTATATCAGGGAGTGAGGGAGATCACCCCTATATCAGAGAGTGAGGGAGATCACCCCTATATCAGGGAGTTAGGGAGATCACCCCTATATCAGAGAGTGAGGGAGATCACCCCTATATCAGGGAGTGAGGGAGATCACCCCTATATCAGGGAGTGAGGTAGATCACCCCTATATCAGGGAGTGAGGGAGATCACCCCTATATCAGAGAGTGAGGGAGATCACCCCTATATCAGGGAGTGAGGGAGATCACCCCTATATCAGAGAGTGAGGGAGATCACCCCTATATCAGGGAGTGAGGGAGATCACCCCTATATCAGGGAGTGAGGGAGATCACCCCTATATCAGGGAGTGAGGGAGATCACCCCTATATCAGAGAGTGAGGGAGATCACCCCTATATCAGAGAGTGAGGGAGATCACCCCTATATCAGGGAGTGAGGGAGATCACCCCTATATCAGGGAGTGAGGGAGATCACCCCTATATCAGGGAGTGAGGGAGATCACCCCTATTTCAGGGAGTGAGGGAGATCACCCCTATATCAGGGAGAGTTGGCAAGTATGTTTTTAGCTACAAATTAAACATTGCCTATGCATTTAAAACTATTTACTGAATATTAAACCAGACTATAATCGGTGCATATTAAAAATGACATGGCAGAGTCGACCCACCGCGCCCTGCAGAATATATAAAAATAAATCAGTTTATATCCATCTTAAAAACGTATTATTACAGCAATGCATATAGAGCATATGTAATAATCCCAAAACAACCAATGAGATATCTGCTTTCATTACCCTGGCTACAATAGGCTTATACAAGCTGATTTCTGATTGGTTGCTATGGGATATGGTACACCATTGCACTACGTTATAGTATTATTACCTTGTATCCTATGTGTGACCTTTTTATTGTTGTGACTGTGGGCTAATGTTATTATTGTGTGTTACTGGTATCATTCGTTCGTTAGTTATCATCCAGTTAGTGATGTTACCTTATTACAATCTCTGCAGAGAATTACGGTAGCATTTGTTTTAAAATAAACGTGTTACTTTGCTTTCCAATTACCAGATCTGCATTACGGTGAAATGTGCAGACACACTGGATGTGAGACGAGATAATCTATCACGGAAAGGAGATCAATGTTCTGATGTATATGTGTGTGTGTGTGGGTGTTTAACAAGATTTCCCCCATGCGGATAACACAGTTACGTGAGCACCTGTGAATCTATCTGTGTTTATTTAGCTGGAATAAAGGATTCATTATGGGCGCAAACGGTGCAAATGGAATCTGTGAGTTATCTCTCGGACGATTGGAGGGCGAAGCTGGACAGACTTGGTTAAAGGCATAAGTAGACTTTTGTGGGCCCGACGGCAAATTTTTGGGTCACCCAAGGTCGGAAAAAACACCATGGGGTTGATTTACTGAGATGAGGTGTGAGGTGTTGATTTACTGAGGTGTTGCCCATAGCAGCAAATCAGATTCTAGCTATCATTTTCTTGCACGTACTAGGTAAATGAGAGGTAGAATCTGATTGGTTGCTATGGGCGATTCCTCCAATTTTTCTTTTTAGAAGTCCTATACATTGAATGGGGCTCCTTGACCAAACTAGTTCACCCCAGAAAATGGCTTCCACCACTGTGGGCAGGTGAGAAGGTCCACCTTAAAGGACCATAAAACATAAACGTCAAGTTGACTTATATTAAACAGTTACTGATAAAATTCACAAATATATATGGTAATATTACAGGAATGTATCATGAAATTAAGACATTCGACATGAAGTTCTGATTTTGGGGGGGAGATATTTCCCTGCTAACAACAGACTTCTAGTCAGTAATTCCATTGAAGAACACTGCAGCTACTTTTAACAGAAATTGGCTGATAAAAGAGGACAATAGCTTGCAGTCAGCTGCATGGCAAGTGGCTTCGGGCATGCTGGCTGTTCCCCAAATGATGAGATCTGTGACTGTGAGCAATTTAGCACACAACGTGCATTGGTAAAAAAAGGTCACCCCAAGTTCGGTCTTCCAGGGGTCAAGAATTTCACACAGTCTCCCAGAAAGCGGTAAGACTCTATTTCCCGCTGCCAGACGGTATGACCGGGGAGCTGAGTGTCGGCTCAGACATACCTGCGTGCCACTGTCGCAGATGCGCAAAAGAGATAAGATCAGAATTAATCCTTTAGAATGCTCATCAGGATTAGAATGTTCATTGGGTTTAGAATGCTCATCAGGATTAGAATGCCCATTAGGCTTAGAATGCTCATTAGGATTAGAATGCTCATCGGGTTTAGAATGCCCACCAGGATTAGAATGCCCATTGCGTTTCGAGCGACCATTAGGATTAGAATGCGCACTGGGTTTAGAATGCTCATCCGGATTAGAATGCTCATCAGGTTTAGAATGCGCATTAGGATTAGAATGCGCATTGGTTTAGAATGCTCACCGGGTTTGGAATGCTCACTGTGTTTAGAATGCTCATTAGGATTAGAATGTTCATCAGGTTTAGAATGCTCATCAGGTTTAGAATGCTCATTGGGTTTCGAATGCTCATTAGGTTTAGAATGCTCATCAGGATTAGAATGCTCATTAGGTTTGGAATGCTCATTAGGATTAGAATGCTCATTAGGTTTAGAATGAACGGTAGGAGGGCCAGATGTGCCAACACCCTCAACGAACATGACCACTGTTGAACTTTTTTAAGTAGAGGTCTTGGAATTCAGAGTCAAAGTCGGTTAGACAACTATTAGGTTGTCTACACTACACCCATTACTTAGCCGTCCGTAACCATTCACTTCAGGCTGACCAGATGGGCTGTCCATCCACACAGGCCAAACTGACGTTGGCCCACGGTTTAAGAAGCAGGAACAGACAAGATCATCCTACGGTTGAGGGTAGGGAATGCGCGCATGAAGGAAGCGAATGAGATGTTGTGGTTTGGAAGTTAGAAACTGTGTTGAGAAGGAAGTAAGGTCAGACGAGGCGGGAGGTGAACGGATTCTGCTTCCTCTATAAAAATCACTCTCAGCTCCGCTCTCGTCTTATCCACAATTGAAAATAATTTTCACAGATAAAAGCAGAACAGCTTAAACCTTAACCCTTTCTCTGCCACAGAAACCAATCTGTCCGATAAATTCATCATAAGCTTACCAAGTTCCTGTACATTATATTATAATCGCCGTGTCTGGCCACGCTCATTTGCGGCTGATAGGTACCCGAACAATATGGATTTTCCCGATCACCTCTATGGAGGACAAAGCTGTGATGCTTTATTGAATTTCTCCCCAAAGAGTTATGCATTTACTTGGAACTATAATCATTAAACCATTTTGTTTGTCTGTGAGACTAAAGTTAAAGTTAAATTCCGCCGGCAAAATGTGCAAAGTTTAGCAGCCAAATGCGGACAAGACGAATATTTTGTAGGAGAGTTTTTTAAACTATCGCTCTTCTCCAATCCAGATATAAATTCAATAGCCGGGAGTCAAAGATTGGAAAGGTCGGGGGTCGGAGATCTTGCAGTACGTTGGAGAAAGGCGGGGGCAGGAAAAGAGGGTCAAGCAACTGTAATCCGCATAAACTGATGAGTTTGGGATAGAGAGATCCGGGGATACAGGAATCCTCCCGTCCCCGTATTACTTTAGGAAGGGGCTTTGCACTGAGAGGCTTAGAAGCTCAGCGCAGCGATGGTAGGGATCGTGTCAGTCCATCTGTTGAGTCAGATGACGTGCGTTCTGCAGATTTCTGTTTGACCTGAATACTGTGGGTCTGGCTGTTGTGTGGGACCGGGGACGAGGGAGGGAGAATGCCTTCATACTGTCTGTAATATCTCCAGCATCCGATGTGGACAGCTGCGGTGACGTAGAACAACACACAGGGAGTCTGGAACCCAACAGCCATACTGGACAGGAAACGCTACGTAACTAATTCTACAGCAAAGGGGGGCACGAATAGATTTTAAAAAATGTTGTGGGAATTGACTATTTTCCCCAATATGGCAGCAATTCTCCCATTATTTCTTCAGTGTATATGGTGATTCGGGGTATTTTGCAAACATAACCCCCATTATACATATAACTGTTTGTTAGGTACACACTAGAGCAGAGTGTATTCTAGTACTCCCATATCTCTCAGTCTGTGGCTTTTAATTTGCCTCCATTCCCCTCCTCACAACCAGTCTTGCCCAATCACACGACGACGTGATCACCGTCTGATCACCTCAGTCACCTTCTGAAATACTCTGTGTCGCTGTGACCAGTCTGATCATCCTATATAAATGTAGAAACAGGGAATAATCACCATTTATGTAGCTACGGCGCATTCTTGGCTCTGGTCAAAAATAAATACTTCGCAGAGAGACTCCTGCCAATTGTTAATTCATAAACTTTAGTATTTTGTTTTTATTTTAACCCCAGTGCAACAGCGTAACAACAGAAAGTCTCAACGGTATATATTATGGAAGCTTTCTGTGCTGTGACTGGTGCAGCTCATCCTTCTGTGGAACGTTCAGATGAAAGAACTATTGTCCAATCTGGGTGCAACCCCCCCCCCCCCCCCGTCCCTCTCTATTACTCCTTTTGTTTGCTCCCCGCAGTATTTTTGCATAAAGCCATCAGACGCCCGGACATTCCATTCTAAAAAGGGGGGGGGGGGGGGGGGAGTCTGGGAGTTCACAGACTGAGAATGTTGTGGGGAACAGGTTATAGGGCGTGAGCAGAAATGAATTCGGGCGGATCTATGGAGGCAAATGATGGGATGATATGAGGATTTTCATAACGCGCTTCATGAGATCTATATCATAAAAATATAAATGTGAGCTGAGATTACCCTAGTCGTGTATGAACAAGATAAAAGAGTGTTTGGGAACTAAACTAACATGAAAGGAAGATGGCATCAAGTCAGACGGGGGACAGGCACTGCAAGACGCTTAGGAATGACATTAAAATAGTCCCAAATTGCTGACTAAACCAGATTCCAGGGTAGCCGGCCTATCCGAACAGGCTTCCAGTCTGCCTGACGTCTAATAAACACGTCATGTGTTTAATACGCTGAGAGACGTGATGTGTGGCTTTGGGAAATTATATTTCGGCCTGGGCCTGTTAGTTATTAAAGGCTATTTATACAGCCCGGAACAATTGTGCGGAGCTGAACAATAAGGGAAGTTGTAATGGGTTCCCCGTTCTCGGAAGAAGGCTATCGCCTTACAGCGGGAATGTGGAGATTGACGTCAGGTCGGCCATCTTATACCAGACGTATTTGTTGCCTGTCTTCATTGCAATCCATTCCCGAAGCACGGCGTTGTTACCAAACACTAGTAGATTGTCCGACTGTCCCTAATGTTCTGCGACTGTCCCTTGGCCTAATGATTGGCTCCTGGACTGCACAATAAAATGCCGCTTATTCTGCGCGATCTATTAACTTATAGGCTTTATAAGTCTGCATTTATTGGAGAGGAGTCTTTAAAAGGCAAAAAAATGTATTACATATTCAGTATACATGAAATTCTGGGGCTTTTAGTACTCCAAAGCCCGTCAAGATTGTAACAGGCATGAAGTCCTTAGATGCACACACTTCGTGATGGATTAAATAGAAACTATCAAGCTACACAATTTATGGCAAACATAATGGAACTTTATCCTTTATTGTATTAGTGTTTATGATATTTTTAATTCAGAAAGGACATTTCTATTCTTTACAACTGTTTGGAGTTGTCTCTCTTGGTGGCACTGCTGCTGTTGCTGTCTATGAAGAAGTTTAGTCTGTGGGTTAAACTTCTCCACATATATCAACAAGTAGCGGTGTTGTGGCCGTCAGAAACCGCAGGCCATAATAACTGTTTCTCCAAAATTGTGGACGTCTCCTTGATGCCAAACTACAACTCCCATGATCCTTAGCAAACCACGGGTTGCCCGTTTGGCTTCTGATGAATTATGTCATTGTTGTTCAACAAAAATAGCTAAGGTACACAACAACATGGCCGCCAAGAGGAATGTTCTGCCGCTGGTTCCATTGCTGGCTTGTCAGTTAGAATTAGACCCGGTCGACACTGAACTTCTTAGTCAGGAGACAGCTTTTGTAGTGTCCTGTAACTCTTTTCGCCGTCTCCCCTGGTTATGTATTTATGGGACAATTCACTTCTGCTGTAAAATTATATATATATTAGAAGTCTATATAACAAAAAGAGAGTTGTCAGCGCTTATCCTTTACACTCCATATCTGTGTGTGTCTAGCAAAATGAAAACATGAGGTAATAGCTCATATTTTGATCAAAACATTTAAGCCTGCATCCCAGCGTCAAAGGCACCTCATTATATTCAGATCCTAAACTGACCTATATGCTTTAAACACCATTAAAATGCAGTTAAAATCAGATGCACTCACCTCCCAGGTATAGGGGTTTACATCTAGCAAGGGCTGGCTTGTGAGCCACACCCAAATGAGCCTTAAATATTAGAAGTCTATGTAAAGTTCACATAATTCCAAGATGACTTATAAGAATTGGAATAACTTACATTAGAGCGTGTCTTATATACAAGTTCTGCTAATGAACTCTAATAGTGCTGGCATTAGATTCCGCCGATTATAAAAGATGACATCGGAACTCACTGTTTATACAGATATTATACACAGAGATATATATAATTACAGTAGAGATGCTCACTGACCACCGTGAACTGGTTTTGGATCTGGATTAGCTTCGTGTTTTTGTTTTGGTTTTGACAAAACCGCCCTCGTGTGTTTTGGTTTTGGTTTTGTATTTTTTAGGAAAAATCATAAAATATCCTAAAATCACATCATTTTACTCTTTTTTTGTCCCTACATTATTATTAAGCTCAATAACACTAATGTCAAGTCATTTGCACTCAATTTTGACCACCTCACAGATCACAATATTATTTCCATACACATTCGGACAAATTCTGCAACGACCTGGCTGGATGGTAAGCGACAGAGCAATGACACAAACACACGGCAGTTCCTAGCACATCTAGGACACATTGGCACACAGCAGTGGCAGAAAAGAAAAATGGGGGTCCGCCCTCCCTCCCACCCACCGTTATGTTGGGTCTTAAATAGGAATTCAAAACTCCCGAGATCCGAAATCCAACGACGTCACAATGACGTTTTGCCTCGTTTTCAATTCCGAGGGCGCGCGACGGGCTCAGTACTCGGATCCTCTAGGTTCGGGTGTGTTCGGTTCTCGAGGAACCGAGCCTGAGCATCTCTAATATATATACATATATCAATTGTGCATTATAAATAAGGATATATTTAATAAGTGGAAAATAAAAACGAGTAGGATCGGCCTGTTTCTGCTTCCAAAAACATGATTATATTTTAGAAACACTTTTATTATTCCTCCAGAGTTGATGTCAGTGGTGAAGTACAAGGCTCCCGTTCCTTAAACAGGGTGCTCGGAGAGCAGTGCACCCTGACAAGAACAAGGTTGTACGACAAGTAAAACACTGCATCCTTGTCTGCTAGAATTTGCATCTAGCTTTTAAAAACCGCGGCATTCTAAATAGAAGGTTCACTCACGACTCCATAACGAACCCTGAATCTACGACACAATCCCGCCCCCGGTGAGCGTCTGGCCGTAGCAAAATACTTATTTGGTAAATGCAATAACCCGTGTTGCCCTTTTTTAATAAAAAAACATTGCTGTACTAGTCTATTGGGAGAATGAGTGCATGTTTGTTGGAGCGATATGCTGAGTTCTTTTTCCCGTATCGTCCGAGCTTCCGTAGATTTATTTATTTTTTAAAGGAAAAGGTTATAAACCAAAAACCAGGAGGGACCGAGTTCTCGCAGCCTCCTCAGTTGCCATGGCGATTTCGTTGCACATAGATGGTGGAGGGGGGGGGGTAACATTTACTCTCGCTCCCTCAAGGCCTCTCCCTCCTGCCTCTGCACGCTTAGTGCTTTGCCATTTTCCACATTTCATTCAGGCCTAGGAAATGTAAGGCAGTCTGTCAAAGCACTCCTAACAGGAGCGGTGTGGGGGGGACACAGCGAGAAAACGGGGAGGGACATAGACACGGGGGGATGGGGTATACGATGGGGTGATTATTGAAAGACATTAGTGAGAACCGACTGAAGAAATAGAGGGGGGGTTAAAAATAAATGGGGTATTAATTAAAAAATTGCTCTGAGTTGTGTGAGGAACTATCATTATTATTATTACCATTAATTTATATAGCGCCACTAATTCCGCAGCGCTGTACAGAGAACTCACTCACATCAGTCCCTGCCCCTTTGGGGCTTACAGTCTAAATTCTCTAATATACACACACACAGACAAAGACACAGACTAGGGGTCAATTTGTTAGCAGCCAATTAACCTACCAGTATGTTTTTGGAGTGTGGGAGGAAACCGGAGCACCCGGAGGAAACCCCCGCAAACACGGGTAGAACATACAAACTCCACACAGATAAGGCCATGGTTGGGAATTGAACTCATAACCCCACTGCTGTGAGGCAGAAGGGCTAACCACTGAGCCACCGTGCTGAATTATGTATGAAATATTATTGGCAAAGACGGAACATGTTAAAGGGACTTAAGATGTCTATCTTGAATTTTTTCCCGCTATTATCTTAAATTAACTATTAAGACTTCCTCGCCATTAATACATTTTTATACAGTGGAATAAACAATTTGTGGCGATGAAGACTTTTTAGACTACATCTCTCAGCATGCTTTTATGTGCAAGAGCAGACTGGTTGTTGTAGTCATTTGGAAAGATTGCCCATGTGGTACAAAGTGGCTTACTCCAAAAACATACTGGTAGGTTAATTGGCTGCTATCAAAATTGACCCTAGTCTTTCTGTGTGTGTGTGTGTGTGTGTGTGTGTATGTTAGGGAATTTAGACTGTAAGCTCCAATGGGACAGGGACTGATGTGAGTGAGTTCTCTGTACAGCGCTGCGGAATCAGTGGCGCTATATAAATAAATGGTGATGATGATGATCAGCGACGTTCTTCAATTGTTCTCTGTTCCACATGCTTATACCACGCTTAAGCTATATTATATGATATTATTATTGTAATGTTAGACCCCTTTAAACCAATTCTGAGCAGCCAGACAGGTCAAGTCATTATTTCTAGTCCTGCAAAATAGTATCAACGCAGCCGATGCTTAATAAGTGGGATCTAGAATTTACATTCAAAATGACACAAAATAAAATAAAGATTCTGTACAATTAAGTTGAACTATTTTATTTTATTTTCCAATTATTTTTCTACGTATTTAGTCGTTTCTTAAAGGTCTTGCTGAAATGTAAACGTTGAATTTCTCTAATAACGTCACATATACTCTGACTATTTTCGCGCGCCCTGGGAATTGAAAATGAGGCAAAACGTCATTGTTACGTCATCGTATCTCGGGAGTTATGGATTCTATAAGTACCGCCCTCCACGGCGATCCAGCGCCATTTCACAGAGGGACACAGAAGGGGTAGCACAGTTCTTGGCAGTCTCTAGTGCAGTTGGGCAGTGTCATAGGTAGAATAGAAAGAGGAGGGGTAGCAGTGTTCTTCAAAGTCTACAGTGACATTTAGGAGAGCTCCATTGCTCCATTGCTAATTGTCATTGCTGAAATACAAATAATAGGTCTGGCAGGCTTGGTCTTCTAAATCTTTGTTTGAAAGTGTATGAAAATAATATTGTGACCTGCGAGGTGGTCAAAATTGACTGCAAATGACTTGAAAATAATGTTATTTAGGTTAATAATAATGTAGGGGGGAAAAAGCAAATATATGTGATTTTAGCAAAAAAATAGGAATTTTAGAGAAAGAAAAATCGGGATTCAAAATAAAACAAAAAACAAAAAGTTAATCCAGATCCAAAACCAAAAACAAAATCAGAACACGGGGCTCAATGAACATCTTTAGTATATAGATTGTAAACTTCAATGGGACAAGGATTGATGTGAATGATACAATTATACACTGTATAGTGCAGCTATAAAAAAAAAATAATACAAAAATGATCCCACAGCGAGGCATGCAAGCAGATCTGCGTGCGGACAGTCCTGTGTACACATCTCTAGGGAAATTTCGAGATCCCTCAGGTAGATTGTGATGCATTTCCTTTGAGGGTGAAATATGAGTTCCCCTCAGGCACCCTGTTGTTTTAATTCATCCCAGGAGACCGGAGAGATGAAACAGGCCAGATAAAGTGAAAACCAGGAGAGGAACTTTCTAAACACACATTGCTAATGCTTTCCTATTGCTTGTTCAAGAAGCCACAACGACAACGCAGTGCTTGAGGAAGAATAACATTGACACAGACTACACAGAATCGAAAATAACTTCCCAAAGACAGAATTTAGGTAACTTTGAATTAAAGATAATATATCTTATAAAAGACAGCTTTAAATTTGTCTTTGTTTTGATCAGTCCGTCTTTTGATTCTTGATCGATTCGCACACATTGTGTAACAGGACTGTGGGCTAGATTTACTAAACTGCAGGTTTGAAGAAGTGGAGATGTTGCCTATAGCAACCAATCAGATTCTAGCTTTCATTTTGTAGAATGCACTAAACAAATGACAGCTAGAATCTGATTGGTTGCTATAGGCAACATCTCCACTTTTTCAAACCCGCCATTTAGTAAATATACCCGTGTGTGCACTAATACCACACCAGTCTAGTTTATCACGGGTCCGTTCTGGTTTCATCAAACCCCCATATTTACAGCCAGTATGTTCTTCATAAGGAACACACGCAATGTTCCGAGCCGGTTAAGTTGCGTTCACCAATGCGGTAAACGCAGCTCAGACAGAACGCGCCGCGGCTGAGCAGCTTTGTATGTTCGTGCCATAATGTTGGCCACAGACTCTGGAATCAGGTCCCTTGGCCCAAGAGCACAAGTGGTTGGATCACTCGGACGATAGCCAACCGGTTCGGCGGTTTGGTCTAGTGGCCAGATCGCTCTTGTAGAACTTGGGCAATATTACTACGGTTTTAAGACGATCGTACAGACAGATCAGTGGCACCCCCAACCACATGTCCGATAATTATCTTGCTCTGCTCATTATGGGGGATTTTGGGGTCATAAGCACCCCGATATTGAGTCACTTGCCCAATTTCATAGCGTGTACAAATCCGGAATTGCCCATCGGGTTCTTTTCGGCATGTCCTGTAGTCAGATACAAATCTTACAGACGGCATTTCTCCTTTTTCGTTTTAATTAAAATAATTCACCCTAATTTTATTCCGAACAACGGCATAAAAATAGTAGACGTCGTACACTAGAAATCTGTGTTCTAATGAGCTTTATAATGACTTTTTCGTGTCCGTAAATACTTTTTTTTTTTCCATTATGCCCAAAAAAAAAATGCATTGGAGATTGCCTGTCAGTACGCAGTGATTACACCGGCTGCAGGACGGGTGGCTGTAACCTTAGAGTGAGTAAGGACACAGAGACCTCTTCCCAATGTCAGTTACTTAGAGAAATCCTGGTACTCAACAGCGGTTCACCAGCAGCGGCCCCCGGTCCTAACCGTCACGTACGGAACTTTCAGTCCTTCATCTCCGCAGATAACAGAAGTCACGGAACTCATTATAAACCCTGAGAGAGCTGACAGGCGGGAGACAAACGCGTAATGAACTATAAAGATGGTGACAGAGTTTCTCCCTTTAAATGTCTCTGGGAGATGAGGTCAGAAGCAAATATCAGACACAATATCTGCTCGTTCTATGAATCCATTACTGCTCACTGATCCGCTGTTCCTTCTGCTTAATGACTGGAGAGATAGCATAACAGGGAAATAATCCTTCTAGGACAGTGGTCAGGGAACAGGGGTAAATTACCCCAAATGGAGTAAAAATTTAATTCCTGGGGGTAATGCTACCGATTCACATGCTGTCAGTTGGATTGTAGAGCCCTTTAAATGTGAAATTGCTGTTGTACCAGAAGAGCCTCAAGGGTTGGCAGAGGCACTTCTTGAGCTTCAATGCAATAATGAAGCACGTATTGCATTTGAAAACAGAGCAGATCTGTCAAATTTTTGGATGTCAACAGCTACAAAAACATTCAAAATTGCACATGAGGAGGCAGTCAAAATGATGCTGCCTTTTGCAACAACCTACCTTTGCGAACAAGGATTTTCCACTCTAACGAACATAAAAACAAAGCAGAGAAATCGATTGGACGCTGAAGACTGTATCCAAATTGCTCTGACATCAAAATGCCCCAATATTGATGCTCTCGTATCAAAAATGAAGTAAAATCATTTCTCCAAAACCTGAAGTTTTGAAGTTGAAGCTTTCAAAGAAATTTTGAATAGATTCAATAAAATTTTGAATTCCAATAATTAATAATATATGATTTCCTTCCTTTCAAATTAAGGGGGGTAACTTCGGCGTATCTAAATATATTTGGGGTAAAAGGTAAAAAAGTTCCCTGACCCCTGTTATAGGATATGCGTTTAGCGTTTCTTGCCTCTAACCCAAAACTGGTACTGCCGTAATGAGGTTATTGTTGAAATATTTAGACATAGTGAATTTGGCTGCTGGATGCATTGCTGGAATTAAATTCTTTCACTGGCCAAGAGTGAAGGCCTTTGACAGTGTGCTATGATGTGCCATCGCACCTCAACCGCAGGGGCAAACACAGGATTTGTAGAGGGGGGTTTCCACACCACGCCGCCAGTGGGCGTGATCAGCGTGCATGGGGGCATGGCTATAATTTTAGACAGTGCTTGGCTGCTCTCCAACTCTCCCTATCCCCATAATATACATGGGCAATGCTGAGTGCACTACTGTTAGGTGCACGCAGCTCTCTCTTTTCAAGCAGAGCCGTGTGAAGCAGGGGCAGGGTCCAGCCACCTCAATTATACAGTGCCCCAGGCTTGGAGGGGTTTCCAGGCTCTAGGAACCCCCCCCCCACCCCTCGGTTTGCCTATGAACTGGATGTATATGAATTATATATAGAGTCACCGATTAGCATAGAGGGTAGGGAACATCAGAGGAAACTAGTTTATATATTTGTGCTATAAGGTGGCACTTGGACCCCCAGGCAATTTCATATATATTATTGAAAACATAGAACTCAAACGCAGCTACTGAAGGGACAAATAGTCAATATTTAAAGAGAATTTAATGTAATGCCTCTACGGTGTGTAATAAATGTGTTTTTCTACGACTGGAGCAGGAAAACGAGATAAATTGAGTAATAAATGGAGTTAAAGGTCTGTGCCAAAATAGAAAGAGGCCTCTGTGATTGGGGAGTGTGTCACCAGGAACTTGTGTCATGTTCAGTACCTCATAAGGCCAATTACACAGATGCTCCGAAGCTGCGACCTTTTGCTGATTGCCCATCAATCACCGTTTAACGGTCCTCCAGGACTGTGTGTAGGTTGGAGGACTGAGGGCGAGTGTTAGTCAGCCCAGTCACCGGGGACAGGTGACGGTGATGAGTTATACGGGGGTGTTGGTACAGACCTTAGTACGTGTCTGTTTTGCTGGATGCTTTACACGGTATCAGCTAAGCATTGTTCTAGGAAGATCAGAGAGTTATGTAGGGTATAACATCGACACCATTATCCATGTCACCAGGGGCAGGGGAAAACCTAAACTACACGATTCTAAAAACAATTCCACGACACAGGTTTCAAGATGGCTGCCTCTACTGTATGTAGTCTTCCAGATCAATGGACCGCTGCTACAAGGGGACAACCTCAAGCCCCTGACCCACAACCAACTGCAGTTGAGTTAGATTCATCATTATTATTATTATTATTATTATTATAGGCAGGGCAACTGAGATCTCTTGCAATCGGCAGCCCACAAATTAATTGACCCCCTGCCACAATATGGGTTGGGGGTGACTGTGTTGACTAACACCTCTCTAGTTAAGGGTTCCTAATGGTCTTTATGTTCACAACCTCTTAGGCTGCGCACGCAGTTGAATTAGAGGAGTTGGAGGTTCAATTCTCAACCATGACCTTATCTGTGAGGAGTTTGTATGTTCTCCCCGTGTTTGCGTGGGTTTCCTCCGGGTGCTCCGGTTTCCTCCCACAGTCCAAAAACATACTGGTAGGTTAATTAAAAACAGAAGTATTAATTACTGACACATATCTTCGATACCTTGTGAAAATAAGAAGTATTATATCTTAAGCTACTCTACCGCCTAGTAAAAATCTCGGGGGCCTATTCAAATTTGCTGGCGCTATATAAATAAATGATGATGATGATGATTGGTTCTTTGATGAAATAAGTTAACCACTTTTAGATAGCAGTGGATGGGAGGGGCTAAGCGGAAGGACCAATCGCAATCCAAATTCTCTCGATTGCAGCTTGTGATTGGTCCTCCCACTTACCCACTCCCCTGTGGTTTACCAATCACTCTTCACCGTAGGATTTTGATCATGCAAAGTATCTCCAATAACGCGGTCGTTCTATACCGCTAGGAACAGATCACCCCTCTGCGGCGGAGAGTATATTAGTCACCCGCCTCAGATTCATACTCACTCGCGAGCCAATCACGCGGGACGAGGTCAACTTCATGGTTATGTTATATTAACAAGCCATTGGTATTGTTTTACTTCCACCAACCTCCCAATACTGGAAATCGGGACAGTCGTCGAACAAGGAGGTGTCTGCACAATGAAGCGGGCGTGTTCACATAACAATGGGGGGTGTGGCTACGCCCTGGGGGAGTGCCTAGCGCTCTGATAGCGCTAGGCTGCCCCTTAACCCCTTAGAATATCATTTTGAAAATATAGTTTTAGAGGCTGGACCCCTCACACGTTACTCCCTTCCCCAGGAAAAGTAAAAAGTGGCACTGCGAGATGACAATACATTTAGTACTATAAGTGCATGCGTTCACATGAGAGAGCACAATTAGTGTTTCCCATTTGAGTCCCAATATTAATAATGATACATTCATTTATTTCTGTCAGGTTACCTGACTTGAGCCCAACGCTCTAATTAGCCCTAATGCTCCCGTTTCTCTCATGTCCCTACTGGGAGTTGCAAAAACACACAAACACACACACACGAGGTGTGACTTGGAAGCCAAATGAGAAATTATCTCCGCCACCGGCAGACCTGAGCTTTGTCCTCTCGCTGCACAGACTAATTCATTGCGATGTCGGTGTCTCCGAGCTTGATCTAGGACTCAGAACCTTGTTTATCAGACATTCATAGACTAACGGAAATGAAAAATAAGCTATTTCCTTGTAGGAGTTGGGAAGCGGCCCTTAGGGGCCTCAGGGCTCAGGAACCAGTTGCAGTTCCGACTTCTGCCTCCCCTTTTGCAATGCTAATGCTTCATATGTAACTGTTTTTTCTAACAAATATTTCATTCCTTTCATCCTCTTGCAATATGGTAACTTGGCCCAACTTCTTTATTTTTAAACGTCTAGAGCGACTGGCTAAAATTTGTCTCGTTCCCCTTATTTGCATAGATTATCATGGGTATTTGCATGAAGATTCCAGGAATTCAGAGGGAAGACAAAGAATAAACAGCTCGGAAATAAAAATAATAATTTATTGGGTTGACCGACGACCCCTGTTGTATTATCCTCACCATTTATTTATATAGCGCCACTGATTCTGCAGCGTTGTACAGAGAACTCACCCACATCAGTCCCTGCCCCATTGGAGCTTACAGTCTAATTCCCTAACATACACACACAGACAAAGTAAAAGAGGGAGAAAGACAGACTAGGGTCAATTTTGATAGCAGCCAATTAACCTACCAGTATGTTTTTGGAGTGTGGGAGGAAACCGGAGCACCCGGAGGAAACCCACGCAGACACGGGGAGAACATACAAACTCCACACAGATAAGGCCACGATCGGGATTTGAACACATGACCCCAGCGCTGTGAGGCAGAAGTGCTAACCACTAAGCCACCGTGCTGCCCATTGTATTTGTTTTATCTCACCAGTGTCTGTGTGCAGGAAACATTGAAGTAGAAGGGGTTAGCCGATACTCGGCTTGGCTACGTTACGGATTCAGAAAACGACAATACGTGCTGTGTACAATATCTCTGGCCTTTTTATACTAGAGGACAGCGTGTCTGGTCACACCAAGGACAGGAGACGTGTTTTAAACTATTCTAGACCTTTTCTTACGCCACATAACTGTCACCTGCGGAGAAACAAAAGTCTATTTCAACCTTTTGCCACGGTTAATAATATAAAAAAAAAAAGTTAGACATAAGAGACAGAATTCGGCAGAGAAAGATGCGGAGTCTTGGAAACTAGCGATATCTCCTGACCTTTTCATTTAGGAAATGTCAGCATTAGACGACAACCTTGTGCTCCTAATTAGCCGCTCTCTCCCAGAAATAAGGGGACTGCTGGTCCCCTAGAATATTATTCCTGTCACGCCAGGCTCTCGGGTATGATAACTGACCTATCGTAGACAGGAGACCGATCATTTGTTTCTTCCCGTAAAATACCCCTCCTGCCGGCTTCCATCTCTTGCGTGCCGTTCTACTGGACTAATTTACATTGCAAATAAACCACCGTCCCAACATTTAAATCGGTTTTTTTCTCCCAGACAATGCTGTGAAGCTACATTTTGTTACCTCAAGTAGGGTAAGGTCAGGGCTGGATTAAGGGAAGGGAGGCACCCAGGCTTAGGGTACTGTTAGTGTCCCCCCCTCCCCCATGAGGCCCCCCCACCCATGAGGCCCCAGCCCGTGACCTTACCTCCTTCCGTTGTTCCACTCCCTGTAGTGCTTCCGCGGCGCGCTGTAATCTCCTTACTAAGGAGATTACTGCGCGCCGCGTAAGTACTACAGTGACAGCAGGCAGCTAACAGCATAACATTTGCTGTTAGCTGCCTGCCATTCTCCTTGAATAGGTGACATTCGGTGGGCCCTGGGCTGTAACCCCTTTAGCCATATTGTTAATTCCGGCTCTGGGTAAGGTTAGTGTATTATTTAAATCGACATTGGTGGGGTGGTTTTATGCAGCTGTCCGTTTTATCCGGAAAAATGAGATGTAGAGAATTATAACCAACATATATATAAAGAATAAGGACTTGTACCGAGAATTACATCCGACACACAGAGAAGAGGAAGTGGTACTGTGCAGATGACCGTACGTACAGCAGCCATTGTCAACAAAGCGGCAAAGAGGAAGAAAAATCCATATTTAAAAGCAATTATATATAGTTTCGTTTTTTTTCCCCGAGTGACTTCTGGGAACTGACAACACATAATATAATACTTAAATATTTTCCAAGCACTCTTCATCTCTCTAGTAGATTTTGAACCAAACCAGATGAGGGGAAGGTCTGACTGCAATGTGAGGTGAGAAAGGAAATAGGTCTTGAATGAATGTCAGCGGCAGGGAACTAACTGAACAGTATCACTGTCATCTCCCGTGCCTGTAGCTTGTCACCAGTCCGCCATCTGCCTTGTTTCATCTCTGTAACTTATATATATAGGAGCTTTGTATGAGGCATAAAAGGATGTTCTGCTGATATAATATTTCATTAATAAGGACCCATCTTCGGTTTTGTTAGTTAAAGTAGACAAGTCGGCTTCGCGCCGCGAAAGCTGCCATTTTGTGAGCTGTACCAATTAGAAATGCTCAGGCTCGTTTCCTCGAGAACCGAACACACCCAAACTTAGGGAATCAGAGTAGCGAGCCGGTCAGTACTTTCGCGCACCCTCAGAATCAAACGCGAGGCAAAACGTCATTGTTACGTCGTCGGATCTCGGGATTTTTGGATTCAACATAAGGGAGGGCCCAAGGACAATTCCATCTTACACCACTTTTCTTTTCTGCCTGGATGTGCTAGGAACTGCCGTGTGTTTGTGTCATTGCTCTGTCGCTTACCATCCAGCCAAGTCGCTGCAGTATTTGTCCGAAAGTGTATAAAAATAATATTGTGATCTGTGAGGTGGTCAAATTTGACTGCAAATGACTTGAAATTGGTGTTATTGAGGTTAATAATAATGTAGGAAATAAAAAATGAGCAAAAATATGTGATTTTAGCATATTTTAGGATTTTTTCTAAAAAAATCCAAAACCAAAACACACGAGGGCGGTTTGCAAAACCAAAACCAAAACACGAAGCTAATCCAGATTCAAAACAAAAACCAGTTAATGGGGATCAGTGAGCATCTCTAGTACCAATATTCACTAGAATACAGTGCATAAAGTCACTAGGAACCAGAGGCATCCCTGAGGCACATCGGAGGCATTATTTTGAATGGCACTAGCCACTGAATTCGATGGGCAAAACCCTGTTAATAAATGGGCCCCAAAATGTGATTTTTGACAGAAAAGGTCCACACGGGCACTTTGGCAGCGAACACGCAATGTCTTCTGAGCGGAAATTGAGACAGGGGAAAGAGCCGTTCACTTCAGAGCGCCAGCACAGGGCGATTCGGGCGCCGTGGTGCCCGTCTGACACCAGCGATAAACCTTGCAATGCCGTGGGAAGGCTGTAATGGCAGCAAGCTGGATCTAGGACACACAGCTGGGAATTGCTGAGTGAATCTCCAGCCCTGGGACCGAGGAAGGAAAAGCCCCAATGAAGCCAAGAGAGTGATTCAGTGTTTCAGGAAAAGGGAGTTCAGCTGAAAAAATTTCCTCTTAAAGAAACAA
Organism: Mixophyes fleayi; assembly: GCF_038048845.1. Taxonomy (NCBI): domain Eukaryota; kingdom Metazoa; phylum Chordata; class Amphibia; order Anura; family Limnodynastidae; genus Mixophyes; species Mixophyes fleayi. The sequence continues at coordinate 77,152,973 of NC_134413.1, read as the reverse complement.
AACAGAAGTGTATTTCCTGTCAGGGGACCGAGCAACGAGTGAAGACAAGGCCTCCCCCCCGCAAGCTGTTACCGGATGTCCATAGTTGGGTCGTTCACTCGCAGGACAGTGGGAAACGTGACACAAAATGAGCTCTTTAATCAGCAGCTGGGTCCCATTGTGAGCCTGGGAAGCAGAGCTGAGAGAAAAAAACCTGTCTGACATTTAACTCTTTCCTCACATTACAGCAACAGACCAAGGGAAACCCTCATTTAAGAAAATATTATAAAGCAGGTTTCTTAGTTGCATAACTTTGTTTAAGCCCTCCACCACTTTCGGTATATCTACGTATTAAGGTCCTGACTCTAATCAATGAGAGTACCAACATTTGGTTCTCTATATATTTAATCATACTTGCCAACTCTCCCTGAATGTCAGGGAGATTCCCTGAAATAGGGGTGATCTCCCTCACTCCCTGAAGAGTCTGGCATTCTCCCTGATGCTGAGCCAGTACAAGACGTGGTTGGCTTCACCGTCTGTGGCATGATGACACAGTTCAGAAATTGTGTCCTGTGTCCAAGTATTGATCAAAGACTGACAGGTAAGACAACATGATTTTAGTAATGGAGACAGAAATGTAAAAGACACTTCAGTCTCTAGAGATTCATTAGCTGCTTTACTTTAACGCATAGTTGCCTACTCTCCCGGAATGTCCGGGAGACTCCCGCATTTTTGGGAGACCTCCCTGGCTCCCGGGAGAACAGGGTAACCTCCCGGTTCTCGCACCCACAATAGATAAGTTGGGGGGCGTGGCTTAATGACACAAATATTGCGTCATCTTAGCCCAAAATAGTGACAATTGTTTAGGAGGCGGGGCCAAAATAATGTGATTCGTAAAGCCCCACCCCCGCACGGACCTGACCGGTGATGGGAATTGCGTCATCAAAGCCACGCCCTCTTTTAAAAAAAAAAAAGAGAGAAGGGATCCGGGAAGGATGGCCGCACTCTCTAAGGCAGGCATAGCCAAACTCTGGCTCGCCAGGTGTTGTGAAACTACAAGCCCCAGCATGCTTTGCCAGCAGACAGACAGACGACAACTGACAAGGCATGCTGGGACTTGTAGTTTCACAACGACTGGTTGGCCCTGTCCGCTCTAGGAGGACTCCCCGAAATTCAGGCGGATGTTCCTGGACCGTAAGCAAGTATAAGCATGGTATCTCTAACACATGACTCGTTAAATTGCACTCACACAGATGGATGCTTTGGAGAGCCTGTTAAGGATGTGTGTGTGTGTGTTTGTGTATGACAATTTTGTCGTTGTCTAACCCAGTTCATGCACATAAGGTAGATGTGTTCCTGTGAGTTTGTCTGTGCTCTGCAGGACGCTCTAAGCGCCGTTTTAATTCTGCTTGTCTGGTCTCTCCGAAGGCTGCAGCCCGTGTCACAAGCGATAAACATCAGGACTCCTACAGACAGAATATAAAGCAGTTTCCAAAGATCACTGTCATCTCGCCTTCTCCCTGTTGTGTTTTATCTGCCTCTGTGAGTCTTACAGACAGCATGTCTGCCTCGACTCGCTACAGGTTACATAATAAGAGGTGATTAGGGGTTATTCAGTAGCTGCCCGGTGGCGGTGACTGGGATATTTAAAGAGGAAGCGCCTTTTTCGCCGACCGGCAGAATGTAGCGGTCTCAGATCGGGGACCCCTGACACTTGTCTGGCACCTGACTTAACGTAGGTGCAACGTTCATATTAATAAAGGTCTGTACGGTTGTAAGTTGAAGCTTTCCGACAACTCTGTAGGCCGGTGCGCAACTAGACATTTGTGGACTCTGTAGCAACATTTTCCTAAGCGCCCCCCCATGTACAAATTTCTCACCTCCCTCGGCTTACTGAAGCTCCCTCTACTGATCAGTCAGTGATCGGCCCACACTGCTAACCAATACAGACCTGGCCTGATCACTTGAGGGAGCTTCAGTAAGCTGGAAGAAGTGAGAAATGTCAGCTGCCCCTTTGTTCTGGCTATGACGCTAGACATGTGTTCCCAGTTCTCTGTTTTCAGAGCTATGGAAGCCCCTTTAGCTATCTGATATTTGGGAAGGTCCACTAACGGCTGTCTCCACACAAAGTGTGTCAGTGATGTCACTGGCTTGTGGCGGATAGATAGGCTGACGCTTCTTGGTTTATTAATAAAAATTACTCTTTTATTGGGTGGTTTCTATAGCTCTTGTTGAGTATTGTTCTTACTGAGCTCTTCCTCAAAGTTCTATCTGAATTATAGACTTACGAATGTTCTTCGGGCTTGTGTCCAAAGTGGTGAGACCCCTTATTTGCTCATTTGGAGGGTTCAAGATTATTCCTGGGTGTTAAGCAGAGAAAACTGCCTCAAGATAAGTTGATCGACTTTGGGATAACCGATGCTACATCCGTATTTCAGATTTTAAGAGCACCGGTGCCTTCAATGTAGGAACTATCGTTTTACATATTCACCTACCTGACTATTTGTATATATTTGTTTAGCAGACATCTAATGGAGTCTCTTTATTATCCTTTTATACATCTATGTACCACTGATAACATACCATACCTTTCAGCCATTTAAGTCACACAGCAATTATTCATTGATCAGTGTGTATAACATTTCTAAAAAAATAGTATAATGTTTGAAGACAAAAAACGTATTAAATGGGCGTGAATAGAGCGGAAAATCGGTAAAGGGGGGGGGGAGGGTACACAGTAATGCAATATGATAATGCATAGCGATACAATGCTGTTTAGTTTATTTACTGTTTAACTCATTATACTGAATGATCTATAGCATGACCTAGCATGCAAATTAACCTGTCTCTACTCCGCTCGTTAGCCAGATGCTTTCTGTGTGTGACAGTCTCTGCACTAGTTAATACATGAATATGAATACAATTTATATCCACTGCTCCGCTGTGGCATGATTAATCCAAGCTAATCTCCTAATAATATGACCGGTAGTGGATCTTGTACAGCAGACTGATGATTTACCTGGTGCACATATCGTCTTCCCGATCCCGTTCCCCCCCTCCCCTCCCCAGCCCACTGCAATGAGGTGTGAGGACACCACTTATAACTGCTAATTAGCTTTTCTGGGAGCTGTGAACACCAGAAGTATCAGCTGACGCCAAGCAGCTCTGAATTTGCAAGGACTGAAGGGTTTTTAGGAATGTTTTGGGCTTAATATTGATGATGGATTTCTTATAATGTTGGGTACAGTTTTGGGCTATCGGTAGGGGAGGGGTTCGGATCTCGGTGCCGACTTAAACTAGTGATATGTAAAGTTCTACTTAATTTTGTTTATCTATGAGCGATGATACAGCTTTCTCAGCAGACATATCACAGACTCCGCTGAAACGGTGTCCCTACTGGTCAGGGTAATATGGCGAGAATGTTCGGGCGCGCAAGGGACCGGCTGGGCATTGGGGCAACTGCCAGCCGGGTCGGTCCCATAGTCGGGTACCTTGGGCTGCATTTTTTTCCTTTAAAATGTTCTTAATAGGCTGCTGAGACGAGTGTCTCGCCCACCCCAGACTAAAATTTGCTAGCCAGCTCCTGACTCCCCCTACATGACATTACACGCCCCCCCCCCACACACTTCATGACCGTGCCCCCGTTTTGCATGCCCGCCTGTGGTCCCGATTTGGACCAGGGCCAATGTTGGGAGCTTTGTACAAAATGGCCGCCTCCACTGTGCGCGGACGGCAGGTACACGGCGTAACGGCGGAGTACTGAACAGCAGGGCACCGAAGTTGTTAACGCATTGGCAGGCACAGTCTTCTCAGCCCCCATGACATGCTGAGCCCGTATAAGGGTGTTAAGTATGCAGGCAAAATGGAACGCTGTCTGCTGGGTGTTTGTGTCATTCACACCTCACCACCTTGAATCTGCCAGTGCTGACTAGTGTGACTGTGACACACCACAAATAAAGAGACTGCACAGGAGAACAAAGATATGTTACTGGAGACTGAAACAGCCATTTTTACACAGAGCCATGTTGCATATATATGTATATATATATATATATATATATTTGCACTTGACAATACAATATTGTGTTGTGAGCCACAGCGACCAATCAGATGTCAGCTTTGAACTGTCTAGCGCAGTCAGGCTAATGAAAGCTATTACCCGATTGGTTGCTATGGGTTACAGCGCCTCACTGGTCTTTTAAGCACGTAATTTCAATAAGTAGCACCTTGTATTCCCAGGAAACCGCCATGAAAATATATGTTTACTTTGTTATGTTGTGTGAATGTAACTATAATTAAGCCGTGCAATTTATTACGTAAAAGAAAGATTGCAGCTTACATTATATCTCCTTTATCACTTGCTTGTGTCACTGGTCCCAGTGACGTCCGTGAAGGGGTTTAATCGCTGACTCTGCGCTAAACAGGATGGCAAAGCAGTCAATAGAATCACAGCTATTCATATTTATAATTATTTTTTTTAAGTCCCCGCAAAGTTCAATTATATATCATTGTATACCCCACATGAAAATATGTTCTGCTAAAAGCTTTCCTGTAACGAGAAGTACGGTGTTTATTTACCCGTTCAAAGCATACTGAGCACTAATAGTCAAACCAATAACTCATTATGTCTCATAGAAAGAGGAATTTCACTGTAAAATACACATTTATGTGGCTGTCAGATTTTTATCTAGGGCGAATTAATCCGACTGGACCACAAATAGTAGGATTTCGAACGCTCAAACTGGTGTCAAGGATAAGGGGGTTTTAAACATGTACAACGCAAAAGGGTGTTTTATAACACCGGATTTACTAAAGACATGGCACAGTATTTTTTTTTTTGGGGGGGGGGGGGATTTAAATAACAGAATTTCTGAGGTAAAAATAAAAAATGTGTCATTTATAGGAAAAGAGTAATACAAGTTTACTTTGATATACATTATATTGAATCCAAAAAGTACACTTTAGCTGCATATTGGAGCTTAGCAAATAAATACCACGTGTGCAGAAAATCCACAAAAACCGTTACGAAGGACTCATTGGAATTTATTAAACCTTCTAATAAGCAAAAGTGGAGGTGTTGCCCATAGCAACCAATCACACACCAGGGGGTAAATGTATCAAGCTGAGAGTTTTCCGGCAGGTTTGAAAAACCAATCAGATTCTAGCTATGATTTATTTAGTACATTCTACAAAATGATAGCTAGAATCTGATTGGTTGCTATAGGCAACACCTCCACTTTTCAAACCCGCCGGAAAACTCTCAGCTTGATACATTTACCCCCAGCTCTCATTTATCTACAACATTCTAGAACACGCTAGGTAGAATCTGACTTGTTGCTATTGGCAACACCTCCGCTTTTTCTCTTCAGAAGCTTTAGTAAATCTACCCCAATAGGTTCAATACAGTGGATAGAAAAATGTGTTGCTCGGTGTTGGAGACTCTTTCGCATACAGACCCTACAGGGGTGGGGGGGGGGGGCGGAGGTAAGGCCTAGGTCTCTGGCGGGCCCGAGCTAGTTAAAACAAAGACCGTGCTACCTCACGGACACCCATTTTGAGCCCGGGGAGAGAGAACAGCACAGTCGTTCAGTAGCCACAGGGCCTATGATCGTTCACTGCGTTCCTGTTTACACATGCAGAGTGGAGGCAGCCATTTTGTTCCGTGGAAAAACTTATGGTCTACTTTTGTTTCCCACAGAATTTCTCACCTCAGAATCTATTGCATTAGTGCTTGGTTTGTACTATTATAGTATATTAAATTCTCCTATAATGCATCTGTTTGCTGGGATTTGTAGTTCCTTGTGGTAATGTATGTGTAATTACCAGCTTTTTATTAGGCTGTGATGTTTTGTTATTGGTAGTAGAGTTTTTTCCCCACATAATTTGCTTCCTTTTTCTGTCTTAAAAAAGAGAGGACTTTCCGCGTCTAAGCGACAAAAGGTTTATTATTTGCAATGTTAAATTGTCACAGCGAACTTATCACGTGTGTAGTCCAGCGGAATGGTTCATTAGGATGGAGGCTGGGGTCGAATCGCTAGCGCACAGCGACGCCCCAGGCTTTATTAACGCGACGAGCGAAACATGCGCAGGGAACGTTAGAGTTTATTAAATGAAATCTTTTTTTTTTTTTCTTCCTCTCATTATAATGAAACTGAGTTTTCAGTCTGAGCTCTGACTCAGCCGCAGGCATTAATCAAAGTTGTTGTTTTTTTTACAGAGGTGCGCTTAGGATATTTTGTGTTTTGCAAGCGCGCTACCTTGCGAGATTTTAGGTCACCCCCCCCCTAATCACCATCCCATGTCCACCTAGACTATTATTACTATTACAGTGTAAAAGCATAGAATCAGACGTAGCGGGTAAATTGATCAAAGATGTCATTTTGTAGAATGTACTAAGTAAATGACAACTAGAATCTGATTGGTCGCTATAGGCAACATCTCCACTTTTTCAAACCCGCGGTTTAGTAAATTTATCCCGTGATCTCCGTCGGCTTAGAGCTTGGGGCAAAAATTACGCAAGAGTCCTTTTGCGGGGTGGGTATAGCGGAGAACTGCAAGCCCATTCCGCTTAACAAACGTAACTAATATGGCAGCTGAATCCTCAGTCTCACAAGTAGATAGGTTAGAGACAAAGTCTATCATTTGCAGACACATATGTTTTGGTTTTGACGCGGTGTTCCGTCCCCTGACCTCTCCGTCTTCTTTCCAGGCTGACATGGAGGAGTACGAAGCTTTGTTGCAGGAGCTCGTGGAAAACATCACCAACGAGGACCTTGACCAACTCAAGTCGGCGTGCAAGGAGGACATCCCCAGCGAGAAGAGCGAGGAGATGACCTCCTGTCAGGACTGGTTCAGCTTTCTGGAGAAGCACGATAAGCTGGCAAAAGGTACGAGCCAGATCTCCGAACACCACTGAGTGCCCCAAGACCAGGGGTGCCGGGTTTGGGTAGTTTCCATGAAAAACTAGCCCAGTTGCCTTCATTTTTAGGTTAAATTGACCTGGAATGACACAGAAGGGAAGCGGATGCCCCTCTGTCCACCAGTCATTGTCACAGAATCTGAATTTGATTGGCGCTGAAATACATCAGTACTGTAATTACACTCCCATTCCCGACCGACAACTACAATTATCATTCCGCTAACTTATGTATCAAGCATTCCCCGGAACTCTTAGGGGCATATTATTGCATTATCGTACTACCCTCGGTAATGCTCACTCCGCACGTTACCGCGATGCCCCCACCTAACCGAATACGCCCCTCAGCTTGTAATCTCATTTGGGTAGGACCCTCTCTACCTCCTGTTTTATATTATTTGTATGTTGTCTATTCATATTATTATTTATATTATCATTCCGTACAGCCTTCCGTAATATGCCGGCGATTTATAAATAAGGAACGATAACGGTGACTTCTCTCTCTCTCTACATGTGTAATGTACGCGTCCCTTTAAGGAATTGGTTTTTAACCGTTCGGCTGCCGATGCATGTGAAGCAGTAGAAGATTTGATTTGTAATTGGCGAGAGACAATGGCTAGCAGAGAGTATGGCGGGCACGTTGGCCAAAGAGAGAGGGACTAACGACAGGAGACGTCCTGCAGTGTGGCAGGAAGGTGGTGGCGAGGGTGGTGGAGGGGGGTAAAAGATTCAGAAAGACCCCCACAACGCCTCTCTCCACATCTCTTTGTCGGCACGGCACTGTGTCAGAGTCTGCTGTTGCCATGATGATGTGTTTGAAGGGACCACCGCCAGCGGCGGAGATCCCCCGCCGCCCTGAGAAACGTTTAACCCCTTGTCATTCTTGTAAACCAAGATTTATCTAACAGCTCTGGGCTAAACACGGAACAGAGCACGACGGCAGTCAGTCCGGCATAAATAATAAATGACGCCAACCAGGGCGCAGCAGGGAAGATGAAACGTACGGTGGCTTTCGCTGGGCAAAAATGAGCGCCTTCTTGCAAATTTATGATGTGTTGAAACCGTCAGTAATTTGTCCTCGGGGTGCAATTAATACTGTTCACCACTAGCCCCTATTAGGGAACAAAGGAGAGCACCAGGGACTGGATGCTAAATTTTAGCCCGGGGGGAGTGAGACCCTGAATTTTTAATTAAAGGAATTATAAAAAAAGATAATTTGGAACTAGAAAGGGTTCAGAGAAGGGCGACAAAATTGATAAAGGGTATGGAGTCATTAAGTTATGAGGAAAGGTTAGCCAGTTTAGGCATGTTTACTTTAGAAAAGGGGCGTCCAAGGGGAGATATGATTACTATGTACAAATACATTAAGGGTCAATACAGAGAACTTTCATGGGAACTTTTTACCCCAAGGACCATACACAGGACACGTGGTCATCCCCTAAGGTTAGAGGAGAGGAAATTTCCCAACCAGCAAAGGAAGGTGTTCTTTACAGTAAGGGCAGTCAAGATATGGAATTCATTGCCAGGGAAGGTTGTGATGGCAGATTCAATAAATATGTTTAAGACAAATTTTTAGCGGAAAGGTGTATCCAGGGATACGACCGTTAATTTAAAATAAAGGATAGTAGTGGATATAGGGTAAAAATTGGATTGCAATATTGGGTCTGGGGGGATTTTCAAAATTGAAACAGATTGGCGGTTGCTTACTCTGGATTAATTTCAAATAGAAGTGCAGGATCGCAGGAGATCCAAAATAGGTTGAACTTGATGGACTGGTGTTTTTTTTCAACCTCATCAACTATGTTACTATGTTAGGATAAGACGCTATGGGGCCGCCCCCCCCGGTCCAGCCAGCCACTGGAGGGCGCATTTCCATTTTCTCAATTTCATTCAAACCAAAAACCATATGGGGTTATTTCGATGTCACTAAATTATTTCAAGAGACAAGTGCAATATATGACCCGTTTATATTAATATAACAATTTGTCATCGCAGCGACAATTACAAGTCACAAGTTGTGTGTGTGTCACTCCCTCTAGATCAGGCCGGACCATCTGGCGAGATATTTGGCTCACTGAGGTTTTGTTGTTTGGCCCAAACGTTCACCGTCAATCTTCTTATTCTCCATTACCGATGATATTCAGACTGTGATCCAAACATTATTACAGTAATAGGAGCCTCATAGCGCAAACAAGTTTGTCAGGTGCTGAACCCAACTGCACGATGACAATTATTAACAGGCACGTTTTTCATTTAGACTAATTGTCATGCAGATTCTGTTTCTCGTGCGTGTTGCAGAACGGAGGCAGCTATTTTGCGAGCTCAACTGATATCCATGAGAATCATCATCATCATCATTTATTTATATAGCGCCACTGATTCCGCAGCGCTGTACAGAGAACTCACTCACATCAGTCCCTGCCCCATTGGAGCTTACAGTCTAAATTCCCTAACATACAGACAGACAGAGAGAGAGAGACTAGGGTCAATTTTGATAGCAGCCAATTAACCTACCAGTATGTTTTTGGAGTGTGGGAGGAAACCGGAGCACCCGGAGGAAACCCACGCAAACATAGGGAGAACATACAAACTCCACACAGATAAGGCCATGGTCAGGGATTGAACTCATGATCCCAGTGCTGTGAGGCAGAAGTGCTAACCACTAAGCCACCGAGAACAGGTAACAAGGATATCACTGAGGGATGGCAGAGGCAGCCATGTTGTGGCTGAATAATATTTATGAGAAGGCAGCCTATTAGTTCACGAGGAACCAATGACATCACTGAGACACAGCAAGGCAGCCATTTTGCTGGCTACTCCTATCCATGCACTAGAGCAAGCCTGGCCAACCTGCGGTTCCCCAGGTGTGGTGAAACTACAAGTCCCAGCATGCTCTGGCAGTTATCTACAAAGCATGCTGGGGCTTGTAGTTTCACCACACCTGGAGGGCCACAGGTTGACCAGGCCTGCCCTAGACCAATGCCACACTGGCATCACAGAGGCTGTCCAGCAATTATGTAATAGTAGCAAGAAACGAACCCACCATGCTTCGCTGTATAACACGTGTCCTGTTGGACTAACTGAGTAGCTGGAAGGGGCTAGCCAGCTTGAGAGCCATGTAAACAGCAGCACAGATTATTTCAGCTCTGCTGTTTCTCAGACAACCAATCACAGCCAATCCTAGCAGCAACACAGCACCGAGGATCCAATCAAACTAATGCAGGAAAATTGTGGCTTATAATATGAAAAAAATTTCATATAATCGACTTTTTTTTATGCAGGAGGGGCTGCGGTGGGGGGGCTATGACCACTGTTTATAGAGAACTACTCATGTGCGCGGCACACGCACCTTGGCCTTGTTTGCACACGAGATTGTTATTTTCACATTAATTAAAGTGACATTTCTGTCTACATCTGAACACTGGGACTGGGTGACCTTTCCTGAGCTCCGTCTCGTCGTTGCCAACCTGGTTCCCTGGCAACGTGAGGTTTGGTCCTTGTAACTCCAGGCAATTTGTGTTTTGATCTTTGTGTGCAGCCTGTGAGAGAGAAGAGCGATGTATGAGGAGGCAGCTGAGGCTCAGGGACGGAGACAGCCAGTACCACTATGAATTTCAATGAACCAGCTCCTCGTACTGTTCTGTGAGAGAGACAGAGAGGATCCCGGAGCGGTGAACTCTGTAAACCAGCTGAACCCAAGATGATCTGTAGTTTGTATTATTCACTAGCGATATCCAATCAAATTCAAGAGAAGACTGTATTTTTACTAACAAATTTATGAACAAGTATAAACCCCATGATCTTCCTGCACCAGTATGACAGGACCCTCACATCTCTACTCTGTGCTGCTGGGGACCCTGCTCCTTCCACTATATAACTCTCAGCCTGTGGCTTCCTGTTGCCTCCATTCCCCTCCTCACATCATGTCACTGCCCCTGTCACATGCAGCCCTGTCCTCACTAACACATCACTCATCTCCTGATATACTCTGTGCTGCTGGGGACCCTGCTCCTTCCACTATATAACTCTCAGTCTGTGGTTTCCTGCTACCTCCATTCCCCTCCTCACATCATGTCACTGCCCCTGTCACATGCAGCCCTGTCCTCACTAACACATCACTCATCTCCTGATATACTCTGTGCTGCTGGGGGACCCTGCTCCTTCCACTATATAACTCTCAGTCTGTGGCTTCCTGCTGCCTCCATTCCCCTCCTCACATCATGTCACTGCCTCTGTCACATGCAGACCTGTCCTCACTAACATGTCACTCATCTCCTGATATACTCTGTGCTGCTGGGGACCCTGCTCCTTCCACTATATAACTCTCAGTCTGTGGCTTCCTGCTGCCTCCATTCCCCTCCTCACATCATGTCACTGCCCCTGTCACATGCAGCCCTGTTCTCACTAACACATCACTCATCTCCTGATATACTCTGTGCTGCTGGGGACCCTGTTCCTTCCACTATATAACTCTCAGTCTGTGGCTTCCTGCTGCCTCCATTCCCCTCCTCACATCATGTCACTGCCCCTGTCACATGCAGCCCTGTTCTCACTAACACATCACTCATCTCCTGATATACTCTGTGCTGCTGGGGACCCTGCTCCATCCACTATATAACTCTCAGTCTGTGACTTCCTGCTGCCTCCATTCCCCTCCTCACATCATGTCACTGCCCCTGTCACATGCAGCCCTGTTCTCAATAACACATCACTCATCTCCTGATATAATCTGTGCTGCTGGAGGACCCTGCTCCTTCCACTATATAACTCTCAGTCTGTGACTTCCTGCTGCCTCCATTCCCTTCCTCACATCATGTCACTGCCCCTGTCACATGCAGCCCTGTCCTCACTAATACATCACTCATCTCCTGATATACTCTGTGCTGCTGGGGGACCCTGCTCCTTCCACTATATAACTCTCAGTCTGTGACTTCCTGCTGCCTCCATTCCCTTCCTCACATCATGTCACTGCCCCCGTCACATGCAGCCCTGTCCTCACTAACACATCACTCATCTCCCGATATACTCTGTGCTGCTGGGGACCCTGCTCCTTGCACTATATAACTCTCAGTCTGTGGCTTCCTGCTGCCTCCATTCCCCTCCTCACATCATATCACTGCCCCTGTCACATACAGCCCTGTCCTCACTGACACATCACTCATCTCCTGATATACTCTGTGCTGCTGGGGGACCCTGCTCCTCCCACTATATAACTCTCAGTCTGTGGCTTCCTGCTGCCTCCATTCACCTCCTCACATCATGTCGCTGCCCCTGTCACATGCAGCCCTGTCCTCACTAACACATCACTCATCTACTGATATACTCTGTGCTGCTGGGGACCCCTGCTCCTTCCACTATATAACTCTCAGTCTGTGACTTCCTGCTGCCTCCATTCCCTTCCTCACATCATGTCACTGCCCCTGCCACATTGATACATATCCAACAGGCCTGATTTTTCCTAGGGAAGCTCCATTTTCCAAAGCCAACAGGGGCGTGGCTCTGCAAGAAGCCATGTGACTAAGCTGATTGGGGGTGGCACATGTGGATTAGGGTGTGGCCTACTTTGTAATTTTGGTGGTATGTCAACCAATCAGCTTTATGAACCTGTTACCGTCCTATAAGCATGTTTATAACAGCATGCGGCCATGGATAGAAGGTAAAAAGTGCATAGGGATGACGCAAGCAAGCTTGGACAATACAGTTTATCCTGGAGGTGTCTTGCGGCAGGTATAAGGACTCGTTATTATTCACGTATAAAAGACATTAAACTTGACCTCTGACCTCATGCCAAATTTAAGATGAAAGGATAACAACTTATATCTCCTGTTACATGAAATAGAAGTTCTGCCTGAAATCATCTGCAGATAACTCCAAAAAACACTGTTGCTGCCTTTTTAAACAGATAGGTTTTGTACAGCTGACCTTCATTAACGACAACAGTAACCAGAGTCTCTTTAAGACATTTGTATGCAAAGGGCAAAGATCACATTAGTGGGCCCCCAATTCCCTTTCAAAACTCGAGGGGAAACTTCAACTTATCCCAAAATCAAGTTTATTATAATAACTTAGAGCCTGAGCTGGGTTTATGGTTAGGTTTGGATTAGTGCTTGTATTAGATTGGGGGTTGAAACTTGATGTATAACAGGTTTAATGGTCTTCCTAGGACACTGGTGGACCTTACCAGCTTAGACTCCATGACTTAGAACTGTAATGGTGAGCCTGGTAGCCTGGCAATTGGCCCTTTGTTAAAATGGCCATGACTGTAACTATGGCAACAATAAGTGTGGTCCATATTTTGTTTCCATGGTTACAGTCAATTATTCACATCTGTCCAATAGGAGGGGTAGGCACCTGTACCAACACATGTTGGTGTTCCAGAGCTATATTAGCTTAGTGCCATTAACAATTGTCTTCCGCCACACTGGACAAGAGCTCCTCCTTCTGGCTACAGTTGTAATTGCACCAAGTTATTATGTGGGGTTAGACTAGGATTCGTGCTTCTACAAAATGACTACAAATATGTGAATTGAGCAACTAGGGCCTCATTCAGAGTTTAGAGCAATTCCAGCTAAAGGTGCAAGGTGGATGCAAGAGGTGTTAATGCATTTTGTTTTTTGAATGTAGGATAATAATTGCCTCCTTTGCCTGAAGCACACAAACACTGAAGCAGGGAGTGGTAGCAGAGCAGGTAGTAGAACAGGGTGCAGCAGCGCAGGGCATAGCAGAGCAAGGCGTAGCAGAGCAGGGAGCAGCAGCAGAGCAGGGAGCAGCAGCAGATCAAGGAGCAGCAGCACAGCAGGTAGCAGCAGAGCAGGGAGCAGCAGCAGAGTGGGGTGCAGCAGAGCAGGGTGCAGCAGAGCAGGGAACAGCAACAGCAGGGAGCAGCAGAACAGGGTTATCAGATCAGGTAGCAGAAGAGCAGAAAGCAGCTGGGCAGGGAGCAGCAACAGTGCAGGTAGCAGAGCAGGGAGCAGCAGCAAAGCAGGAAGTACCAGTGCAGGGAGCAGCAGAGCAGGCTGTAGCATAGCAGGAAGCAACAGATCAGGGAGCAGCAGCAGAGCAGGGTGTAGCAGAGCAGGGAGCAGCAGCAGAACATGTAGCAGCAGAGCAGGGAGCAGCAGAGCAGGGTTAGTAGAGCAGGTAGCAAAAGAGCAGAGAGCAGCAGAGCAAGTAACAGAGCAGAGAGCAGCAGCAGAGCAGGGAGCAGCAAAGCAGGGAGCAGCAGCAGAACAGGTAGCAGGGCAGGGAGCAGCAGCAGAGCAGGGTGTAACAGAGCAGGGAACAGCAGGTAGCAGCAGAGCAGGTAATAGAGCACGGAGCAGCAGCAGAGCAGGTAGCAGAGCAAGGAGCAAGGCAGGGAGCAGCAGCAGAGCAGGTAGCAGGGAGTAGCAGAGCAGGAAGCAGCAACAGAGTAGGGAGGAGCAGAACAGGGTTATCAGAGCAGGTAGCAGAAGAGCAGAAAGCAGCAGAGCATGGAGCAGCAGAGCAGGTAGCAGAGCAGGAAGCAGAGTAGGGAGCTGAGCAGCAGCAGAGCAGGGCATTTGTGCGGCCCTTTAAAGGTTAGAAGGGTGCACCAAATAGCCTCTAGAGTGTATAAGGTTGCCCGTCACTTATCTAATGGGCTCTAGAGCCTGCCAGTTTTTAATGAAGTAATACTGGAAGTTTTAGGTATGTTGTTACAGTTACACCCTTGACCCACTGATAAGACATTTTGTGACATTACCTGTTCCCTCTCTCTCCTTCCCTCAGACAACCTCTCATACATAGAACACATTTTTGAGATCTCCCGGCGCCCCGACCTTCTCACCATGGTCATCGACTACAGGACCAAAGTCTTGAAAATCTCAGCGGAGGAGGAACTGGACACAAAGCTCACTCGGATCCCTAGTGCCAAAAAATACAAAGGTATAGTGTCATAAGGGGGGGATCCCTCCACCTCAGTCAGTTGGGTATCGACAATGAACATGTCGACATTAAGAAAGTCCTCAACATTCCGACTGCATCCCGGTCAGTTGTACGTTGAAATGAGTTTTGAATGAAACACAAGAGAACGGGACCTTGTCGTCTGTGACAAGGTTACACACAAGAAGATAAAGGACTAAATTAGAAGTGGTATAGAAATCCCAAAAAAGGAGAACGGAAGGGGGTGTGAGCGGCTGCCACTTCTGCTTCACTCTTCCAGGTGTTGAAGTTATAAGGACAGACAGCCCGACCTTGCTGTGGGGGGGGGACAGTGAGAGCGTAAATCAAAATAAAGAGGGAGAACGGGATTGTTCTACAAAAATAACTGTGCTAACAAAACAAGATACGTTTTAACTGGTCAACCAGAGAAGTTTGTGAATATTTGATAGCGAAAATCGCATTGGCTATTAGGCTCGATATAACACAGTAGATTATAATATTCATTTTCCTGTATGGATGAAAGTGACAAACAACAACTTCTTAAATGGATTATAGATAATGTTACAGGTTTTTCCAATTAATTACCAACTTGATAGAGCTCTCGCCCGGTTCTCTGAAGTTGAACGATGCTGTAATAAGTCGCCGTACTCATTCAATGAAGTTACTTTAACCTTGGCTATGAGTTTGAACCCTAATTTGCCGTCTATAATTTGGTACGAAGGAGTCTAAATGATAAACGATACACAAAGTTTGCAGGAAAACCAGGATTTAATTATTGGTAGCCTAGAGCCTACAAACTTAGCTACACCGGTGTCTTGGTGAAAGCCTTTAGGATCTTTTACGCACCAGAATTCTCACTAATAAAGTTAAGACAGAGGTCACTTGTCGTGTTTTTAAGGGAGGCGGCAATTATAAATACGGAATAACGCACCGCCATCATGATAGGATGTTATAAGTCACCAGAGATGCCACAGGACGAGTGCTTTTATTTAGGTATTGGCAGTACATAAAAAATCTATATTTGATTACAGTATACATGAATTTTGCTTTAGAAGAGTCTACAAACTGCATTATATTACCACCTGCTGGCCATACGCGGTACTGCAGTTTGTTTCTCTATCTCTTGCAGTCTCTAGAAATCCCCATTAAAATGTGCACTGCATATAGCCCCCACGTGTCCCGATTTTTCCCAGGAAAGTACACTTTTATTTCAATAGAAATGTTTAATTCTCCATACTTATTTTCCACCATTTAGAGTCCTAATGCAGACAACTGGATAAGGAGGAATAGATTGAAAATAAACTATATAGCAATATGGATCTAGAATCCATGCAGTATTTATTTTCCAACTAGTGACCATTTCTAATGCATCCCTGTTTTTTTGTTTTTTTTTGCAGATATTATAAGACAACCTTCAGAGGACGAAATCATTAAATTGGCACCACCCCCAAAGAAAGCCTGAAGATCAAAAAGAGAGAGGGGGAGGAGAAGGCTCAATTCTGTTTGGTCTCCATTGTTCACCTTGGATCTTTCTGCTCTCGCCCTGCACAATCCCACCACAGAGCAGAGATCAGGGAGGGAGGGGGGGGAGGGGGAAGGGGGCCACGAGAGTCAAATGATATCCGCACCCACCGATGACCACTAACCACAGCCCCAATCCCACCGTGTGTGTGCTACGTGACCTGCAGTCTGTCCTACGATGCGTTTCGTAAGCGTGTGTTTAAATAGAAGTATTTTTTTTATTATTATTATATCCTTTTATCTGTGGGATAACGTGGCTAAATACGGTTTTTATTTTTTTTCATTTGATTTCTTTGTGGTTTGGAGATTTCTATGCAAATGGAAACAAGACCCTTGTACATTTTTTCCTCCCCTTGTCGTGTCCACCCGCGGGCTGCCACGCAAGACTTGAGGTGGGAGCGTAGATCAAGGCCTTCGGGAGAGTATTGAATGTTGGAGTGAAGTTGCTCTTTGTCTTTTATGTATCACGGTGTGACCGCTACCTAGGCACAATGGGGGAGGCCGTTTCTGTTGGCGGAACCAACGTCCAACTTATCCATTCGCTAGGAACCAGCGACCAACGCTGAGGCATTGTCATGATGGCTGTTTTTCCGCTGTGTGTAGATGACGGGGGGGCACGTTAACTAGAAATCAGTGGTTGGGTTACTATTGAACATTCCAGTATATATATATACAGATATATTTGCCAAGGCAAGGAGAAAAGGCTGCAGCTTTTTGAATTGAAGGTTAATCTTGTCCTTTCCGCTATTGTGTGTAATTGGAACAGAGAGTCCCGTTAGCCCTGTTAATAGATTTTGCTGACTAAATATGGAATAATATATTTTAATTCTAATATTCGGATGAAACTGCAACGCGATTCTGGGTTTTTACTGAAATAAATACAAGTTATGCTAAAGAAAGCATCTGGACGACAAAGCGGTCAGGCACAATGTCACAAAAAAGCCTACTAGTAAGGTGTAAAGCTCTGTTCCGAAGAGCTTACATTCTAGTGTAACTCCCCTGGGTAACACTTCAGTGGTACTTAAGGAAGCCAAACTGTAATACTTTAATAAATCTTGCTCACTGATCTTACAGTTAAAACAACTTACACTGTGTATAGGATCTCCTGAACAAGACAGCTTATCATCTAGTGACCTATTGACAGATTTGACCAGCAGAAGCCAACGTTTAAATCAGAAATAAAAAAAAAAAAGTCTTAAGTGATTTAGAGGTAGATTTATCAAACCGTCTACGAAGGAAAAGTGGAGGTGTAGTACAGCAACCAATCAGATTCTAGCTCTCATTTTCTATAATGCACTAGATAAATGAGAGCTACAATCTGATTGGTTGCTACGGACAATGCCTCCACTTACACTTTTAGAATGTTTGATAAATCTAACTCTTTGTGATTCCAAAGTTGCGAAAAAAAAATTGTGTTCTGTGCTTTTCAATGTTGTGATGGAGTGAGAGACACTGGCCATAGGAGCATGCAATCTATAGTATCGCTATAAAGGTTGTTTGAATAATGTGTCAAAGTTGACTGGCGTTGTCTTGCATTGGAGGCAGGGAGCGGGGAACGGGGGGGGGGGAGAAGTAAATCACTGCGATGTGAAATAAAGGCATTAGGATGAATAGGCCTGAGAGGCACTAGAGGAGAAAGATGTAAGTGAGCACGTACAATACAGGACCCGAGAGGCCCTTTGTTAAGCTAAGAGAGGACTCGCAGAGCGTGAAATAAGTAGGTGATGTGACTGACGGACTAAATAAAACCAGGGCAGACACAACAGATCGATAGTCTGTATTTTATGTCAATAACTCTCCAAGGTCCTTTTTTGCTGACTGTCTGTACTTTGTCCCGCAAAACCCCTCCCCGCCCTGGAACTGTGGCCGGACAGGCCGCTGGCAGGGAAGGGGGTTAAAAAAAAAGCCAGGATGTGTGGGGATTACGGGAGCACAGGGTGACAGGGCTTGTCGCTGCATGCGTTTGCGCTGCGTATCAATGAAAAGAGGATAAAAAAAAAAATGACACTTGAAACTGGCTCGGATCCTCTTGGAAAAAGTGATTTCCGCCTTTAATGCAAACAGTATAAAGAGGACGTGGTTATAATATCCACCCAAACAGCTGGTAAAACAATAGCACAGAATTGGGGATTGAAACCGAAGTGCGAGTTACAGCTGCATTGCTCAGCGGCTCTGCCAAGTAGGTACCCCCCGGAGAACCCCACCCCGAATACAAAATCACACGGTCTTGGCCGCTCCTCGCAGAAGTTAACCCCTTCCCGGCGCTGGGAATGGACCGGGCTTCGTTCTGTCGGGTGTGCGACCAGTTTTACGGACTGGTGACGATTGTGAGGGGGCGCGTGAAAATAACCGGGAGGCCAATTTCTCTCTTTCCTAAAACGCCGCTGCTTGGGCAAAGGTGGCGTAGCCCACAGCGACCAGACGTCTGCTTTCGTTTTTTCTGAACGGCTCCGGGAAGGAAAAAAAGCGCCAACCTACGCTACAGCAGCTCAAGCGGAAGATGCGTTGTGTTTATGCAGCTGGCGGGCATGCTGGGACTTGTAGTGCTATAGCGGTCGGACAGCCACGCGCTTCCTACAAATCCACAAAGGCACCATACCGGTTCTATTACAATCAGAATTAGGTGGGGCTCATTAGTTTGTCCCTGGCGAAGACACGTTCCTTCGTGGCCCTCTACCTCTTTCTGTGCCTCCGACCAGGCCAGGAATGAAAATAAAACTGCACTGACATAAAACACCCCTATGCAAGCCAGATAATTGCATCACGATACAAACAGTCTGCTAACCGGTTTCCGTTTAACCCTCTTGTAGCCATAAGCAGGGGATGCGGTCAGTACATTTACGACACAGGGGTTTAAAGTTAGTCAAACTTTCAGCCATCCATTTATAAAACTTTGTAAACAAGTGTTCAGCAAACCTTGACGCGTTCCTGGTGCCACTTGACTACAAAAGACAGTGTTGGCTGACATACTCTGTGCCGCTGTTAACGTCCTAAGACACAGATTGGCTGAATGTTGTCCTAGTCCCGTCCACTTCATCTCCTCTTGGTCTGCGTGTAACCAGTTCCCAAAAATGAATGCAATAGGTCCTCTGACCGAATGCATTTAACGCCACAAAGCTTATTCAGCGGATTCAGACCAAAGCTGCCGAAAACGTGCTGACAATTTGTTGTAGAACTACAAGTCCCATCATGTCCCTGCCAGCCAGAAACGTTGGCCAATAGGCGCACTGGTTCATTAGCGAAGGATAAGGCAAACAGTGGATCTCCAAGTGTCTTGGAATGCTGGTACTTGTAGTGCTGTTCTCTGTGCAGACCAGGGGGTAAATGTATAACGCTGAGAGTTTGCCGGCGGGTTTGAAAAGTGGAGATGTTGCCTATAGCAACCAATCAGATTCGAGCTGTCATTCTGTAGTATGTACTAAATAAATGATAACAAGAATCTGATCGGTTTTTCAAACCCGCCGGAAAACTCTCCGCTTGATACATTTACCCCCGGAACCAGGGGCGCACGCAGGATTGTCAGGGTAGGGGGACCCGCGAGAGAGCTGCTGCGCATGCGCAGCAACTCCGTTTCGGCAGCGCTGTCCTATACAGCAGCCGCGGCGCTGTCAAAGAAGCGTCCGCGGCCGTGCTGTATACAGCGCCGCAGCTGCTGTATAGGACAGTGCCGCTATGGTGGCCACTTAGCGGAGGGGGGGCCAGAAAACCCCCTGCGTGCGCCACTGAGAACTTGTATTATAAAGTGCGGTAACGTGAAAGTTACAACCAGCCTATTAAATTCTAAGCTATTTACAGACGGAAAACAGATTAGTAAGGTTTCCCATAACTGAGGGACTGGGGAGAAGCCAACTTTCTGCTTCACAGTGAAAATGATATGAGGGATTGTAGACAATGTGCATGTGATTGTGGCCAATGAGGGGTAGTAGAAACGGAGAACAGAAATTAGGGACCGACAGAGGAGCGATAAAGGACCCAAGATTAGTTAATCCAGTCTGGTCTTAAAGGAAAACAAACTACAACTACGCTAGAGGGTATTTTTCAGCCCACTGTGTGAAATGAAATGAAGTAATGTGTTTTGTTTGGTTATCTTGTACTGTATAACCTGCTTGTGTCAGGGTACAGCAGTTATTGATGCTGGCAATGAAGGCGTTCAGACGGAGACCAACAATATATTTAAGGGGATGAGCTTGAGAATAAAACGCTAATATCACGGAAACAAGGCATGGTTTTCTAATGAAATATATAGCCATGATCAATTATATTTTATTCTGCACAAAGAATGGAAGAGAAAAAAACCTTCATAATAGTTCACCTTTAAGTTGAGATATATATGGATAGATAGATAGATAGATAGATATGGATAGATAGATAGATAGATAGATAGATAGATAGATAGATATGGATAGATATAGATAGATAGATAGATAGATATAACAGATATGTAAAAAAAAAAATGGCTGATGGGAAACAGATTAAAATTATTTAATTTTAACAAAAAATTGTTTCATTTTAACAAGATGGAGACGTGATTCCACACTCCAGCCTCCAATGCATTACATAAATTTATTGCAAATTACTTAAAAAACAATATATATATATATATTTATGTGGGGCGGTGGGGAATGAGGACAGAGTGGGCCGTAACGGGGCGAATAAAGTCATGTTGTCGCGGGGGGCGTGGCCAAAATGATGCGATTCACCCCAACGGTTTAGCCGATCTTCCAGGCCAAAGGAGCCTGTGAGCAGTTGAGGTCACCTTACAATTGATTGTCCGCTGGGACAGGCTCCTATCGGGGCCGCTGTTCTGGCTAATTCATTTTAATAAATTGCCACGTCAATCCATTTCTTATCATTGCCATAAGATATAAACGTGAGCAATAGGCGGTGTGTCACAAATAGACCCCTTAACCTTTAAGGGACGACTATCCCTCAATTTGAAAATCACCCCATTGTAGAGCTCTTCACACCGATGTAAACAAAGCTTCTCGTATTACAGGGTAATGCAGAATACAAATGTTGAACATGTTATCTCATTGTTGGCTCCTGCTTGTTACGTTTGTTGGGAGGGGAGGGGGGTTATCGGTCCCCAGTGCACCCACACCAAAAACAAAACAAACAAATAGGATGAATTATACTACACTTTTTTTGTTTGCGGTATTAAAATCGATGCTCCAAGGACTTAACGTGTGCGCTCTTGATACATTAAGGCGCAGCGGAGGCAACGAATCTCCCCAGTGAATCAGCAGACGTCTGGTAAACATACCAGCAGCTCTGAATATAATGAGACACCAGCACGGTTCGTCTCCCAGCGCTTGACACTCGCTGGCGGCCAAAACGAGAGAAAACAAAGATTTTATTATGTTTTTTCCTTCTCCGTTGTTTAATCTGGAGCTGATCGACCACTTCTATCGTTTGTGTATTATAAGTTATAACTCAAATTTGTTTTCATTCTTCGCCAAGGGCCAGAAGAAATCTGTGTTATTGCTGCTTTTTTTAAACTGCTGGGAAGGGAGCGTATTGTTTTCTTTGTGCTGTGTCCGTTATCGCACTCGTTGTGTGGTGTTGTTGTTTACACGACTGATGCCCGCTAACGAAGAAAGCAGCGCCCTTTGGTCTGTCCCGCCCCAACCTCACCTCAGAGCATTCGCACTAGAAGATTTGTTTAGAAGATTTGTGTTGTGCTTTTAATTCCGTTCTGCAGCCAATGAATAAGATACCTAGATAGAGAGGAGGCCGTCGTGGAACCTTAAAGCGGGTCTGACACCTACCCTCGGCGTAGGCCACCATTTTGCGGGCTGAATCCATTACTCACGAGAGGAGAGCCTGCTAATTCGTTAGGAACTTACTGAAAGGGCCCCATGCCTCATTGATGGCTAGTGGATTAATAGGCTGAGTATTGGTGTAGAGGACAGGTCCACCAAAATATATTGTGGACTACCTTAAATTTTTAATCAGGGTTGAAAGAAGCCATAGCAACCAATCAGATTCTGCCTAGTATTTATCTAGGGCATTCTAGAACATGAGAGCTAGAATCTGATTGGTTGCTATGGGCAACACCTCCATTTTTCCTTTAAATCTGCCCCATTCTATTTATCATAGACTGATTGTACCCCTAGTACGAGTGTGGGTCCTATGGAGGAGGAGGAGGTTGGTGGAGAAACAGAGACTAAGATATGTATTTGAACCCCTTAAAAATTTTGACCAAAAGTCAGTTAACAAAATGATCTATTTAACACTATCCACAATATATTTCCTCAGTTATTAACAATAGCTTCTTTTTAAGCTGGACCTTCACCTACATTAAATTGTGGGCTAAACCAGTATGCAGCCTATGAATTTGTTAGGATCCAGTGACATCACTGAAGCATTGCCTGACTAATATTCATGAGGTCTGTCTTATATGCATGAGGCCTGACTAATATTCATGAGGTCTGTCTTATATGCATGAGGCCTGACTAATATTCATGAGGTCTGTCTTATATGCATGAGGCCTGACTAATATTCATGAGGTCTGCCTTATATGCATGAGGCCTGACTAATATTCATGAGGTTTGTCATATGCATAAGGCCTGACTAATATTCATGGGGTCTGTCTTATATGCATGAGGCCTGACTAATATTCATGAGGTCTGTCTTATTTGCATGGCTCTCAGTGAAGAGATAGGCTACATTCTCATGAATATGAATTTGGCCCACAAAATGGCTGCCTCCACTATGTACAGGTGCCAGCTCCACTTTTATTCCAGGCAGGAACAAGAGTTATAAAAATTTTAGTTACTTGCGTAGTTATTTAAATGAACATTATTTTTCCAATGGTTAGTTATTTTGCAAAGGGCACACTACTTGTCATTATTTTTTTGTATATACCAATAACAACAAAGCCTTTAATTCATAATTTATAAGGCAAACAAACAAAAATTGACTGAGTGGCTGCTCAGTCTTTGGGGATATTTTCCATTACGGACTAAGGGTAATCATATTTCTTGTATGAAAGTTCCGACCGGTTCTTTATAGTGGGATTTACTGTGTGCAATGGTAACCACAGCTGTCGGAACAGAATATTTCCTAATTCAAATACTACATGTTGATGTTTTTATTTTATTCTGAAATTTGGATGTGTTGAAGAGAGATGATACAACAAATTACTTGTTAATGGTTATAATCCAACTACTGGAATTAATATTTATGGCACATGTACCACATGTTTAGGTGCCAGCTTTTAGACCAAATCTTAAAATTGTTTAGTATGGGTTCCATAATCCATTTACGTCATGGGATGGTTATAAATCACCCCCCCCCCCCCCCCTTATAAATATCATGTTTAAAAGACACAAATCCAAGAGCATAATATTAAAATATACATATATATTTTTGTAAAGATTGTCTACTCATTACATTGATCTTTACTGTGCCTTGACTGTAGACTGTTTTGTTGCTGCAGTTGTATACTAGACAATTCTGCCTCCTGTGCCGCCCAAGGCTTAAAATTAGATGCAATCCACTTTACAAGGGTAACAGTCCTACCTATCTCCACGCAACGTAATAAGATTATATATTATTGGGGGTTTGTCCGGGATTTGAACTTGCGACTTGAAACCATACTCCTAGACATTCTAGGTAAGGTACATCTATGACCAATCAGGATAGAATTTGTAATTTAAGCTCTTTAATATTTTGTTTTTCTCTTAAACATGTTTGTAAATGCTTTGGGAGAAATGTTTTAAATGACAAAACACACCAACCCCCGAAAATGTCCTCACCAAAAACCTCACAAGGTCAGGATTATGTGTGTATATTGATTTTATATAAAAAGTCAATATAATAAAACAGGGAAAGGCAAAACTGTCCTTCAAAACGTCAAGTGTCATACTTCTCACCATAAATTAATAAATTGGCAACAATCACAAATAAAATTATACTAAAAAAAAAGTATGTCCTTTTGAAAAAGCATCTTGCTAAATGCAATTGCTAATGTATTATATATAATATATTAGTAAAAGAAGTAAAAGGAAATTGAGAAGATTTAAAAAAAAAAAAATAAATAAATAATAATTTGCTTTCATTTTGGTGGCATATGAAACCTGGCCGGTAAACTGAAGATATAATCCATATTGAAAGTTGGTCATTTCGTTGTGGCTTTTTGCCAAAACAGTTATGCTCCTTAAAAAAGTGCTGCTCGCTACGCCAAATATACCCATATGACATGACCACCGTCTATGTAAGCATCAAATTAAACTATGTGATATCTTAGCTCAATGGGGACAAACGAAGCCCCAAGCATTAGTGAAAATCTCTCAGTGAAACCTACTATCATCAAAGCACATACCTAAATGCACAGTCAAACATCCACATCTAGAAATAAATCAACATAGATAAAAAGGATATATATATATATTTTACAAGTGACCTTTAATACTTGAAATTTTTCTGACTATAAACTTTAGACCTAACAGCCATCTCCCTTATATATACATTCATGAATATGGTTGCTGCCTATGGAAAAAGCCATACTTGGAAAAATAAAATAAAACTTTAACAAAAATAAAATCATAAAATTAGGAAGTATTAACAAGGAAAAAAAAGACACATATCCATTTCTTTAGTGGATGGTTAAAGAGTCACACACCTGATATTGTTACTTTCGTTCCTGTGTTGCTTTGTCAGCATCATATTGTTGAATTCGATTTTTTGTTTTGCTCTTTCCCAGCATCCAATGCTCAGACCGTGTTAACTGTGTGTACATATATATTATAAATATATGTATATTAAATATACTAAGTG
This sequence comes from Mixophyes fleayi, assembly GCF_038048845.1. Classification (NCBI taxonomy): domain Eukaryota; kingdom Metazoa; phylum Chordata; class Amphibia; order Anura; family Limnodynastidae; genus Mixophyes; species Mixophyes fleayi. The sequence goes on along the minus strand of NC_134413.1, from coordinate 77,127,874 downwards.
TTTTCTCTTGATATTTAGTGTTAATTTATTGCAAAGCTGCAGGACTTGAGATGAAGGGATCTGTTTTGGTTTTTCTATTATTCAAAAAATAAAAATAAACCCTGGAAATGAATATGAGATATATTTTTTAAATATTAACAAAAATGAAATATATATTTAAAAATATATTTGTAAACTGCTGTCATTGTGCATCTGTGATGGATGACTCCAAATTGTGTTTTAATCTTTACAGGGGTTAAACCAAATACATTTTCAATTATTTTTCCTTTAAATACCCAAGGGAGAAAAAAAAATAAAAGATTTGTTATGTGGTGAGGTGCCAAAATTGTTAATCCTTTTCCAAAATGTATTAAAATATTTTTAAATTTCATGTACATTTAATTAGAGGGGTTTTCCATTTTCAGATAACAATCTTATATAGGATACACATGCCCTTTGGCAATTTTGTATATTCTGCTTTATGTTTAGTGTTCTTTACTGTGTTTTTCACCAAAGACTGCATATCATCCCAGCAGACTTTTACTTTTTTTTGCCCTTGAAGGAGATAAAATTCTGTCATGTTGGGTATCATTAAATCCAAACCAGAGAGCAGATCTTGTTGGGTCGTACCCAACAAAAATAATGACCTCAACCTAGATTATATGAAAGTTTTAGTGAAAAGCACAGAAACAATGCAGCAAGGCATTTCACAAAACTTGCAGGAAACGCAATACATTGAAAGTTGTCAGAAGGTGGAACATCCCTTCATGTGGTACTGGCAATGTTTTTCACTCTGAAAAGATTATTTTAATACAACAGTGCCGACAAACATCACTCAGATAGCTGCTTTCATTTGCCTACCATACACGAATACGACCGAAGAGAGTACAATTGTGTTATTACATTTGAAATTTGCATAGCGTTTGGAGTCATGTAGCTTCCACAATGACAGCACAAATAAAAATATAAAATGGGGAGAATTATATGAATTGCCTGAAAGAGAACAGTATAATGTGAACCTAGAATTTTAACAACATTTTGCACTGACCATTTAAAAAAAAAAAAGAAGAATACCTTCCATCAAGAGTCCCTTGTTGGCTAGACTTTGTTACAAAAAAAAAAAGTGAAAAAAATAAATAAAAAAATACATATTGTTAGAAAGAAATGAAAGTGAATAAAATCCCATTGCTTCGCTTTTGCATTCTACTGAAAATGTAAGAAATAAAATAAAAGTGACAAAAAATAATTGTGCTAATAAAGTTTATTGTATTGAATATAGCTATGTCTCTCTTGTGTGTGATTACTGTTGGTTATTTTATTATGTTTGTACGAGGCAAGGGAGATGACTTTTTTCGGTTATTAAACTCACATATGCAAAAGTAAATAACAAAAAAAGCACAACAAAAATGTTAATACATTGATCATTACATAGTAAAAGGAAAATAGCCTTTTTATTTTTTTGCAAAACGGAGACAGGCGTTACCCACAAAGCATTGGAGTTTTAATTTTTGTATCTGGGGGAATTAACAATGATTTAGCAGCATCATTTATAGACGAATGAAGAGGTAAGCAATTTATGGCTCTACAGCTGTTGTGACATGCTGAGATTTGTAGTTCCGCAACAGTGGAATAGCCTACTCTAATGGGACAGAGCTCCCCGTGATGAATGTATCAAGTAACCTGTCTTATTGCCAAAATGGCGCTTCTTTGAAAAAAATAAAAAAAAATATTCATTATATATATATATATATATATACACACACACACACACACGTTAACCCGTGCATGATACTCATGCATTCTAGTCAAATCAAGCTACTTAAGGTCTTAAAAAGGTGCTTGTCATGCATTTGGACCTAGCCCAGGCCTCCTCAGGGGAAGAGCGTTACTTCCCGACGCAAGCGGCCTTTTTAATGTGTGTTCATGAGGTAAAATTTCCTCACGAAAATGAGTTTGAGCCCTACCAAATTTCAGCCCTTTTTGAAATTTTTTTCCCACACACACTAAGAATTTAGTAGGTCAGTGTATAACTCTGCCCAGCAGGTGGCGCTGCAACTTTTTTTTTTTTTTTTTTTTTAACACACAGACGCCACTAAGCATTTATATATTAGATAATTTTTTTTATTTTTTTTCAATTTAAAAAACAACATGTTCATAGCGGAAAAATTATAGCTCGTTTGTGAACTCCATCCAAAATGTCCTCTTTAATCTGAATCCAGAATACTGCAGTAGCCATGGTCACCAACAAAGGAATCCTACAGGTTTAGAAACAATAATCCAAGACAACGTGCAGAGAGTCAAGATATTCACTTAACCCAGGAGTTCTGATCACCGCGTCCATAATTCTAGCCTCAGTAATTGTTCAAGAATTCTTAGAATAAATGGAACCCTGAAGATTGTTCCTGACCTAGACAAATAGCAATGACTCATTTATGAAATATGTTCTTGAAGTTGAAGCCGATCAGTTGCGAATGGATAGAATCCCACCTCCGTAAACTAGGGAAAAACAATATATTTGAAGGGACGTTACAGTTCAATTTCAGGATTACGGCTTCAAAGAGGCTGTTTTGACGACGGAAAAAAAAAACATCCAATTGAAATCCAGGATGCAAATTATCAGACCTCTCTCTCTCTCTGCAAACGCTATAACTTAAACCCTCAATGACCTTCTGCAAAACAGCAAATGGTGCTTTCCTTTCCATTTGATAGTGAACAGTAATGGAACTAGTGTTAAGTCCATGATGAAAAGTGAAAATCTTTTTAGAATTAAAGTCGAAGCAACAGACATCCCTCACTTCTCAAAAGTGGTCCTACAATGGTCAAAGACAGGCCCACCTTCGTAACAAGATCGTTGGAGAACTCCTAACCTCTACTTGTGGACATCTTGATTGAACTCACCTGGAATTCTTGTTACAACAGCCTGGGTAGTCCAGATCAGCTTTTATGGTTGAATTAGGGCGTTTGACCCCCAACATAATACATTTTTCTATTCCATTCCTTTTGGATTTCAATACCAAAATAAGTGCCCTCTTTTTCCCTTCAGAGAAAAAGTCCCAGGGGAGAAAATAATGGGTGATAATGACTTCCTTCACAGCAAACCGAGTGTTAGCTTTGTCAATCACACAATATGCTGTTACTTAAAGACAGGGGCAGAACAATAGTGGTTGTAATGGTGTAGCAGCTACAGGGCCCAAAGGTGAAGGGGGCCACAAGGGCACCCCTCAGGCTTCCACTCTCAGGATCGCTCTGCCCATATTTTGCTATTGTCCCGCCCCTGCTTAAAAAGGGTTTAACTCTACGAAGAAGCGGCCCATAACTAGGTCTTGTTATATAGTGCAATACAAATGTATTTGTTGTCTCTCGACTTATTTAAATCGATGCCTCCCTTTGGCTGTGACCCTCATCTGATTATCTAAAAAGGAGATAAATTTGAGTAAGAAACAACAGCCCTTACAAAATAGAGAATGTGAAGCGGCTTGTGTGGTCCTGGATATCTCCGGTGTACTCCGAGCAGATGAGTGACCCGGTCCGCACACCCATGTTACCGGAGCGAGCCCTTGCCCCAGCCTTCTGGCCAATTAGATTTCAAGGTGTGTGCAGATCTGTTTTCTCATAGAAGGGGGCTCAAGTGGAGGAGAGCGGAGGGGGGGCTCAAGTGGAGCAGAGCGGAGGGGGGGGCTCAAGTGGAGCAGAGCGGAGGGGGGGGCTCAAGTGGAGCAGAGCGGAGGGGGGGGCTCAAGTGGAGCAGAGCGGAGGGGGGGGCTCAAGTGGAGCAGAGCGGAGGGGGGGGCTCAAGTGGAGCAGAGCGGAGGGGGGGCTCAAGTGGAGCAGAGCGGAGGGGGGGCTCAAGTGGAGCAGAGCGGAGGGGGGGCTCAAGTGGAGCAGAGCGGAGGGGGGGCTCAAGTGGAGCAGAGCGGAGGGGGGGCTCAAGTGGAGCAGAGCGGAGGGGGGGCTCAAGTGGAGCAGAGCGGAGGGGGGGCTCAAGTGGAGCAGAGCGGAGGGGGGGCTCAAGTGGAGCAGAGCGGAGGGGTGCTCAAGTGGAGCCCAGCGACGGGGACGAGAGAGGAGGGAGAGGGAGAGCAGAGCGGTTGGACAGAGACAACTGAGAGAGAAAAGGTTAATTTGAGGAGTCAGTGAAAGAAGTAATAGTGAGGAAACACAGCAGCAGCCTATCAGAGACATGACAAAGATGAAAAACATTGGAGGTAAAGATAGATAAGAATAAAGGAAATATAAAAGGAAGGGAGAAAGGAAGTGACAGACAGAAATGTGTAGGGAGAGAGAAACCAAAATAAAGCAAGAGGAGAAAGGAGACAGGTCAAGGAGAGAGACAGCAGAGTAGATAAAGCAGGTAGCAGACAGGTGAGGACTGTTACCGAGAAGGATGAATCTGGTGATTAAGAGAGGGAAAGGGACAACAAGGACCCAGAACAGTGCGGGAGAACCAACAGACATCTGGGACAGCCGTCTGTTTCCAGACCATCACCCCGCAGTGACTTTAAGCCCACTCCGACCCGACAGCGGCCACCAGCATCTTTCAAACTACCTTGGCACAGAGCAGAATTAATAGAAGTGGCACCACTAATTATACACCCAATATTCTAGCAATTATGACCAGTCCAGGCCAGGCGAAGACCTTACCACATCTACATCCACGCTTTACCGGACACCAGGTTTCTACAACGAGACACCTACGGTTTATTTTTCCAAATACTTTCTACAAAGGCAACTGGAACTACTAAAACTTGCCTATAAGAAGCAGTGAGGGCTTAGTTACTGTAAATATAAACCCAGTCCCAAGACATTCAATAGAGGAACATACATCCACATTTATGTTCATAAATGTATTGTTACATTTTATTTGTATTACTAAAGATTGTTATAACCGGTTACCGAAAAGACGGAATCCAGAACTTTTGCCTTTGCTCACAAAACAGTTCTTTTTAAGAAAACTCATTAATTATTTAATATATTGCCAAATATTTTTTTCATATGATAATTAACTTTTTGTAAATCAGTGATGAACTAAACCAATCCTTATACTTCCGCCCTAATAAACGCTAGTTACGAGGTACTGTCCTGCTCCCCTGAGGGTACTGATTCGTCTGGGGTCTTGCCTCTTTAAGCCTTAATCTCAGCGTCCATCTCTGCAAAGAGGAGCTCGGTGGTCAACGCCAATCGGGACTTCCTAGAGTGCTACATAAATCATAGAAACAACGCTCAATGGATTTTCCTTCAGGAAACTCAATTCATTTAGACCTCACTCGCTAAATATTTACATCAAGGCTTTAATCGAGATCCATTTAGCCTCTTTCCAAAAGAAGACACCAGATTTGGCCATTCTAATTTTGGAGAAGCTGTGTGTGACCAGAAAGGCAGATATCCGTTCTCCGACCGGCAGATGTTTGGAAAGGGGTTAGGCTCCACTGATGCTCCCAACGAATCTTGTCCAACATTCCTCAATAAGATTTTTCCTATTATTACGTCCAGTTTGCACATCAGATTTTTTAAGAGGAACCGTAAACATCTCGGTTAACCCTACGCTGGTTCTGAAAGTTCTATCAGCACAAACAGAAGCTCAATGAATTCCAAATCATAGGATTGGATGAAAGAATAAGCCCTACTAACTTCTCCTAGATCTGGCCTCAATGGGAAACATTCTCAATTCATTAATGTATGTCGTTAGGAGACGTTTGATTCCCTTTACAGACAGGACCTAACGAGCAAACTTCCCATGGTCTCTTATTAAATTATATAGTAGGGCTGTTATCACAGAGAAAACTGCGCAATGTTTTGTGAAAAAGATATCGCGAGATGATACATACATGACGTACACTTTATATTAAAGTGACTAAACTTTAAAAACAACACAAAAAAACCCCAAAAAACTAGGAGATAACACTCAGGATGTTGACAAAAACAGATTCACAGGACCCAGTTCACCAATAGGTTTACTTTCGGTTTTCTAGACAAAACCAGACAAACCCCATAATACTCCCACCATGAACAAATAGTTATAATAAAACAGACGACTGTTTCTTTTAACTTCTCTTATTGCATTTATTTCTATATAATATATAATATTCATTTGTTTAAACTTAACAATTTGCAACTTCATAAACATCCAGCTCGATATTCAGATTAATAAAACAGTGATAATGCAAAGCCATTTACTGCCTCAAAATCCTCAAGTTTGGTTCAGCCAGAATTTTATTTCTCATAAATGCACATTTTTTGCTTTTTTTTTTATTATTCGGAGATTATTTTTTTATTTTTTTTGTAATAAGAGGTTTAATGGAAACGAAAAAAAAAAAAAAAAGAAAAACCCTGAAAAGTGCAAACAATTGCAGTATATATACACACACACACACACACAAAATATCCTGCTGGGTGTGGGGGGAGTCCTCCCGTTTCTGGAGAATAGATGTGGAGCTACGCGGCTGTACAAGTGTCCTGTAAATTGCACGGGGGCCAGACCGAAATCACAGCAATGAAATGTTGGGTGTCGCTGTTACTTCAAATGTGAATTATCCAGAATAAAACTACATTGTGTACATTACTATACGACCTGTATTTTCAACTTGGTGTGGGGCATCGATACTTATTATGGTATATTAAGCTTTCTGGTCCGTCTCCATTGATGTTTGTGGAGGTCAAAACAAAAACATTCTCAGGGCAGAATGTTTTATCAATGTAGATTGTTGGCTGAAACAACCAATTTGCAGCCTATCAAGTCACTGGGAACCAAAGACATCCGCGAGGAGCCTCTAATGACACGAGTTCCTAGAGAACGGATCGGCTGCATTCTCGTGAATGTTGATCCAGCCCACAAATTGGCTTCCCTTGAGGTGTACAGGCAGCAGGCCACACCCTTAATGGGATTCACAAAAGCGATGTCACAATCTCCAAGTACTAGCCATAGACCGGACTCCGTGATTTTGAATGGGGTGTGTGGAGGAGGTAAAGAAAAAAATAAAAATAAATGGAAATTTTTTAAATAAAAAAAAAAAAAAAAAAAAAAGTCTCCGTTAATTCCAAAAACTCTCACGCAAAAAACACACGAGCAATGAATGCAAATATCTTTTTTTTTTTTCCTCTTTTTTCCTTTCGGTGTCATGCATCAGGGATCGAATCCACACACAGCTCAAGAATTTAAGACTTGGTGTCGTTGCCGGGTTGGAAGAGTGACGGAATAAAGAAAAAGCTGGTGGGGGCTATTTGAGAAATCTCAGTTGACAGATGAAGATAGCCACACAAACGGATGAGGGGAGGGTAAACTGGGTTGTACAAAGCTGGCTTACGATGGCTGCTTTTTCTCTAGAAACTGGGGGGGCGGGCGGGACAAAATCTTTACTTACAAAAATAATGCTTACTCTCTTCTCTTCCGCTGCTCACTTTTTTTTTTTTATTATTATTTTTAATTCTAAAGTCCTTCTTTTTTTCCCCCTCTCTTGGCGCCAAAGGCCCTTAAACTGCTGGTAGTGTTCGGCTGGGTTCCGTCATCGGGGTTCCTCCATCGTCGGAGTTCCTCCGCCGACTCACTCACACTACAACCAGTGAATTCAAAGTGCAATTACGCAATGCAACGATTGCCCCTTTTCAAAGAAAAAACAAAAACTGGGCAGAAGAGGGATAGCGTGGGTTTCTTAAACTGAGTCCTAGAACTTTAATAAAAAGCTGAAAAATGTCCATTAGTAAAGTACTCCCCCAACAGATCCCCCTCCCCCCCTTTGGAAGGAGAGAGGGAAGCTCCACGCCGATCTAGATGGGAAGCGGGAAAGGAGAAGGATCATGACGGGATGCACTGCACTCTATCCGGACCGTCTTCGTCATCGTCCGAACTGTCAGAGGTACTGGGAGAGTCGTCCGAATCCGCTTCAGTCGTGCCCAGACCGGGGTCTCTTCTCCTCTGCGACAGGAAGAGGAAAACGGTCAAAGAATGGAAAGAGACAAACCCACAAACAACCTACCCTCAAAAGAAACACCAATTCTCTATATTGCCCATCATGGGTCTTTACCGAGGCTGACCAGTAGAGGTCCCCACTAAGTGTTTGTTTTAGCCAGGCCCTGGCTTCTACAAAACAGCAGAGTCCCTGTCTAGTATTAACGTAGGGAAAGTAAAAAATAAAAGGCAAATGGGAAAACTCCATTCAAATATCAGACATCGTCTATAACCATCTCGTTCTTCATTTTAAGCCGAGTGGCAACATTCCATTCAGTTTACAGTCGGGAAGTCTGGTGCACATAGAAAAAAATATATATACACCCCCCCCACCCCCACCTACAGACACAACCGTATCTCAAAACACATTCAGTCCGCACAAATTTCCAACGCATTTTACATATAATATAGAAGTTTGTGGCCACTCCCCGTAGACTTAGACGGTCTTCACAAGTGGGGGTTAAATACAAAAAATCTGCAGCGCTGAAACAAACAATCTAAATAAAATAAAAATGCACATATGATTATTAAACTGTACAAGTCATGTTTGGATGTTGCTGACATTGTCCGATACGTCTGTATGGCAGAATGATGAAGCATCACAGTAGCTGTGTGCACGTGAACTAGCGGAGACTGGTATACAATTGCTTGGCAATTACTGGCATCTTGCTGCAATGTAATCAGCTCCCGGGCTCACACAACACAATGGCAATGATGAGATGCACAAACGGGATGTGATTAGCCGGCGTTGTACCTGCTGGGAGTGGGGGGCGGGGGGGGGGGGTGGGTGATGTTGGCACAGACGTGCCACCCGTACAATGATCTAGAATGAGCATGTAATAACTGGCACTGGGAACCGATTAGAAGCATCCATAATTTTATATTATAACAATGACTGCCTTTCATAAGGAGCGGTCCAATCTTCAAGCAATTTTATATTCTTGGCTCGCATGCATCCTCCTGCAACCTTTACTGCTTTTTCTCTATTCCTTCTGTGCTTCCCAGCCATGTAATTATACCATGGGGCAGAGTAGATGATGGTGCCAGGGGGTACAACACATTGTGTCCAGATAGCGGCTTTGTATCTAAGGACAGGGAAAAGAAATGACCCCACCTGATGATAGAAGTACCTGGCTGGTGTAATCCTGTTCCCTTGACTAATTGTTAACATTAATCGAAGAGGAAGAAAGGAAGAAAGGAAGAAAGGAAGAAAGGAAGAAAGGAAGAAAGGAAGAAAGGAAGAAAGGAAGAAAGGAAGAAAGGAAGAAAGGAAGAAAGGAAGAAAGGAAGAAAGGAAGAAAGATCTGGCTGAGAAGCACAGAAGGGAGCCAGAGAGTTGAAAGCAATGTGTCTAGTAAAAATTGCATCAGATTATGTAGAAACCAATAAATTAAAGAGTGTTTTCACCTTCAGAAAATTAAGGCCTTGCAACAAAGGGAGGTTCACTAAATAACCAAAACTGGGAAGATTGACGCCGATGTTATAATAATTAATGTTTTGGGGGTTTTTGTTAGAAAAACAAACAAATAAAAAAAACGCCTATGTTGTTCAGCCATCTCCGTGGGAGTAAAAAACGTCTGTATCACAGGGTAATGGTCAACGGCTACACACGGACATCTACTGGCCAAAATAAGTTACTGCATCTCGTTAAAAAAATTTGCAAGGTTAAATCAAACATGAACACCTCAAAATTATGGATGATGCCATCCTTTAATTTACACCTTTCTCGATTCTCCCCGTTGGATATAAACTTGCACCTTAAGCCTCTAACCTGGATGTCTACAGCACAAACTTACAATTCACAATTACAGAAGTAGAATGTATCTGTTGTGCATTATTTTCTAGTCTGTTTTTAACAAAAGAAATCCAACACTTTTAAAATGTAGATCTTCTACAAATGGCTCCCTGAGGTTTGGTAGCCTTAAGCAACCGTTGGCTCTCTCTCTACAATATAACTAGAAGTCCCAGCGTATCTACAGCTGAACTGTAGTATAAAGGACTTCTAGAACATATAAACATACAAGGCAGCAGGCCAGACCATTTTACAATTCTCTGTGACTTCATGTGTCTTGTCTGTCTATGGATATTATACATGTACTCTAGCAAAGTCTTCCGTTTGATAGCATGGATCTCAAACTCTTCAATTGTATTTCCTTATTGTCATTTTGCTGCCCCCCCCCCCCCCCCCCCCTCATTCCATTAAAAAGCACCACAGAAAACATAATAAACGTGTACATCGCATTTCGGTATATTTTTTGCTTTAAAATAACAAGTCCAATAAGTTGATGGAAAACAAACAAATCCTTGTATGGGAGGATTATAAATGTATATGAACAATACCCTACAAAGTGATGTCCCCCGTCTTCAGCCTACAAACTGAACACTGTCACACAAACAAACAATTAAATTACTCCCCCCCCCCCCTCCCCCCGATTCAGAGAGGAAAACAATATGAAAATAATAGAATCAGAAGCCGTCAAATTAGGGCTTCTGCTTGGCATACCCAGTGTCATCTTGGCACCCAATTAAGAGCAGTGTGTGACGGGCTGCGTCGGCTCTTTAATTATCCACAAATAAGGGGGAAAGTATTGGTGTTTTTACAAGCTAGACAGCCCACACACGGCAATTAAGCAGCAAGGAGAGCTACGTGAGGCTTGTTAATGTAATGCCTGGATTTGATCCTGTTCTTGCGTAAAAAAACATTACAAGGGGAGGCTGAGAAGGTAGACACTTCACCTGGGCTCATCACGGGAAGCTAGAGGCTGGGGGAAGGGGGGGACTGAAGTGCACTTGGGAACTAAGTTAATTGCTTCCGCACCCCAGCCTGTCCCACTTACACTAGCTGCCTGTATAATGCTCTGTCTCCAGACAAACAAATAGTAGACTCTTCCGATAACTGTAGACCGGTTTCCTCAACCCACATTTCGTCTAAGTCACTGGCCTATAGGACAGAGCGACACTTATGGGACTCATCTGACCAAGGAGATCTTGTACTCACCCTGTGACGCCCTCTCTGGCGGAGATGGTGCATGAGGAACCAGAGCATGTGATTGTCAAATAAGTCTGCGTGGTGGAGACTGTCCTCGTCTCTCTCACGCTTGTTCTTCTTGATCACCTGGAAGAAAGTAGACAAAGGTCCGTGGGACAGTGTCCACCACAATGTCTCAGGGGCTTCCTCTCACTGGGGGGGGGGGGGGGGAGGAGGAGGCAATGAGAGACTATCTTATAAAGTGGTTCTAAACCAGAGGGCCAAAAAGTAACCCCCCCACCCCGAATGCAAAATCCTCAGCATCAACCATCATCACCTTTGGACAACAGTATATAGAATAAATGGGGAACGGTTTGAAAGAGCTCAGCAATAAATTAGCAGATATAGTGAAAGGTCAACCGGTTACCTCGGTCTTGGGTTTATATTGGGGCATTGGATTTGACTCGGCCCGGAGCTCTTGAGACTATAAGTCCCATAATTCCTCTGCAATCATAGACCAGGCACAGCCATGAGCTAGGACACAAGCGTCTAGCAAGGGTGCCAGTGTTTAGACATCTGCAGGGCCTGCTATGGTTAGTCTAAAGCCACAGGACGGGGGAAGCGGACTTCAACTATAAAAGTAATAAACGAATAGCGTGTAACTTATTTCGGAGCATTCCTGACAAAAGTATAAAATGGTCTGCACTTCGTATCAATCAACAACAACCTGGAGTTAGATCACTATACTAAACTAGATGGTCTCTGGAAACCTTCACTCCATCGAGGGGACACGGGAGACCTTTCCTCTCTGCAGGGAATGAAGTGGTTACATCCACTTTTGTTTTGCGACTTTCATGGCCACGAGAATTCATCTCCCGGGAACCCTGACGATAACACCATATGGACGGGGATGAGCTCACCGCATCGCTGACTAATTCCTGGGCCCACACATTCAGCGGACGCTTTTGAGGAAGCCGTTAACCCTCCCCCTGGAGTGCTGGTATTTGGGGGGTTTGGCGCGGCACATCCCAAGGCAGACTTCCCCATGCCCTCCACTGACCTCTTTCAGTCCTTCCAGCTCCGTCGGATCCTTGGCTGTAGGGAGCCAGATTTTGACATCGTAGTCTAAGCCGCTGGTAGCCAGGACGGGCAGGTGGGGGTGCGGTTCCAGGCAGTTAACCTGTGAAGACACCGTAAGTTTAACACAGAAACCTCTGATACAAATAAACAGACGTTTCTCAGAGTGCTCAAAATAATGAATAAGACAACTGGGAACACGTCTACCACAATGCCCGAGAGTCTGTGGTTGTCAAGGTTCTCATACACAGAGCAGAGGTACCTAGGCTGGGCAGACACTACAGAATACAGATGTATGACCAGACCAACAAGAGAGTACAGAGAAGGTAAGCGAGGTGAGGTGGAAACTTAACGTGCTATTACTTTCACTTACTGAGAAACAGAGTGCATTACCAAGCAGAAATCATGGCCTACAAATAGGGCGTCTCTCCTTTAAGACGAGCTGATCGCCCATCGCAAAATATGAGAAGAATTTGGACATCAAATAAGGATTTATTTAGGTGTCAATGTGGACTAAAAACAGAAGGAAAGTTACAACTATCATTCCCGTCAGCAAAACTAGCGACTCTCGTCATCACTCAAAGGCATTAGGCGACTGATCAACGGAATAGACGTGTCGCCTCAGTGTGCTCCAATACGGAACATTTTGCAAATAAAACGACGACACGCTCTTGGGTCCATGCCTTAAATATACATGGTGCTGGAATTTGATTTCTGATAAATTGAACACAGTATATAAAGACCCTATATATTGATTTTGGACCCGTACATCTGAAGAGCGATTGTGAAACGCGTTGAACCGACCCCACTGATCGAGACATGGAGGTGTACCGTGGATATCAAAAAAACCACAAAGTTATCGGGTGTTACGATTCCTGTCTGTGCCTAGAATGCTACTTTGAAGACAACCTATAAATCAGCCAATGGGCTACAAACTTCTGGCATCACCGAGACGCACTGTACAAACGCGTGAGAAAGCTCCTGGGCTGCATGTTCACGAACATTTCTTAAGCCCACAATCCGACTACTTCCATGGCGTAGCCGACAGGGTCCTCGTTATTAGAATGGACAAACGAGATGGGACAAAGTCCGTTTCAATACATATATAAAATGGGCAGTTACATTCAGCTCGTAGATCTAATAAAAAGTATATCCCTAACAAATGGTTAAACAAGTCACAAAAATGCCCTTCACATAAAAAGGAGTGGTTAAGAAAAGAATGAAAGTAGGATTAACCTCGTTAAGCCAAATGCATGTTCTCCAGGGCAGGGGCTATTTTCTCCTAGTTATGCAGAGAATTAATGACTTTCTAAACACACATACTTGCAGAACAATGCGGCACTAAATCAGATCCTGCTGTATTATTACAAGGAAAAGCAGAACGTGTTAGAGGCTAATTTATCCCAACATCCCTCTAAATAAAGTTTGACACGAGCGAGCATGAGTGCGTCCTAGCGTTTACTGCTCAGTATTAGACATCATTACAAAGCGATGCTCTAGAGAGACCTGTAAAAGCTGTGAATCACTCCCACACCCCAAACAGAGACTGGCGTTCACAAGAGCGCTACATCAGACATATGCGCAGTGCTGAACCCTAGCAGCTATACAACAACTCGTACAAATTAGCAGATAATCTAGAAGAATCACTATGTACCCGATGTCGAGCCCTTGAGGCATGAACGGCGGCAACGAAAATCTTTTTATGTTGACTAACGCAGATTTATAGCTGTGTCTGTGAACGTACTGAACAATTCCCCCTCAAGGACCAAAGACGGAAACATGGAACGGTTTGCTAGGGCTTAAACGCAGTACCCATGCTCGGAATGAATTTATCTGTGAATTATTGCCGCCAGCGGACGATACAACAAGAGACATTGCGGCCTGGCGTGCTTCGGATTAAGCTTTTGGTAAATCAAATTAGCCGGTAGGCAGGGGAGACCTTGTAACATTTCTCACAGCTTGTGTAAATTAATGAACACCAAAAGCACCACTGAGGGAATTACATTAACCCTATTACTACCCCCCAAAAAATTAAATGATTTCTTTCCCCAAAGTCGCCAATTTTATGCAACCGCCTTAAATAACCAATATCTTCACTTTGTTAACAATTCTCAAAAATTAGCATTGTGGTCAATTACGAACCAACATAGCAGCACGATCCTAAAAGTTACGGCTAAGTCTAGGTAGCGGTTATGCTCCGCGATTCTTTGCTGCGTCTATTTTTTTAATGATGTCCTTTTACACGAAAAAAACCCAAAAAACAAACAAACCACACATTAACTTACCACGCCTCCCTTATCGCCGTCCATAAACTGCACAATCTGACAAGACGATTTATCCCACAGGAAAATGTGCCCGCAGTCGCTGCCGCTCACCACGAACTCGCTCTTTGGCCCGTAGAAGTTCACGCCTTTCACTAGAGAACAAATTGTGAAAAACGGTCAGAGCCACACTCCTGTCATCCTACAGGCAGGAAAAGACCAAGGGAGCATCGAAAGGATACAACAGCGGAAAAGGATTTAGCTTTGTCAGGAAACAGGGTTCATCCCACAACTCAAGCTACACGTGTATTGGGTTCCCGCAATATTAAAACTAAAAAAAAAGGGAAACTCCTGTGACCCTAAGTTTGCAGCCTGTAAATCGTTGTGGGTCCCAAATAAAGTGAAACAGTTCTAGGAACCCATTCCCACATATCTTATTAATTAAAAGTGCATAAGTAGTCTGAATTCTGAAAAAATAAGAATTAAGAGGTTTCTAGTGGAAAAGAGGGATTGTGAAACATGGGACACCAACATGACCATCTGGTTTCCGAAACGTGTTTTTAAAGACCACTTTAATCCATTATATATAATTGTATTGTATATGTATACATAACCTCATTAAATCGCTGGTTTGTTTTTCACTTAAATATAAATACACAATGATCTATGCTGAACCACTGTTTCCACGCATCATAGAAAGCAACAATTCCCTCTTGTCACCCAAGAAATCATTTTAGAAGACAAGTGAAATAGTTCCCCGGACTCATAACTTCTTGCAAACGACATAATTAGGGGTGATACAGTCGTACATTGCTCCCTACAGGGTCATAGAAAGCCACATTTTTCATCTGCAGATTGTCGTTTATCCACCAAACAAAAACACATTTCTACAGTGAAAATACATCTAAATAATAATAAAAAAAAAAATAAAAAAATCCTGTTACATATTTGTCTTGCCATTGAAAGGGGCAGTACAAGGCGACAGTCTTCCCTCGACAGCATTTTAGACATGTTTGGAGCCGCTGCAAACATCCCTCTGTATTCAGAACTTCTCACTACTAACAGACCATTAGCTTTCTTGTGGTTCTATAGTTGCTGTGGAACTACAAACCCCAGCATGCCATTCCAGCAGCCATGCAGAGACTTGTGGTTCCACGAGTCACCTATCTCTGTTCAAACCCAGGCTGCAAACGAGTTAAAAGATTGGGATATTATGCATTAGCATAAAAGCGGCGTAACTTCAGAACCACGGAACTGGAAATACTTCATGAGTGCCCGCGGATTGCCACAAACAGCCGTAATGAGGTTGCAGACTGACAGCAACAAATAAACAAAATAACAAAAACAGGAATTTTTATCTCCTCTGCTAGGCTAGGAGCCTGCAGAGGTCTGCAGCAGACTGTGGTCGTGGGAGGGTTAACTGGCCGACTAGATGTACAATGACTTACAATGCATAGGATAGAAACTATAACTCGGGCTCTTTCGTGCTTTGTCTACAGTGCCTCCTGCTGGGCAAACCAGTCGCTGCGCTCGGAAACCTGTACAAAGGCATTGTAATGTAAAACTAATCCAACTAAATCACTAGGAAGACATTTAAATGGCCAGCAGGTAGTAGCCGAAGCCTTTTTTCCACTGTACATCATAAGCTACGTTGTTTAAGCCACCAAAAGAGTGAACAGAGTTTAATATCAGGGAACGCGACAGGTTCCCTGATAGATATATAAATCGGACCTGAATGAGAGGGTTAAACCCAGTGCCCGCAAAACACTGAACAGCCAACAGCTTCAAACTCACGCCAAGCACTATGCTGACCAATCACGTTTTCCAGCCAGACTGATCGAAAGTCTATCAAACACTGTCCAGATCACTTTGGGTTAGGCCGTCTTGCGATGGAGCGGCGGGCGCTGTTGCCTATCCAACTTGGGGTAAATTGGGGTGTGGTTTTTGGAAAAGGTGAGGGTTAAGTTGCCATAATGCAGCTTAGGAAGAGGAAGGTAAATTATACATTAACAAAGGTGATGTTGAACAATCAATGTGAAAAGAGGCAAACTCGCAACTGATAAACGATGAATGAATAAACAAAACTGAATCACTTGCCGATACTGCGGGCTTCTTTACTGTACAAGCGAGCTTCTTTACTGTACAAGCAGGTTACCTTTCTACATTAACAATGAGCGATACCATCTTTATAGCACTGGCTCCTGACCCAGAACTATGTGAACACAAGAGCTAGGACATCACCCTCACCTGTAGCATTATTCCTGTGTCCTTTATACCGCTTGATGTACTGTGCGCCGTCGCTGTGAGACGAATTAAACAAGTAGATGTCTTCGTCATTGTAGCTGGCGAGGAGCTCTGGGGAAAATAAAAGGAACAGGGTTAATTAAAAGGAATATAGACTATTAAAGAAGGACGTGTTCACTGACCAAGACATGGGAGATAGCGGTAATCTGGATGCAGTCAAACAATGCGTGAATTAGCATCATGGCACAAAAGTATATCAGTTTGAGGGCTGTACCTAAAATCATAACCAGGCAATTATCAAGTCACTAGGAACCATAATTATTGACATGTGACTCAGTGATGTCACTGGGCAGCATAGAGAGGCCAGGGGGTAAATGTGTCAAGCCGAGTGTTTTCCGGCGGGTTTGAAAAGCCAATCAGATTCTAGCTATCATTTATTTAGTACATTCTACAAAATGATAGCTAGCATCTGATTGGTTGCTATAGGCAACATCTCCACTTTTCAAACCTGCCGGAAAACTCTCAGCTTGATACATTTACCCCCTGGCCTCTAAAATAGAGTCTCCATTGAACACTAGTCAGACATAGCTGCACTGTAATTTTCGATCAATTAGCGCGGTGGTCCCTTAACGGATCTGGCATTACTATCGGAGAACTTCTCCCATTACCTGAAGCCCCAGTGTAGATCTATGGATGTCCTGAGCGATACCGAATGCTGAGATCTCTTTATACCGGTCTAACTTTAGCTCAAGAGAGCAAAACATTTGGATACATATAAGCCCAGATAGTATTTCATGAGCTCCTATCAAGCACAAATAGCTACAGAGTTCTCTCAGGAACACTCAGGGTTAAACCAAATCCCTGTTGTGCACGTGAACCAAGCAGGCATCGCAGCACGACAAATGCAGAACAGATGAAGGATATTTGCATGGCAATTGGCATTCAGCGTGAATTAACCAGAGATCAATTCTCCCGACAGCTTTCGCTGAAAAAAAATATAAAGGGCTTGTTTTGCTAAAGGAACTCGTGGCAAATACTCGTTTATGTAACGCTTTGTGTATTCCACACAGATTGCATGGGAGAGGAGCCAAGCCAACATGGCCGCTTCCCTGTGGCGGCTAAACGGATTATTTAGACTGCACCGAGTGCTCGCAAGGGCAGCCGGCGTGTGTGATGTGCTGCAATTTCAGCGTAGTCGCAACGCAAATCAATTTACGAGACCCCTGCTGGTCACCTGACTCCTAACAAATGCAGCGCTGTAGAGGTAGGCGTCAAGGATGCGGAACAATTTTGCAGAAGCAGCAATGTTAGACATAGATCTCATTGATTTTTTTTTTTTTTAAGAGGGGGGGGGGGGGGGGGGTTTATAAAGATATCCACCTAAATATATGCCAAAAGACCCCAACATCAGAAGGGTTTGATATCCGGGCACTCTGCTGGTTGAAAGATACTGACCAAGCACCCAACCTCCCCCTCCCTCTAGGGGAATCTGAAATTTAGCCCAGCAGACATATAGCTACTTGCCAAGCGCTATGATTAAGCCCTAGATGTGTCAAGCGCTATAAATCAACCAACCAAGGTACTGGGGCTGACTATAGCTCAAATGACAGGGTCCTAGGAAAGATACCCCCTTCCATTTTTATTATAAAACACTCTGTTACGACACAAACCGGGAGCGTCCAGTCTGCAGGCCGAAGCAATATTCGCGCGTAGCCTTTCCAGTTATACGACACCAAGGGTAGGCTGCGTTCTCACAGCAAATATTGTCTCAGCCACAAAACGCGCTAGTTGCGTCTCGTGATCCGAACGCGGTGAACCATGACAAACGTATCCAGAGACGTAAAAAGGATAAAGCCACCAGAAACAGAATCTTTCGGGCGGAATTATCTTTAAGCAAAAGAACAAACAAACCATAAAACGTCGAACAACGGTTTTGCCATATCTCGTCAATATTGTTATAAGGCATTGATTATTATCAAGCAAAAGATACGGGACCAAAAATGTAAACAATACTTCTAGCATCAATCGGTTAAACCAAAATACTAAAAACAACAACAAAAAAAACCAAAACTGTTGCATAATGTAGTTTGAGCGATGAAAAACAATGGCTCAAAGTTTACACAAAACCTTGGACTTTGTCCTGGTTTTTAAGGTGCATTTGCATTGTGCCCTTAAAGCCTCCCTGCAGGAGGGTGTAATATATACTTGTATGTGTGTCAGAGACCATTTACTAGGCTTTATAGACCTAAATTTAATGCAATCTGATTTTAACGCCTGCGTGTACGA
This sequence comes from Mixophyes fleayi, assembly GCF_038048845.1. Classification (NCBI taxonomy): domain Eukaryota; kingdom Metazoa; phylum Chordata; class Amphibia; order Anura; family Limnodynastidae; genus Mixophyes; species Mixophyes fleayi. Next base: position 77,109,117 of record NC_134413.1, on the reverse strand, counting down.
GGTTCTGGGAAACGGAGAAGAGGTGGAACTGTAGAAAATTTTCCACGCCTGGCCTAGAGCACAATACCTCTCCATATACCTCTACCTAAGGATCTATATTGCAGCTAATGCAGGGACAGATATGTACTTGCCTGTTCCATCGTGACTGTACACAAGACAGGTGATGTTTGCTTTCGCCTCGCTCGTTACCTAGAAGACAAAATACGGGATCAGCTGCACGCTGCAAACATACACACAATGTTTGGGTGACATCATCGCAATTTAGACGGCCGTTTACGGACAAGCAGTAACCCCTCCCTGAACGCTGGAACCACTGCGGGCAATAAGGCTGAACCACTTTTTGTTACATATTCCTGCTGTCAGGTGACCTCACACGCGGTCATCTAAAATAAAGTCTAAGGGCTCAACCAAACTGTTGCCAGTGGCCCAGTTACTGCCCCAAACAGATTGAAGCTTGTGATGCAGAAAATCTGGGACAAGACGAATTAAGTTTGAATGGTTGTTTGGATTCTAAGTAACCTCTGCGCTCAAAAAAAGTTCCCATTTTAAGAAAAGAGGACAAGGGAACAATGCTGGCTTAAAGATTTATTCAGCTGTAATGAATTATCAATAAATACATTTTGCAATGCTGAGATTTTGCCACACTACAGCAATCTCCTAGTCCGACCAGCACGTTATATACAGCAGGCTGAAATCATGATGGATTAGAGATTTTATTAATTTATACAACGTTGTATTAGAGAAGTTTAACCTGTCGGCTAAACGTTTTATTGGCCTAAACTTTAGCTGTTCTACTACGGGAAAAATAAGTAGAGTAGAGCCCATATAACCAGTCCCATTATCCAGAATGGGCCTTGTATTCATTGCTCCGCAAACAAGACAAATATGTCACATAATACTGCTAGGTCACTATGAATGAGGTGTCCTAAATCTCAGTGCCAGAGTCCCATCTATCTTACATCACAGGTGGCTGGGCCAGATTTGACATATTTCGATGTGTTAATAAAAGAAATGCAAACAATAGGTCTATTTATTTTTATAAACCTACAAATCTCATGTACGCACAATCTAACACACTAAGGGCCTAATGCACAGTATAGAAATACCACAGGTCTGGTATTAAAAAAAAAAGTGCAAGCTTGTGAAACAATCAAAATCACAGGCATGCCAATCAATAACAGGAAAAGAACACTAAATTATAATCCTGTCCTTGGCTATTTTAGAGCTCCCTTAAAATTATATTTATCAATTTATTCGGACTGTTTTAGAAAGTGTTAATTTTTTTCTCTCTTTTCAATTCAGTCACAGGAGCTACAATTAAGTTTATTTCACGATTTTTCTTTATTGCTACCAATGTCTACCTCCAGCGTAATAGTGCGACTTAATCAGAGTGCAACAGGTCACTCTGATGAATACGGGAGAGTGGATGGTCCTCTCCTCACTCCTGTCACAAAGATCTGCTCCCCCCCCCCCATGAGCGACAGAGGTACAGGCCATCCTTCCAGATAAACTATGCATCACTTTAGAGTTCTGCTTCTAACTTTTTCCATTCCCCCAAAAGTGAACTAAAAATAAATCAATCAAGCTTCAACTCTGAACTCACCAAATGATGAGGACAAAACTTTTTGAGGACACCGTTGTTTTCATTCTCGTTGATTTTCCGCTGGTCGTAGATCCTGGGAAAAGAAGAAGCGATTATATTAGGATCATGCCAGCGCCGACCACTCTTGAGATTGGCCGGCAGATCTGTGTGACCTGCAGGTGGTCTCTGTTCTAGAACTCTTCGGAACGTCCGCATCAGTTCAGTTCCGGGATAGAACACCCAACGCGCTCAGCTGTTCCATCCTTCTGTCTGTATGTTCTAAATAACACATTCTATAGATATGTGGAGGCCTTCATCACAAACTGGTCCTTAATGAGCTCTTTGTGGAGGTATCATAGCAGGAGAAAAGCAACGTAGGCAGCACGTACCTGACAAACTGGTCTCGTCCTCCCACGGCGAACTGGTAAGTGTTGGCCGGATTTACGTAGATCGTGTACAGGCCGATCTTCTTTTCTTTCTCCTTGGTGACCACTAGCCGCCTTTACATGGGAGACGGGGTGGGTTAGCGAGACATGGTAATATATAGCACACTTAGAACGTGGCGCGGTACATACTGAGAGGGAGGGAGCTTTTACTCACGAGGCCGGCCGGTCCTGCCGTAGGTCGATGGTGAAGACCACAGCATCCTCGCCGGCGGACAAGAAAGTGCATGGGGAGTCTGGTTCTAGGGCGAGCTGAGAGAGGCAAAGGAAACGAGCTATGATCCATGACTGTGCCCTCTTGTACACAAGGGAAGTGGCAGAAATAACTATAGATTAAACTGTGCATGGGGCAGAAGTATCAGTTTCACAAATGCCGCACATCATTAGTCTGTGCTGATGGAGGACCCTGCTCGTTCCACTATCTATCACTCAGCCTGCTTTCCTGTAGACGACAAAACAGTCCCAGCCAACAAATGCCTAGTGATCTAACAGGACAGTGTCGCAGTCCATTCTCAGTTTCCCTCTTGGGGGGATGGGGGGCATTACACCACGATTGGATGGTTTCCCACAAATCACCCACCGCTCACCTTGTGCGAGGCTCCTTTGTGCTGCGCCACCCTCTTCGTGTTCTTGCAGCACTGAGTGGCCGAGAGCTCTGCGACGCGTACCTGCCCGTCCCGGGCACACATGGCCAGTGTGGAGTCTCCGCTGTTGGGCAAGAATTTTGCCTGTAAAAAAACAACAAAAAAAACCCAGTTACTGAAATAAACATAAGATGCAATGGAGGCAATCATTATGAGAATTCAAACAATACAGCCAGTGTCACTATTCCTATGCATAAGCTCCATTCTCACATAGATTGGTCTAACTCACAAATGGCTTGTGATATACAGTGCTGCTGAGGACCCTGCTCCATCCACTATATAACTCTCAGTCTGTGGCTTCCTGCTGCCTCCATTCCCCTCCTCACATCATGTCACTGCCCCTGTCACATGCAGCCCTGTCCTCACTAACACATCACTCATCTCCTGATATACTCTGTGCTGCTGGGGGACCCTGCTCCTTCCACTATATAACTCTCAGTCTGTGGCTTCCTGCTGTCTCCATTCCCCTCCTCACATCATGTCACTGCCCCTGTCACATGCAGCCCTGTCCTCACTAACACATCACTCATCTCCTGATATACTCTGTGCTGCTGGGGGACCCTGTTCCTTCCACTATATAACTCTCAGTCTGTGGCTTCCTGCTGCCTCCATTTCCCTCCTCACATCATGTCACTGCCCCTGTCACATGCAGCCCTGTCCTCACTAACACATCACTCATCTCCTGATACACTCTGTGCTGCTGGGGACCCTGCTCCTTCCACTATATAACTCTCAGTCTGGGACTTCCTGCTGCCTCCATTCTCCTCCTCACATCAAGTCACAGCCCCCTGTTCTCACCAATACAATCACATGAGTGGACAGGTCATTGCCTCCCACAAGATCAGATCACTTATTTCACCTAACACTCCATACAGGAGTTATAATCCTGCTAATCTGACAGGTCACAAAACAGAGGACATCCTGGATGAGCAGGAGTTGTAGACTAAATACAATAAGGTGTTCCGACCCTAGTAACACAACATGAAAGACGGGGGCTGGCAATAAAGTTGCAGACATTTGGGCTACACATCTCATTAATATCATATTATATACAAAGAACAGGAAAGAAAACAGAGTCAAACTGCAAGAACAACCAACAAAATAAGTATATGATAAGGGGACAGCGATGGTTGGATATTATGGGGACCATAACGGATATACATGTGCGACAGTGGAGTTTGTACTGTGTGTAATACTTCGTACATGAGCAGTAAAAATGCTTATTTACATATATACAAATTAAGCTAAGAACTCAAACTAGAGGAAACTTGATGAAGTGTTCTACCATCTGTGCTAAACTGTTTTATATTATGTGCAAGATTGTTATTGAACATTATGCTAATGAGAATAGAGAACATCTTAAAAGAAGCTTAACAGCTGTGCGCAATCTTTCCTGATATAAGTATCATCTTCCCTGTGATCTGTTGCGTGTCTAAGCATACATGGTTATTTAGTGGTACTGTATAAAGGTATAGCAGAATCTGGGTGCAAGTGGCTGGAAGGAAATTATACATAATATATATTAATAAACGTTAAACAACTGGGAAAAAGAAAAGTAAAACAGACAGGCTGTACTCATTAATAAAACGGCTTCCTACACTGTCGGTCAATATTAAAAGAACCTTAATGAAATCATATAGAGAGTGCAAAATGACCAATATCTCCGACGGCTTAATGAAAGGCACGTACGGATACCCCTGGCTCAGTGGCGCTAGTTATCGAAGTTGGTCGCCAAGATTTGGGTAGCAGCGAGGCGTACTTTACTGAAGATGGCGTTGTGCGACCATCACAGGGTTGTGCCACTTACAATAGAGGTGATAAATAATCCACAAACACATGTGTAAAAAGAACTAAAAAAGGTATTTGGAACAAGGGGTAACAACAGAGGACATTAGCTTACACAGAGACAGGATAGAACTCTCAAATCCTTCCAAATTCCGTAGAACTCTGTAAGATTCTCTTTTCATAATGAAATAATTTATACATCAAATTTAACGGTTTCTTTTATCCCCCACCAGACCAGAGGTGGTTTATACCATCAATGACCAGCTGCATCTTTCACAAGGGAGAACTTTCTCATTTTAGAAGCATTGTCTCCCCCAGGACATGTAGATCCATGTTATCATGGATCAATTAGTAATGGCTTGCACTTGCTATCTCATTGAGCCAGTGGATCCCAAACTTTTTTCAGTTCAAGGCACCCTTAGGGTTTCCATAATTTTTTCAAGGCACCCCTAAGCCAAAATAATTACCAAGTAATCCCCCGCCTTTCTTACCACCGGCCCTGGCCGGGGCACCCAAGGGAGCCTAGGCACAGAATTTGGGAACCACTGCATGGAGCTATACTTTGAGGCTGTCATTGAAGAGGATATCCCTGGAAAGATTGGGAGAAGGGGGCACTTTAGACAACTCGGGTGTGCAATCCCCATCTCCGTCATGGCATTTACAATTACCTGCGGAGATCTGCAGAATCAGATATTTTATTTTGCACCTACAGTGTTACAGACATGTTAAAAGGGATGTTGATTCCTCCGGCTCCGCTTCATCTGACTACATTGCCCTCGATACCAGCCAACAAAAACAGTATGCCCCACACATTAAATCTGCACGGCCACCTGGGAAAATATTTGACTAGCGTACCCCACCACCCCCTAGCGAGCTGTGCCAAATCTTAACCAGCAAACCAATAAAGCTTACAATTTTTAAATGGCGGTGGAACGGGCGTGAGCAGGAGGACCAAACGCAAACTGCAGTAAATTTAAGCAAACTCATTCCAAGACCGAGAAAACCGAAATACACGGCCTTCCAACAACATTATCTTCACCGGCTTCTGATTCTCTTCTCCATCTCACCCCTTCAAAACATCTCCTAAGATCACCTCATCTTAGTGATTTGGGAGATACTTAGAGGGACCCCACTATGTTATTAAAATAGACTGACTCACAAAATGCAAGCTTCTGGAACTCCCTCTCCTTCACCGACTAAGCCTCTTTTCTCTCCTCCAAAAATAGAGGCCATCAGACTTCACATCTCTTCCTCCCGCCACCCTCATTGATCCACCTTCCTCCATCAACTAATTCTGGTGCTCCTTCCGTCCTACTTCGGATGAAGAAGTCCACACTCTCATTCTTTCCTCTCCCCCGTCCACCTGTAACCTGGATCCCATCCCCTCTCAGCTTCTTTGCTCCCTCTCCCCCACCGCCTGCTCCCACCTTGCACCCCTCTTCAACCTGTCTCTTTCCACTGGCATTGTCTCCTCTTCCTTTAAACATGCCCTTTATCTCCCCCATTCTCAAGAAACCCAATCTTGGCCCCTTCTCATCCGCTAATTACCACCTCATTTCACTTCTCCACTATGCCTCTAAACTACTCAACTCTACCTCTCCTGATATCCATCCCCCCCTCTCTTGTGTATCTGACTGCCTCTCCACCATCTCCTCTAGGATTTCCTCACGTTTTCTCAAAATGAACATTGGCAAGCCAGAACTCATTGTCTTCTCTCATTCTAAATTTTGATCTCTCCACCACTTTTAACACCACCACCATCTCTCCCGTTCCCCAACTCCATTGCCTAGATGTCACCCACCACTCCTCCCTCTTTCACCCCCACATTCAATCTCTTGCTCAACCCGGTCGCTTCCAACTATGCAATATTGCCCACATTCGGCTCTTCCTATATCAGGATGCCACCAAAACCATTATCCATGCTCTCATCATTTCCAGTCTTGATTACTGCAACATTCTCCTCGCCGGACTCCCCCAATTCCACCTCACCCCCTTTAGCTCGATACTCAACACGGCTGCGAGGCTTAACTTCCTTTCATGCCGCACTTCTTCTGCTTCCCCACTCTGCCTTGCCCTACACCGACTCCCCTTCCGAATCCTTTTTAAACTCCTCACCCACAAGGCCCTCTCCCACACAACTGCCCCTTATCTCTCCAATCTCCTCTCCATCCACACTTCCTCCCGCTCCCTGCGATCGGCAAATGATCGTCGCCTTTCCCCCACTGTGATCACCTCTTCCCACGCCAGAATCAAATATTTCTCCTGGGCAGCTCCCCTCGACTGTAAAAACCTCCCAAATTCCATTCGACTGTCCCCTAATCTGTCTTCCTTCAAACGGGCACTTAGCTGTTCCTCAAAGCCTACCAGCCACCCTCCTAACCATCTTCATGCTTGATCTCATCCCTCTTTCCCTGTATTTGTTCCCCCTGGGCATGATCCCCTCCACCGTCTCTCCATTGTGCCTGCTGTGTTTGCCCACCCATTAGGATGCAAGCTCTTACGAGCAAGGCCCTCTTCCCTCCTGTCTCTATTTCATTACTACTCCAACTTCAGTTTTTTTTTTACTATGCTTAAGGCTATTGAAGGCTTGGTTTTACTTATTTTTTGTTCTGTACTGTTTTACCCTGTATGGTCATCTGTTTGTACTGTGTACAGCTCTGCGGAAATCTTGCGGCGCCTTATAAATAAAGGTTAATAATAATAAACAACAATGTTTAGGTCAATACCTGAAATACGTTGCTTTTGTGGCCACTTTCAAACTCCAACACCGGTTTCCTCTTCACCCAGTCCCAAACCACCACCTTGAGGTCATCGCTGCCACTCGCCAACCAGGTGCCCCGCTGGTTGAAGTGCAGAGTGTTGACGCAGCCGATGTGCCCGTCCAGGCCGTGCAAGAGGCGGAACCGCTGCACGAACCCTCGTGCCCCGCAGGCGTCGTAAATGAAGCGGTCGCTGCTACCGATCTCTCGCTGTCTGAGGGCCCGTAGAGCCCGCCAACGGGGCCGGGGGAGGGGCGTTTTCTCTGACGACACCCAGTCTTCCAGGGCTTTCTCATCGTCCGAAGAGTCCTGGTCATGATTGGCCCGCTTCCGTTGGCCTCTTTTACGGAGTCGAGCCGCCTCCTCCTCTTCTTCCTCCTCGTCATCGTCATCATCATCCTCATCAGAATGTGAGCGGTCATTTCCCGGATTCTCATCGTTGATGGAATAGTGCCCGGTATCATCCATACTGTCAGAGTCTTTATCCTCCACGGAACTCTCCGAACAACTGTCTCTACTCTCAGCTCTGTTTGTACCAGCATCATCTCCGGTGAGACTCAAACTCACGTCAGAAGCTTCCACCTCGATGCCGGAAGAGTTCTCCTTCCCTTCTTCAGCAACCGACATGTCTTCAGGACTACTAGAAAAACTACCTGTAGAGCGAAAGAAAAGATACAGAATGTTCACACAATATAAAGGAACATGGAATTGTCAAGCAGCAATTAAAATGCCGTTGTCCACCTTCAGATGACCAGTTTGTTTGTCATTTTCACGCAATTTTTATTAATCACGTCGCTTTAATTTTCTATCATTGATCAGCATACAACTTTATCCCAGGGCAATAAAAATAAACAACTTTATCTGATTATTATAAATACATGTCTGAAAAGCATAGAAGGACATTGGAAAGAAAGTATTTAGTAAAAGTCTATAGATTGTAAGCTTGTGAGCAGGGTTCTCTTACCTCTCTGTCTGTATGTATTACCCAGTATTGTTTTATTAATGTTTGTTCCCAATTGTAAAGCGCTACGGAATTTGCTGGCGCTATATAAATAAATGTTGATGATTATGAAGCTAGAGGACAAGTACAAGTAAATAAGTTGATCTGAAAGTGTATCACCTCTTTAGATTCTATGGAACAGTATTTAGCAATTTACAGTAAAACATTGCTATGATCCATTTCTTGTTCCTCTATAAGAAGAAACAACTCCTATCTACTACATGACTGCATTATTCTCCCGGCAGTAATACAAGGGAGATGGCAGACTCCTGCCACTCCGCTTCCTTGGAATGTGGGAACAATAAGATTAGGTCACACCTAAGAGAACATATCCAAAGATACCGCAATATAAATCAAAAACTCATTCTCCGATCAGTAATGTATGAACTTTTTCTTCAAGCTGCTATGAAAGATTTATGATTCTGGACAACCGTGGCAACCACAGTCGCATGATGCAGTGAGCAGAGAGGCTTTGGAACGCCCTTCTGAGTTCTGTCTGCACTGTCACATCGCCAGACATTATTCTTACCATTGGTTATGTCCGTCTTTCCCTCCGACATTTCTCCGCTAAACGACATGTTAAATTCCCTGTGGTTGCTGGGGCTTTACGCCGCAAAAGTGCAGGATATCTAGGGAGAAAGCATATTCATGTTAAAGTGTCTCCTTTGTGGAGGCAGCCATCTTTTGGACAGAACCAACTAGCATAAGAATGAGGGTCTGTCGAAACACGTACTAGAAAATACTCACTAGTGAATGATTACTTGGGAGACTGCAAATGCAAGCACAGAAACTGCAAGGCCTGTGAAGGACAAAGAAGAGGATAATTAAACACAGATAACAGGGGCATGTCGCCACAGCCCAAATAAAACATCCAAAACAGGACGAGTGGGAAGAGGAGTACAATCATATAGTTAAACGGTGAGTCAACGCAATATAGTGCAATTACTACAAAAATGCCTTTCATACAATGCTGCTACATTGTAATGGAGATTAACATCGAGCACCAGGTGATTTAATATGAAATGTGCAAAAAGATAGGGGAAAGTAGGTGTTAGGGTGGCACCATTAAAGAGGCTTTACTCTTGAATGGAGAGTGTCACACAAGCAGGTTCCTATTCAGACAGTTGTCACTTCTCCAGCTGTTTTCTAAGGAGCCATAAAACTGCTCAGATCCTATGTGAAGGTTCTCATGCAACATTTTTCATGCCAGCAAGATAAATACTACAAAATCCTAAAGAAATTTCCCCCCCTGGCTGTTTTCCTGTTGTAAAAACAGCTTGCGTGACACCACCCTTAAATAGCCTTTAGCAATGTGTGCTACTAACCAAAAAAATAGTGGCAAGTAAGGGATTCTCTTACAAATATGAGCAATAGTTTCTAAGCCTTCTGTAAATAATTATATTTATATTTTTTTATATTTTTTTTGTGTGGCCTTAGCTTTTAATGCTTGGTGATAACCAGCTCTGCTGACAAAAAGAGAACAAGATACAAAGATTTATAATAAACAAAATATTGTGTTTAACTATATGGATTATTACTGGCCGCATGACAATGAACACTGCTCTGTAACATACAAGATAAACGCAAAACAACTCTACCAGATAGCAAAGCAAACATCAGTGCTGTCAAATTTTGAAGTTAATGGACATTTATTTGTTTTTGGACAATAAGCCAAAATCAAACAAAGCATTAAAGTTATTTGTTTATTATTATTATTTTTAAACTGGTTAGACTAGATGCAGCAGCAATTAGGTTGGTATGGGACCCATTCCATACTGTGATCCCAAAATTTGCTGAGAAATGTGTGGGGAAGGCAGCAAAACACAGTGAAAACTCCCTGTACTTTCCCATAGTATACAGTGTAGTAAAGAGCAAGTGAAAGCAACAATTATAAAACAAATAGGGGGTTACAGCAAAGAGAAATATACAAAGGAGAAGTGGCAGAGATGTATATAAGGAGCACATTAACATGGGGTAAGGGTAGCAAAAAGACAGGGATAACGATACAAAGTGAAGTCAGGACATAAAATAAAAAAAAAGGGAAACAAGTGACAAACACGTAAATAAACAATGATCGTGAAAGAAGGAAATGTAAAATTCAAAAACTAAAAGAAAATATATATATATATATATATATATATATATATATATATATATATATATATATATATATATATATATGTCAAGAGTGAGATGGGGTGACAACTGACATGTAAACAAGGAAAATACAAAAAGAGGGTGAGACAGCACAAAGGGGTTACACATGTAAACAAATAAGTAACATTGCATAAAGACAAACACAATAGACATTTAAACTAGATGGGGAGACACTACATGAAGTGGGGTCACATGTAAGGACAGTAAGAGATGGGGAGACTACATGAAGTGGGGTGACATGTAAGGACAGTAAGAGATGGGGAGACACTACATGAAGTGGGGTGACATGTAAGGACAGTAAGAGATGGGGAGACACTACATGAAGTGGGGTGACATGTAAGGACAGTAAGAGATGGGGAGACTACATGAAGTGGGGTGACATGTAAGGACAGTAAGAGATGGGGAGACACTACATGAAGTGGGGTGACATGTAAGGACAGTAAGAGATGGGGAGACACTACATGAAGTGGGGTGACATGTAAGGACAGTAAGAGATGGGGAGACACTACATGAAGTGGGGTGACATGTAAGGACAGTATAAGAGGGGTAGACTACATGAATAAGGGGGGGGTGGAATGTAAACATGCAATGTAGGAGGGGGGAGATTACATGAATAAGGGGGGGGTGGAATGTAAACATGCAATGTAGGAGGGGGAGACACTACATGAATAAGGGGGGCATGTAAACAAGGAGAGAGTAAATAGGGAGACAGGTAAACAAGGTCAGTAGAAGAGGGGGAGACACTACATGAAGAGGGGTGACATGTAAACAAGTAATCTAGGAGGGGGGAGACACTACATGAATAAGGGGGATAACATGTAAACAAGGAGAGTAAAAGAGGGGGAGACAATACATGAGGAGACGGAGGGGGGATATAAACAAGAACAGTAGGAGGGGGATATATGGGGGCAGCCAGGGGTGACACAGGGGGGGGGGGGGGATATGTAAACAAGAACAGTAGGAGGGGGATATATGGGGGCAGCCAGGGGTGACACAGGGGGGGGGGGATATAAACAAGAACAGTAGGAGGGGGATATATGGGGGCAGCCAGGGGTGACACGGGAGGGGGGATATAAACAAGAACAGTAGGAGGGGGATATATGGGGGCAGCCAGGGGTGACACGGGAGGGGGGATATAAACAAGAACAGTAGGAGGGGGATATATGGGGGCAGCCAGGGGTGACACAGGGGGGGGGGGGATATAAACAAGAACAGTAGGAGGGGGATATATGGGGGCAGCCAGGGGTGACTTGGGGGGAGGGGGGATATGTAAACAAGAACAGTAGGAGGGGGATATATGGGGGCAGCCAGGGGTGACACGGGAGGGGGGATATAAACAAGAACAGTAGGAGGGGGATATATGGGGGCAGCCAGGGGTGACACGGGAGGGGGGATATAAACAAGAACAGTAGGAGGGGGATATATGGGGGCAGCCAGGGGTGACACAGGGGGGGGGGGGATATAAACAAGAACAGTAGGAGGGGGATATATGGGGGCAGCCAGGGGTGACTTGGGGGGAGGGGGGATATGTAAACAAGAACAGTAGGAGGGGGATATATGGGGGCAGCCAGGGGTGACACAGGGGTGGGGGGGATATAAACAAGAACAGTAGGAGGGGGATATATGGGGGCAGCCAGGGGTGACACAGGGGGGGGGGGGGGGATATAAACAAGAACAGTAGGAGGGGGATATATGGGGGCAGCCAGGGGTGACACAGGGGTGGGGGGGATATAAACAAGAACAGTAGGAGGGGGATATATGGGGGCAGCCAGGGGTGACACAGGGGGGGGGGGATATGTAAACAAGGACAGTGGGAGGGGGACATAACACGACACAGACATGTACACGGGGGGCAGTCTATCCCCGGGCACAGGGTACGGGGCACACACCGAGGCCTAGGCAGCACCGCAGAGCCCCGGGCTCCGGTAGGAGGTTCCCCCCGGGAGCAGGGTCCTAGGCCCGAGCACTGGTGATCCGGATCCCCGGGCTGCGGTGACTCCTCGCTGTGTGATCTCACAGGCCCCGGATCATCCGATCAGCTGCGGCCATGTCCGCCCGGCTCCTCCCCCGACTGACGGCGGCACCTGCGCGACACTGAGCGCTTTACTGCTGGGGGCCTCATGTGCCAGGGGCCCCTCTGTGTGTGGGGGCTCCTACAGGGGCCCCTGCTGTTATATACTGTGTGATATACTCTATATACCTCATATACTGTTATATACTGTGTTATATACTATTATATACTGTTATATACTGTGTGATATACTCTATATACCTCATATACTGTGTGATATACTCTATATACTATTATATAACTCATATACTGTGTGATATACTCTGTATACCTCATATACTGTTATATACTGTGTTATATACTATTATATACTGTGTGATATACTCTATATACCTCATATACTGTGTGATATACTCTATATACCTCATATACTGTGTGATATACTCTATATACCTCATATACTGTTATATACTGTTATATACTGTGTGATATACTCTATATACCTCATATACTGTGTGATATACTCTACATACCTCATATATTGTTATATACTGTGTTATATACTATTATATACTGTTATATACTGTGTGATATACTCTATATACCTCATATACTGTTATATACCTCATATACTGTGTGATATACTCTATATACCTCATATATTGTGTGATATACTCTATATACCTCATATACTGTGTACTATATTATATATACCTCATATATTGTTATATACTGTGTGATATACTCTATATACCTCATATATTGTTATATACTGTGTTATATACTATTGTATACTGTGTTATATACCTCATATACTGTATTATATACCTTACATACTGTTATATACTGTGTATTATACCTCATATACTGTATTATATACCTTATATACTGTTATATACTGTGTAATATACCTCATATACTGTATTATATACCTTATATACTGTTATATACTGTGTGATATACTCTATATACCTCATATATTGTTATATACTGTGTGATATACTCTATATACCTCATATACTGTGTACTATATTCTATATACCTCATATATTGTTATATACTGTGTTATATACTATTATATACTGTTATATACTGTGTTATATACTCTATATACCTCATATACTGTGTGATATACTCTATATACCTCATATACTGTGTGATATACTCTATATACTATTATATACCTCATATACTGTGTGATATACTCTATATACCTCATATACTGTGTGATATACTCTATATACTATTATATACCTCATATACTGTGTGATATACTCTATATACCTCATATACTGTGTGATATACTCTATATACCTCATATACTGTGTGATATACTCTATATACCTCATATACTGTGTGATATACCTCATATACTGTGTGATATGCTCTATATACCTCATATACTGTGTGATATGCTCTATATACCTCATATACTGTGTGATATGCTCTATATACTATTATATACCTCATATACTGTGTGATATACCTCATATACTGTGTGATATGCTCTATATACCTCATATACTGTGTGATATGCTCTATATACCTCATATACTGTGTGATATGCTCTATATACTATTATATACCTCATATACTGTGTGATATACCGTATTTCCCCATGTATATGACGCTCCACTGTATAAGACGCACCTGTAAAAATCGTGAAAAAATTGAGGATAACATTATCCTCATTTTTTTCACAGAGTGATTGGGCAGCTTATACAGAGAGGAGAGACGGAGATCTAACGCTGTTGTCAATTCTGCCTTACCCTGTCAGATGCTTCCTCTGTCCATTCTGATCATGATGCTGGAAAGTCGCTTACCGTCCTCTTCCCGATGACCGGATGTCCAATCAGGACTTTGACAAGGTCCTGATTGGACAAAACGCCAAATGCAGAAACCGGAAGTGTGCGTTCCAACTGCGGTTCACGCACCACATCCGGTCATCGCGAAGAGGACAGTAAGCGACTTTCCAGCATCAGGATCAGGACGGACAGAAAAAAAGAAGACTTTACCGGACAGAGGAATCATCTGACAGTGTAAGCGCTACTACCCCTGTATAAGACGCACCCAGTTTTTAGACCCAAAATTTTGGGGGAAAAGGTGCGTCCTATACATGGGGAAATACGGTACTCTATATACTATTATATACTTCATATACTGTGTGATATACTCTATATACCTCATATACTGTGTGATATACTCTATATACCTCATATACTGTGTGATATACTCTATATACTATTATATACCTCATATACTGTGTGATATACTATTATATACCTCATATACTGTGTGATATACTCTATATACCTCATATACTGTGTGATATACTCTATATACTATTATATACCTCATATACTGTGTGATATACTATTATATACCTCATATACTGTGTGATATACTCTATATACCTCATATACTGTGTGATATACTCTATATACCTCATATATTATATACTGTGTGATATACCTCATATACTGTTATATACTGTGATATACTCTATATACTGTTATATACTGTGTTATATACCTCATATACTGTTATATACTGTGTGATATACTCTATATACTGTATTATATACCTCATATACTGTATTATATACTATTATATACTGTGTAATATACTCTATATACTGTTATATACTTTATATACTGTATTATATACCTCATACACTGTTATATACTGTGTGATATACTGTTATATAGTGTGTGATATACTGTTAAATACTGTATTATATACTGTGTTATATACCTCATATATTGTATTATATACTGTGTTATATGCCTCATACACTATTATATACCTCATATACTGTGTTATGTACCTCAAACTGTATTATATACCTCATATACTGTATTATATACTGTTATATACTGTGTAATATACTCTATATACTGTATTATATACCTCATACACTGTTATATACTGTGTGAACTGACTGTTCTTAAAGTTGTTTTAGAAACAGGGGAAATGGGCAGTGTAAGGATCTGAGCGACTTTGACAAGGGCCAAATGGTGAGGGCTGGACGACTGGGTCAGAGCATCTCCAAAACGGCAGGTCTTGTGGGGTGTTCCCGGTATGCAGTGGTTAGTACCTACTAAAAGTGGTCCAAGGAAGGACAACCGGTGAATCGGCTAAAGCGGCGGTTCCCAAACTGCGCCGCGGCTCCCAGGGGTTCCGCGGCGCTGTCACTGGGGTGCCGCGGGCCAGCCATAAAAAGAAAGAAAGAGCACATAAACTTACCAATCGGCCGGGCGCCGGGACAGCTGCGGGAGAGAGGAGGCTGCTGGGTGCCGGCGCCCGGCCGATTGGTAAGTTTATGTGCTCTTTTTTTTATGGCTGGGAGAAGTGGAGGACAGAGGGAAGCGGAGGAGGGCAGTGGAGGAGGACAGCGGGCAGCGGAGGAGGACAGCGGGAAGCGGGAATAGTGGATATTATATTACAAGGGCTATTAATGCAATGTGGGGTCTATAACTTAAATGCAAATGAAATTTAATATCTGGGCAGGTTGGGGTTGGGAGCATGTCAACAGTAGTAAAAATATTCCTATAAAGTAAATGAAAATATTTGTTGAAACATTCACCAAATATCGGCGACTTGCAAAAACCGCTGGTTTAATCAATTTTAACCCCAGATGTGTTTTAAACACAATGGGAGTGGCCAGCAGAGTCTTGCTGTGATGAACCCCCGTTTCACGCACATCATGCAGACTTAGGCGAATACGGTTTGTGACAGTGGTCTCTAGCCAAAATTGGTTGATGGATCAGAGGAGATTGGATAACTCATGGAAGTGGGTGATATGCAGTGGCAGTACACATGGAATAGCGCCCTGAAGATGCCCTCTCTGAAGCCTAAAGCTAAACTTATGCCCTTCTGTTCTACGGAATGTTTCTGTCCTCCCTGAGCTCACAGCCATATCCAGGACATCTAGATACATCGCAGCTCTAAATAATCAGTTATTCGTAGTGTTAGAACCACGTTCAAGCCCATCGAACTTGTCTGGTAGTCAACCGGGGGTAAACCGAAGCAATGATCGCAGAGACTGAAAGAGAGTTGCAGTCAGCAAGTTGAAATCCTCATGGGAGATCAGCAAGAGCCATGAGGAGGTCATTGAGAAAGGGACATTGAAGTGAAGCATAAACAACATGCAGAGGATAGCGTGGAGGACCACAGGGAAAATTATTATCCCCAAAGCATGGAGTGTCAGACCTTGGTTAACATCACTGAGACACTATCAACAACCAACTTTTCAAACTTGCAACTGCAAGGACCCTTTCCACACTTTAATCCACAGAGCCAAGGGATGTGAGCATCCAAAGACTTACATCTGTGGAAAAGAGCTACACAAACTTTAAGAAAGAGCAAGAGATTGTTTAGAATGTTGTAAATGCTCAGCAATTTAAACGTCTGTCTCTACCATGGATAACTCGACCATCCACCAGTGACCTGTGGCTCTACAGGTATCGTGAAACTACAAGCGCCGGAATGCTTTGTCAGTAGATAGCCCGCCGATACCTAGCAGGGAATGCTGGGACTTATAGTTTAACAAGACCTGAAGAGCCACAGGTTGCTGGGTCTGCCCTAGAAGCTAGTGCTTCGTAATAATTAGTCTCTCTGCTTTAGTGCTGTCACAGTAATTAATTGGTAGACTACAAAAATATTGGTTCAGCCAACAAGACGGCTGCCTCTCCTGAAGTTAGTCAGCTGGTGCTCTGCAACACTTCATCACCATTTATTTATATAGCGCCACTAATTCCGCAGCGCTGTAGAGAACTCACTCACATCAGTCCCTGCCCCATTGGGGTTTACAGTCTAAATTCCCTAAAATACACACACACACACACACAGACAGACTATGGTCAATTTGTTAGCAGTCAATTAACCTACCAGTATGTTTTTGGAATCTGGGCGGAAACAGGAGCACCCGGAGGAAAGCCACGCAAACACGGGGAGAACATACAAACTCCACACAATCGGGAATTTAACTCATGACCCCACTGCTGTGAGGCAGAAGTGCTAACCACTAAGTCACCGTGCTGCCCAGCCCTTCTAAACATTACTGTTTTTGTGGCTCTCCCAGGTGAATATATTACATTTTGGGAACAAATTATTATTCAACGTTTACAGTAGCATATGGGATGGTGCAAGTAAACTGTACTTTATTCCTAGACATAACAAAAACAAATCTCAATCATTTTAATATGACGTGCACATGTTATATTAGTAAATGCAACCATTTATATTATTACATATTTAGACAGAATTGCCCAATTTGGATGCAGATACATTCCAATCAGTATATTGAACATGAGTCTCAAAAATCCGCTGAAGCATTGTCCGCACAGCAAAACCCACAGGCTATACAAAAGGCAGAACACGCTTTGAAAATCACATTTTTGGGTATTAGTCCACAAGATTTTTAATGCATTTTCCAACAATGAGAGAACCGAACATTCACGGAGCTGGAAGAGGTCTCAATATCTCAATCTCAAACCCAGAAGACGTTAGATGTTCGTGCTGCATCATTCAACTGTGTACTTTCGATCCTGCCTAAACAATCATCTAGTCTTCCCCTACATGGTGCTGTACTCCATTATAGACTAAGCTCAACAAATTCCGACCACCTCACATAATCACTTCTACGACTTTACCTTTGAATCTGAACTACCTATTGAGCAATAATGTGCTGTAACCCATAGCAACCATTAGTCCAAGAAGTCTAATTGGTTACAACTTACAAGTTATTTTAAAGGGGTTATTCCATAAAAATGCCCTAAAAAAAAATGTACAATACTCCTCATCTCCATTTTATGGACATCTACTAGAGGAATTGATTTTTAACACCTTGAATGTTTATTACAGTATCATTTTAGCATAGCTTCTATTTTAAATGTGGGTTCTATAAAGAAAATATATATAATTTTTTATTTAAGTTAATGCCACATCCATATTTATATAGTCTGACTTACAGCTGAAGTACCTTTGTACATAGTTCAGGTTTGGGTCCAAGTTATTTGTGTTGCTGAATATTTGTAGAGAACAATATTCAGAAAAACTGAGCATATGTAAAAAAAACATGTTCTTAAAGAGGCAGAGAGACCATAAGAGAGGTTATACATTTTCTCCACAAACTTCTATCTATGCAACAATGTTAGGATAACAGGCTGGTCAATATATAAGTTCACAAACAGAAATCCAATCTTATTTTTAGAAGCAAGTTGCGAGTCTAATACCATTTACTTAGCTAACGGATGTGACAGCATTTAATAATTTCCCTCCTAGGCATTGTCCCGTTGTTGTTATGACACTGTGCTTCTGTGTAGATGGTTGTAAAGCTTATCCATCATTACCTTTAATTTCAGCTCCAAAATGGCTTCCTCAATCCTTGCTCCATAGTGCCCCACGTCTGTCAGACCTTCCGTATGCCACAAAATGTTCCCCACATGTCCCCCATACCCCCAACATACCATTCAGACCTCCCCCTAACCCTGAAATGGCCCTAGATCCCACATGTACTCAAAACCTCCTTTCAGGAGTTCCCCCAACTTACCCAGAGCCACTCAGACCACCCCAAATGATCCTGCATACACCTCATCACTGGAAGTACCCATCAGTAATTGATAGTGACTAATTTGTGGTCAGTAGATTATTAGCGGGCAGGCTTAAATAATTATTAATACCATCGTACCTAAGAATTCCTGCTTACCTTGTCAATGAAGTCAAAATCAATCAGGACTCATGGTCGAAGCTACGTCCCCACAGAAGAAGGTAGGAGAACGCAGATCTTCTACACTAATCATAGATGTGTGGCGTGACTTCACATAATGAGAAAGTTGGCTGCTCTGGTCACGTCCAGTCCTATTCTCTGCTTTAATGACACACAAAGCGTTATCCGCGGCCCCAGTTCTTATACAATAAGAAATGTTGCGGTAGGTGAAGTACGGTGGGTCATAAAGCAGAGAATAAGTCAGACTGGGGGGAACGCAATGAAAGGCTCACCAGGCCATGTGTCAATTAGCTATACAGACTCGAAACAGATATTATGTGTACTAAACCAATAATCAGCCTATTTTCCCCACTGGTATCAATAGTTCCTACTGAATAGGTAGGCTGTAATCTCAAGCATCTCCACCAAGAAAATGTCAGCCTGCAAAGCATAATAGGCAACATTACACAGAATAAAGCAGAGTGGTGTATCCCACTTCTAACACCAATTAACTTGATGTCTATAAAGGAGATTTTGATTTCACTAGTGTTGTAGATTAATAGAAAGAGGAAAGATCACTTCAACAGTATAAATGCACAGAGTAAAAACTGGATTTAACAGGCAATGCCTCTTTTTTTTTTTTTTTTCAAAACACACAATCCAGACGTTAAGCGGTTGCTGGGCTATTTATCCATGAAGATTCACCAAGCTCTGGCAAAGGACAGCTGCTTATATTATCTGTCTTCAGGAGAAATAAGACAGACTAAAATTCTGGCAGCTGCAAGGCCGGATTAGTCATTCAGTACAGGCATGCTTGCTGGAGTTCTTGTATGTTAAACATCAACCATGTCTCACTACACGGACCCTGCTCTCCTTACTGAGCAGTCACGATAAACCGGAAAGGAGGCCGGGCTTTCCACAACTGCGTGCCGATTGTCCAACACAATCCTGGTCACATGATCAGGCACTGCTCCCCGCTGGCACTTCCGGAATTTAGGTTCAATCCATCAAGATCAAAATTTACACCAGGAGGCTTAAAATACAAGAAAAAATATAGACAAAAAATGACCAAACACATTATACATTGCATGGAAAAAACATAAAAAGATGTTGTACCAGGCCATTAACCTTTTTGTCTATTATGCTATATACCGGTATGTCTTTATTGTACTATAGTTACTGAAATGGAAGAGGTTAATGTGTCTCAAGTCGCATTAGAAAGCTATATTCTCTCTTGTCAGAGCTCTTGGCTGGGTTTGAAGTTAGATAACACTTTGCAGGCCCGACAAATTGAAACCGACTAAATACAGACAGGAGCTGGATGTGAAAAAGGAAAGAGGAGCAATTTGGCTGAAGTTGCTAGTGAATACCGCAGAGGTGGTCAAACGCAAGGAGCTACCAACAGTTCATGTTTTCAGGATTTCTTTAATCATCCACAGGCGAGTTAATCTATTTGGCTAGGTCGGTAATTCTCCCACCTGTTTCTACAGACGAAAATCCTGAAAACATGACCTGTTGGAAGCTCTCGAGGACTGGGTTCGAGCACCTAGTTTGTGTTCCAATCAGAGAGGTGGAGAACTAAGATCTAAGCTGCAATATCATAGATAGGAAGTGAGGAATTGCCATTCCTTAAGAACATATGTAACCATGGACACACACTGCTATGTACTGATCGTTTCCATTGTTGCCAAGAAAAGGTCAGTTCTTCACATCCCATATGTCTAATGGCAGCAATGGTGTTTTGCTGAATTTTCAACAGACGATTTCAGGCATAAATCCTATTTCAATTATGAAAGAGTTAATCTAGTGTCAGTAACCATCATAGGGGCCGATTCAACTACTAACTGTGTCCGGCTGTGCACATTTCCGGGGTCCTCTATATCAATAGGTAAAGGAGATTAAAATGAAGGTTTGTTGTAACAAACCTTCCTGCTAAGAGAGCAGTCAATTAATTGATCCAAGTCAGTAACTTAGGGTGTGGGTGGGTTCTCACAGAAACATGGTAGCTTGCAGGAAGCAACTTCCAAATTATTTGCCAAGTCAATATAGCTGTTCTTACATTTAAAGAAACATTTTCCAATCATATAAAAGAATTTGGGAAGTAGGGTGGAGGGGGATTGGTTTCAATACAGAGCACTATTCAATGTAGATGAACTTACAGAATCTCCCGCCAGCTCTTTGGGTGGGTGTCCCAGTTCTTGAAGCTGCAGAAAAAAACGCAAAACATATTAGACTTATACATACATTATAAAAATAAAATAAAAGACAGTATGAAAATGAACACCAAGCACAGACCACGCAGGCCCCCGGCACACGCCGCGCAGAACCCCGCTGCAGAGCCCCCGGCGCACAGGACAAAGTTATTCACTTGTTGGAACTTTGCACTTTCCCAACAATACTAGTTAGATTGGAATGATCACTAGGATCAGGTTTGATACATACCTGCTGCATGAGATCCATCACAGTCTCAAATCTGGCCGCCTCTTCTCCCGGCTGCTCGGACTCAAACTGCCGGCAGATCCTTCCCATCAGGTTATGCTGCTCCTGGTACTTCTGGTACTCCTCAGCGGGTAGGGAGTCCCGGTGTGTATTCAGCCATTCTGGGTACTGTGCGTGAGGAGGAGACAGAGATGTGAGAACCAAATAAAAACCAGGATCAAAACACAAATATTACTTTCTATAATACATACATACAATAGACGTATTATTTTTGTAATTAAATAAACGGGAACTTCAGATCCTCATTATTGTCCCCTTAGACCTTAAAGAAAGTGCCTATTCCGCATTGACAGTCATTCAATCAGCTGATTGGACAAACCGTGGCAGTCGTCCAATCAGGTGTTTTGACCACAGCTCAATGCCCTCTAGGTACTTTCCAAAATCAATAGGTTGTTAAACATAAAGAACCGGCTGCTATCAGTAGTAGAGATGCTCGGGCTCTGTTTTCTGAAAACCGAGCCCACCCGAACTTATGGGATCCGAGTAGCTCCCGAGCCGGCTCGGTACTTTTGCGCATCCTCGGATCTAAATCGAGGCAAAACGTCATTGTTGTGTTGTCGGATCTCATGAGTTTTGGAGTCCATAAGTACCTCCCTCCCCAGGAGATCCAGCGCCCATTGCTCACACAGAAACAGTTGTAGCAGTGTTCTTGTCATTTTCCAGTCTCCAGTGCCATTGCTCAGTGCCATTGCTCATACAGAAGTAGGGGTAGCAGTGTTCTTGTCACTCTCCAGTGACATTGCTCAGTGCCATTGCTCATACATAGACAGGGGTAGCAGTGTTCTTGTCACTCTCCAGTCTCCAGTGACATTGCTCAGTGCCATTGCTCATACAGAAGTAGGGGTAGCAGTGTTCTTGTCACTCTCCAGTGACATTGCTCAGTGCCATTGCTCATACATAGACAGGGGTAGCAGTGTTCTTGTCACTCTCCAGTCTCCAGTGACATTGCTCAGTGCCATTGCTCATACAGAAGTAGGGGTAGCAGTGTTCTTGTCACTCTCCAGTGACATTGCTCAGTGCCATTGCTCATACATAGACAGGGGTAGCAGTGTTCTTGTCACTCTCCAGTCTCCAGTGACATTGCTCAGTGCCATTGCTCATACAGAAGTAGGGGTAGCAGTGTTCTTGTCACTCTCCAGTGACATTGCTCAGTGCCATTGCTCATACATAGACAGGGGTAGCAGTGTTCTTGTCACTCTCCAGTCTCCAGTGACATTGCTCAGTGCCATTGCTCATACAGAAGTAGGGGTAGCAGTGTTCTTGTCACTCTCCAGTGACATTGCTCAGTGCCATTGCTCATACATAGACAGGGGTAGCAGTGTTCTTGTCACTCTCCAGTGACATTGCTCAGTGCCATTGCTCATACATAGACAGGGGTAGCAGTGTTCTTGTCACTCTCCAGTCTCCAGTGACATTGCTCAGTGCCATTGCTCATACAGAAGTAGGGGTAGCAGTGTTCTTGTCACTCTCCAGTCTCCAGTGACATTGCTCAGTGCCATTGCTCATACATAGACAGGGGTAGCAGTGTTCTTGTCACTCTCCAGTCTCCAGTGACATTGCTCAGTGCCATTGCTCATACATAAACAGGGGTAGCTGTGTTCTTGTCACTCTCCAGTGACATTGCTCAGTGCCATTGCTCATACATAAACAGGGGTAGCAGTGTTCTTGTCACTTGAGCCAAATTATGTGATTTTAGAAAGAAAAAAAAAAAAATTAGGGATCCAAAACCAAAACACGGGGCTCAGTGAACATCTCTAGTCAGTAGCTCCTGCAGAGCTGGAGTGGTGGGCATCGTACCCCAATAATTCTATGAACTGATAAAATAATACTGATTAAAAACAAAATTTGAGCCCGTCATAACCAGACATGAGCTGAAGCCATGTTGGTCAGATTTAGTCCAGGGAAACTCTACCAACGGTTTAATTTTTTATTTCACATCCTCCAACTGACAGGATGCAAAGTGCAAGTCATTTCTTACATTTCTAAAGACGTATTAAACATTTAAGAATGATCTGTTGTTAGTGTGCTCTTCTGGCTGCCTTTCTGGGGAATGAAAGGTGCTTTATTTCCACCATAAGGCATCAGAATAAAAAAAAATTCTTACAAGTCTTTCAAATCGTCTTACTTTGCCTTTACAATTACAAATCTATGAATTCTCCTTTAGGCGTAAAACACAAATAATGTCAGGTATATTATGAAGGTAATTCAGATAAAACTATGATTGGAAAGCCATAGAGAGCAGACTTGCCTTGTCGGTGATCTCCTTGAGGGAGGGGTACAACACTTCTTTGGAGAGCAGGTTCTGCATGATATTCTGCATGAATGGCAGGATACTCCCTTCCTTGTCTTCGTAGTCCACTCCCAGACCATCCATCGCCCGCGTCAGCTCTTCCTCCGGTAAGCTGGTGTTCTGCGGATGACATGGGATTCGTACACATTACGCTTCTATACCAGACATGCACCCAACATACAGACCCCAGCACAGATGAAAAGTCATCTTTAAATGGTTTTATTGTGAAATGTTTAGAATCGACTAGTCTGTAATCCACTATAGCTGTAGGTCAGCTTATGATGATTAAAATGAAGGAATATCCATTGTGGAACGGAGAAACATTGAAGAGTAATGGCATGCAGTACTCTATTAAACCTGCAGAGGACACTGTTGTTACTGAAGTCTTAGGCTGGGTACACACTACAGCAGTGGTTCCCAAACTTTTGCAGTTCGCGGCACCCTTAGAGTCTCCAAATTTTTTCAAGGCACCCCTCCAAAATAATTACTGAGCAGTCCTGTTTTAGAAGTGGTTGGGTCAAAAAATTTTAATAAGCAATTAGGCCACGACAGAAATACTTATTTAGTTGTATGCAAAAATGCCCCCTCTGCATCGACACTCTGCCCCCACTGCAACCAGGCACCCTGCCCCCACTGCAACCAGGCACCCTGCCCCCACTGCAACCAGGCACCCTGCCCCCACTGCAACCAGGCACCCTGCCCCCACTGCAACCAGGCACACTGCCCTCTCTCACGTTGCCCCCTCTGCCCTCTCTCACGCTGTCCCCCTCCTCTGCTTCTCTCACGCTGTCCTCCTCCTCTGCCCTCTCTCACGCTGTACCCCTCCTCTGCCCTCTCTCACGCTGTCCCCCTCCTCTGCCCTCTCTCACGCTGTCCCCCTCCACTGCTCTCTGTCACGCTGTCCCCCTTCACTGCTCTCTGTCACGCTGTCCCCCTTCACTGCTCTCTGTCCCCCTCCTCTGCCCTCTGTCCCCCTCCTCTGCCCTCTGTCCCCCTCCTCTGCCCTCTGTCCCCCTCCTCTGCCCTCTGTCCCCCTCCTCTGCCCTCTGTCCCCCTCCTCTGCCCTCTGTCCCCCTCCTCTGCCCCGCTCCTCTGCCCTCTGTCCCGCTCCTCTGCCCTCTGTCCCGCTCCTCTGCCCTGCGCCAGCCCTAGACAGCTGCTGCGGGAGAGAGGAGGCTGCTGGGTCCCGGCGCCGCGCGGATTGGTAAGTTTCTGTTTTCTTTCTTTTTCTAGGGCTGGCCCGCAGCATCCCAGTGACAGCGCCGCGGCACCCCTGGGAGCCGCGGCGCACACTTTGGGAACCGCCGCACTACAGGGTTAACAGATTATCGGGCCAAACACACGATAAACGACTGTTTGGTCTGATATTGCATTAGCGTGTACACTCCAATGATGAACGATTATCGTTCCAAAGCAAATCATATCATTTGATTTATAAACAGACTAAAAATCATGTTCAACGATGGAACGATGTCGTTCCAATCCTGCAGTGTGTAAGCACTCAGGACCAGCAGTGTCCATAGATCTCTATGCAGTGTGCAGAGTCACCATCTTTTCAGCTGTTGGTTATGACAGATGAAGAGCACAGATCTAGGTAAATGGTGTAATATGTGTATAGTGTGTACACAGGAATCGGCTGCTGATCGGGACTTTCAGTCGTTGGTAAAATCGTTAACAATATGGCATCAGGAGAAATTTTCTGTAGTGTGCACCCAGCCTTAGGCAGCTTGATCTCTTAATCAACAGCATACTATCCATAGGGTGTAAAAGCTACTACACAGAATACAGAAAGATTTGGTATTATAACAAAACAATTAAAAAAAATAGCACCCAAAGCTAAAAAGATACAAACAATTCAAATAATGCAGTGTTCTTTGCATCCAAAGTCAGTATAAATTATCTCCACCCCAATTTACTTATTTCTTTTTTTTATTTAAAATACTTCCAAAAATTACTTTTCCTGATTGATTTTCAACACAAACATCACGCGACAACCAGAAACCCCAAATGGCTGCTTAGGAAATCCTCTTACTTCCAGAATTAGAGGAACGTGCGATAATTTATCCCTTACCTGCAAGTCGTTGGCATTCTTGGCCAATCCCGTGAGCGTCTCTTTCAGACAGGATGTAAACTCTTGCTGGGATGTTTCGTCACTTCCTGTCAGGGAAGAGGAGGCAGCCATTTTGAATCAAAAACAATGGTTCTCAAAATTTGTAAATAAACTGTATTCCAAAAAAATATCTCCATCTTAATTGTACATAACACAGTAGAATGTATATGTCGGACACAGTTTGATGCTATCCCTCTTTACAGGCAAGAAGCAAACCGAAAGCGTCTGAAATATCAGCAAATGGTTCTCTCAGGAAATAGAGATAACTTGGACTGTAGGTTGACCTTAATGACGTACTTCATCAGTCATGTGACAATTTGGGAGTCACCCCCCTCCTCCACCAGTACAGATAAGACTGGATCAACGGAACATCTTATGGGAAACAGAGGAGTCCTGTTAGACCCAATCGCTTTGTTGTTGCCCTTTTAACAACCACTGTGTACAGTATGTGGCCAAATTACCAAATTAGTCACCTATCTAGAGGAAAGTAGCCCACGGATAAATTTTCGGGCTCTCCAGACACGTCGCCCAGTCTAGTACAGATCGTGTACTTTGCCCTTATGGCGACCATCTTCCCATAGGCCGGGATCACTCACCGACTTTGCCAGCAGCCTCAGACAACTTCTGGAACTGCTCGACCAAGTGGGGCTCCTCCTCAGCCAGCTCCTTCATGGCCTTCTCGAATTCCTCTGTGGCCTGGGCCGCCAACTCGCTGCTGAACAGCTCCTGGAAGAACTTCTCCTGGGAGGTGAAGAGCGGATCCTGGCCCGGGACAGAGATAGAGACATTACAGGGAATTCACAGACACGTTCGAACATAGAACAATCACTCCCGAGAACGTTTCCCTTCTATAAACCTAAAGAACCATTGAACGTTCTGAACATTCCGAACATCAATTATAGAATTGGAGGATGGTGGTGGACAAAACAATAACATTAATCTGGCACCAAAAAAAGTTTAGGTTCTGTCAAAACATAAAAAAATTAATTAAAGAGTAAAGATGAATTTGACTTTTAAGAGAACTTTTGTCATTTCGATGTTTGACACTTCCCTGAATAAACCTCACCTTATAAAGGTAGGGGATCTATTTCCCATGTTGCAACTGTGTTTAAAAATAATAATAATAATAATAATAAAAAGTTAAATTACAAAAATGTACCCATCGACCAGCATCCATTTTAAGGGCTCAACCAAACTTCGGAAGGGTGCAGCCAATCAATTCACTTTGCAGCGCTTGTCTTATTGACATGAATAATTTATAGCTGGCAACGTTTCCAGGGACAAATCTTAAAAACCTGGAGTGTGTCTAGAAAATTGGGAACAGTTGGCAACTATGATATTGGTTCTGCTTACAAAATGGCCGCCTCCACTGTATGCGAACATTGGTTACACTTTGCTTACATAGACACTCGGGCAGCCAACCAGGACAAGGCTGGTGTAACCCTACACTATGATTGGCGGCTGATGGTGCTCTGCGCTGATACCGACCAATCAGGGAAGAGATAGAGGGGTAGGAATACACATATAATTGTGAATTCATTACAATTAACCCTTGGTGGAACATATACCCCATTGAGAGGCCATAGCGGACACTCACTTTAGCAGCATCTACAGGCGTCTTCTCCGGCACAGCGGGTTGTGCGTCTGGTTCTGCTGCCGGAGGCGGCCGGCCGGTCTTCTCAAAATCGTCAAGTGCGCCTGGTGAAAACAAACAATTCAGTACATTTATAACACTGACTGAATCCTATCCAAACACAGACAGTAAAACTCCATGAAAAGAGCACGTAAGTCCCCTACAGACACGATGACAGAGACTCTTAAAGCAGTCACTTTGAGGAGCACTGCTACACAAGCTGATGAGGAGGGGAATGTCCTACAGACATGATCACAGAGATCTTCCTCCTCATACACCGAGAAGAGCGCAGCTACACAAGGTAATTAAGGGAATGTCCTACAGACCTGATCACAGAGATCTTCCTCCTCATACAGTCACTGTGAGAAGCACTGCTATACAAGGTAATGAGGAGAGAAATGTCCTACAGAAGCGATCACAGAGATCTTCCTCCTCACACAGTCACTGGGAGGAGCGCTGCTATACAAGGTAATGAGAAGGGGAATGTCCTACAGACATAATCACAGAGATCTTCCTCCTCATACAATCACAGAGAGGAGCGCAGCTACACAAGGTAATGAGAAGGGGAATGTCCTACAGACATGATCACAGAGATCTTCCTCCTCATACAGTCACTGGGAGGAACGCTGCTATACAAGGTAATGAGGAGAGGAGTGTCCTACAGACATGATCACAGAGATCTTCCTCCTCACACAGTCACTGGGAGGAACGCTGCTATACAAGGTAATGAGAAGGGGAATGTCCAACAGACATGATCACAGAGATCTTCCTCCTCATACAATCACTGAGAGGAGCGCAGCTACACAAGTTAATGAGGGGAATGTCATGCAGACATGATGACAAAGAATCTTCTCATAATCACTGTGAGGAGTGCTGCTACACAAGATGATGAGCAGGGGAATGCATACAGACATGATGACAGAGACTCTCTTTGTAGTCACTGTGAGGAGTGCTGCTATACAAGGCAATGAGGAGGGGATTGTAACATAGACATGATCACGGAGATCCTCCTCCTCCTAATACAGTCACTGCGAAGAGCTCAGCTACACAATGTAATGGAAAAAGAATATCACATACACACACACATACATACATAAAGACATGATCACCAAGTACTTCCTTCTACAGCCACTGTGAGGAGCACTGCTTAACAATGTAATGAGCATAGAAATACCAAGGGAATATGGGGAAAACAGCAATAACTGTCACATTTAATTTAGTATATATTAGATATGGACCTCCGAAGTAAAGAAAAATATGTACAGTGTTGCAGTAAAGGATGGTGCTTTCTTAATTTTAACAAATAAAAAGTGCAGGGAGAGTAGAGAGGGCAAATCTCTACAGGGGAAGGAGGGGGGCAGATGTGACGAGAACTGCACTTTGCATTTAACGAAGTAAGGAAAGGAGCCAAAGGTTATAAGTGATAATGATCATTGTGTTTGGACTAAGCAGAGCAGAGCAGTGTATGTCCTGGTAGATCTATAGTATTACACCGGGCACCGTATAGATACACTGATCTGTCTGGTATATGGCAGAGCAGTGTGTGTCCTGGTAGATCTATAGTATTACACCGGGCACCGTATAGATACACTGATCTGTCTGTTATATGGCAGAGCAGTGTATGTCCTGGTAGATCTATAGTATTACACCGGGCACCGTATAGATACACTGATCTGTCTGGTATATGGCAGAGCAGTGTATGTCCTGGTAGATCTATAGTATTACACTGGGGACCGTATAGATACACTGATCTGTCTGGTATATGGCAGAGCAGTGTATGTCCTGGTAGATCTATAGTATTACACCGGGCACCGTATAGATACACTGATCTGTCTGGTATATGGCAGAGCAGTGTGTGTCCTGGTAGATCTATAGTATTACACCGGGCACCGTATAGATACACTGATCTGTCTGGTATATGGCAGAGCAGTGTGTGTCTTGGTAGATCTATAGTATTACATCGGGCACCGTATAGATACACTGATCTGTCTGGTATATGGCAGAGCAGTGTATGTCCTAGTAGACCTGTAGGATTACACCGGGCACCGTATAGATACACTGATCTGTCTGGTATATGGCAGAGCAGTGTATGTCCTGCTTGACCTGTAGGATTACACTGGGCACCGTACAGATACTCTGATCTGTCTGGTATATGGCAGAGCAGGTTATATTTTGGAGTGCAGGAGCCCAGGTGACAGCTCCACTCTATCTGGTGCACAGACTATGACAGCTGACACCAGTCCAGGGCACTGGGGCAAAGTCCACCCACCATGTCTGCCCTACTGCAGCTAAAATATGTACAATACCCCCCTCTGATCTGCGCTACTGGACATTATAGGGTAACACGTGACTCCCCCCCTATATGAGCACTGCTAGCACCCCCCAAAACCCTGCAGCAGCATGCACTATGCACCATGCCTCCAGGAGCCCAGTAATGCTCCCTCCAAGGGCCCCCAGGTCCCTGCACAAGCTCCTCCCCCTCTCTGCACGTCCCCCCCACTCTGGGCTCTTACTGTCCAGCAGCTCATCCAGCTCCTTGTCTTCTCCACCGGCTCCGGCCATCTTTCCTCCTTCCTGCTGGGGAGGGAGGGGGGGGCGTGTCCGAGAGACGTCGGCGGCGCCCGGCCAGTAGGAGGCGTCGGGCGAGTAAGGGCAGTGAAGCCGCCGCCGCCGGCGCCATTTTTAAAAGGCAAGAGAAGGTGACAGGGAGGGGACAAGCTGTGTGACTTAATGTGCTGTCAGAGCTCTCCCAAATGTCAGACACAGGCTGTGTAACACTGGGACATTATTTAAGATCCATAGTTATCTACACAGGTTGTCTCCAAATGGGTTACAGTAGAAGTGATATTATTTTGGGGTTATCTCCACTTTTAGATAACCTCTAACAGAAACATCCAACTGTTCCCTTAGACTTGATTAATTTTACAATGGATCGTGGATCCAGGCTTGTGTGGAAATAATGCATATTGAGGGTACCAAGTAGCTGTCCCTTTGTTGACCTGCAGTATACTTTAAATAGCTGCATTGACTTGAGATTTTATATCGTATACATATTACATAGTTGTACCCTTATTAGAAAACTAAGGCAACAGCGCCCTCTGTTGATGAATGTCAGTAATTCAGAGAGAGGTGGGGGGGGGGGGGGGTATGTGCAGGAAAAAAACATAATAAAATCACTATGTACTTCCTTTCCTGGGGCAGGCTGGGCAGTGGGGTATCTGCCTCTCGGGTCTGCCCCACAGTGGGCTACTTTGGGATGAGTCACAGGACCACCTGCATTTTTTTGCCTTTTAAATAGGCTGCTGAGTCGAAACTTGCCCCCCAAGCTAAAATTTGCCAGCCCTCCCCTGTTCCTTTCCCACCACTCCTCCTAGTGCAAGGGTCCCTACACTTGTGCAAACCTGGTAAAATGTCAGCCCAGAAGACCAAATTTGACTTTTAGCTTATTAGACTCTCTAGCAGATTATACTAGCAGAATATTACTAGTCTTGGGAAGTGTTATAGGTGCCGTAGACTGGGCCAGGCTGGGGGAATTTTGTTGTCTAATGTTCCCGGGGCAGTCCCTATTTTTTTTTTTTTTTTTTAAATATTTACCAGCTGTCCAGTGTGATTTTTTTTAAATCTGTATATTGGATGCAATTCTAAAGTTGGGTACACACCGATGCAGTCTTACTTCAGATGCAATTTCTGTAATGATTTTACCAACGTCTGTAAGTCCTGTTGATCATTCCGATTCATGTGTACACACCTACACGATTAACCTTCATCTCTCATAACCATCTGCTGAAAAGATCATGGGCAGCACGGTGACTCAGTGGTTAGCACTTCTGCCTTACAGCACTGGGGTCATTAGTTCAATTCCCGACCATGACCTTATCTGTGTGGAGTTTGTATGTGTGTTTGCGTGGGTTTCCTCCGGGTGCTCTGGTTTTCTCCCATACTTCAAAAACATACTGGTAGGTTAATTGGCTGCTAACAAATTGACCCTAGTCTGTGAGTCTATATTAGGGAATTTAGACTGTAAGCCCCAATGGGGCAGGGACTGATGTGAGTGAGTTCTCTGTACAGCGAATTAGTGGAGCTATATAAATTTATGATGATGACTCTGCACACTCCAGAGAGATCTATGGATACTTCCGGTCGTGAGCATGTACACACTTCCACAATTACCCGACCTCGTTCCATCGCTGATCTTGATTTTTAAATCAACAGATACGATGTGCTTTGGTACAATGTTTGTGGGAGTGCACACACTAATGTGATATCTGACCAAACGGTGGTGAATCGTGTGATCTGCAGGATAATTGCCTAGGTGTGTACTCGTTGAGAATCTGTGTGCTTATTCTCCAAGCTTTTTAAGTAAACAGGTCTTTCAGATGTCCATTTAAGATGCAAAACAACGACATTACAACCATGTGTACAGGTCATGATGAGAATCACTGAGCATGTAGAATGTAGATCCGTCTAGGCAGCTGCAAACGTTCCCTATAGATTATTTTAACATTTTGGCAAGTAAGGATATGGCTGGCAGTGGGGCCATTGGAGACGCTGAGATTTATTCCTAATATAATGCTTGGTTACCAACTGTCAGTAGGTTTGCTGAGAGCCACATTACATGTTTGCCCATCAAAAATACACATAAAGATCAGTATAAAATTGGACATTGAATTATTATTTATTTTTGTTAGTAATTTTTATTCATTTTTGAAGGACAGGAAGAAGACGGTGGCTCAGTGGTTAGCACTTCTGCCTCACAGCGCTGGGGTCATGAGTTCAATTCCCGACCATGGCCTTATCTGTGTGGAGTTTGTATGTTCTCCCCGTGTTTGCGTGGGTTTCCTCCGGGTGCTCCGGTTTCCTCCCACACTCCAAAAAGAAGTAGGTGGCTGCTATCAAATTGACCCTAGTGTGTGTGTGTGTGTGTTGGGAAATTTAGACTGCAATCTCTGATGGGGCAGGGACTGATGTGAATAAGTTCTCTGTACAGCGCTACGGATTTAATAAATAAATGATGATGATGAACCAAATTAGGGGTGTAAATGACGTACACAAATTCCCTCACCCAAGATGGCCTCCATTGTCCAGAATTAACCAATATCTGTGTACCAATGTTTGCAGCAACAACAACAACAACAAAAACAGCAACTCGTCAAAAAAGGACAGCCTAACTACAGTTTTGCCAAGCTTAAAATAATTTTTGCCTCTGGATCCTGCTCTCTCAGGATCTGGTAAATTTTAGTGCCATAATTGTATGGCACTATGTAATTGAGCAATAATTAAGAAGCTGGTTATATAGGCGTGAGCACTGTGCTAAACGCTTAGTGGTGGGGTTTTTTTGCGCGGTTACAGGCGGTGTCTGTATCTGAGCTGTCTCTGGCATTTAAGTCACTTCTTAGGAGAGCATTTGTAATTAGTTTTAAGGAGACTATAAACAGTTTTATTTAAGCTCCCCCATGAGACAAAGGGCTAGATTTACTAAACTGCAGGTTTGGAAAAGTGGAGATATTGCCTATAGCAACCAATCAGATCATAGCTTTCATTTATTTAGTGCATTCTAAAAAATGACAGCTAGAATCTGATTGGTTGCTATAGGCAACATCTCTACTTTTTCAGCAGTTTAGTAAATATACCACAAAGTGATTGGTTACTCACTAATGTTGACAGTTGATTTAAGCATATCCTACGAACAAGGCTGGCGAGATTGCGTTTCCCACAGGTAAGTTGTACATTCAGGTTGCAGATCCCAATTTATAGTCCATTCCAGTCAGCAATATATTCAACAAAAAGCAGAAAATAGACACATTAACAACGTCTACAGTTTTATTTGGAATTAATATCATAAATTGTTTTGGTACAATATGGTGTCAAGTTTTCAAACCTTCAAAAAAAGAAAAAGCGGAGTTATTGCCCAAAGAAACCAATCAGATACTAGCTCTCATTTCATAAAAGGTACAAAATAAATGATAGCTAGAATCTGATTGGTTGCTATGGGCAACACCTCCACTTTTCCTTTTTAAGAAGGTATAGTAGATCTTCTCCTCTAAATGTTTGCAAACAATATTTTAATTAACAGTAAGGGCTCACAGACACTTCTGAGGTCGGCACATGGAGCGTACGTTGAAACAAATTATACATACGTCCATTCACAAAATAATCTGTTTATAAGAAATTTAAATGGATTTCCACTCTGTTTAATTGAATAGTCAGCCGCTGATTCTGTAAATTAACAGAATCAGTCGAATGCTATAAATACTGGTATTTTCAATAGGTGTTTCTCTTGGACAGACCCTACATGCCTAAGTCAAAGTGGTTATAGAACCTTAAAAACCCATCGTTAGTCCAACAAAGTGGTTATAGTAGTTGAAAAACCCATTAGTGGTCCAACAAAGTGGTTATAGAACCTTAAAAACCCATCGTTGGTCCAACAAAGTGGTTATAGAAGTTGAAAAACCCAACAGTGATCCAACAAAGTGGTTATAGAAGTTGAAAAACCCAACAGTGATCCAACAAAGTGGTTATAGTAGTTGAAAAACCCATTAGTGGTCCAACAAAGTGGTTATAGAACCTTAAAAACCCATCGTTGGTCCAACAAAGTGGTTATAGAAGTTGAAAAACCCAACAGTGATCCAACAAAGTGGTTATAGAAGTTGAAAAACCCAACAGTGATCCAACAAAGTGGTTATAGAAGTTGAAAAACCCAATAGGGGTCCAAATCCACCCACCCACAATTTCAGGGAGGTCTAAGTAAGGGGAAATTCTTACGGGCATCTCTGGTATGTTGCTCCAGACTGCCGGCACTCACAGTATTAACTTCATCTGCAAGACGCCCCCGAAGCAGCACAGTTGGATTCCAAAAACTTCCTCGTAAATTTATTATTTTTTTAAATTATCTGTTATGAAGGTAATTGAAGGTCAACAGTTTACAAGAAGACAGATGCAGGTCATGCCAAGAACATATTATGGCCTTCTGCTTGCCCAGAAAATCAAAGCCAGTATCACTACAATAATGGTGATAGCACTCTGCAATGAAGGTAGCAACTCATATATTTTTAAGACCATGGTCAAAATAATCAACAGAACGATACCTAAAAACCAGTATGTGTTGAACCCGCTAGACCTGGAAGATGTCTCCACAGTGTTCCTGTCTACATCAGCTGGCCTTTCTTCTTTTTTATCGAACCCAACATCTCTTGGGTTTTCTATTCTCTGTGGACTCGCACTAGAACCTTTGAGCGAATCAGAAGTTTCCTTACTAGTCATATGTTTTGCAGCAGAGTCATCTGCACGAATGGTTTGATTAGCTCCACCACCCATCACTCCTTCTAACGGTGTATCATCGTGAACTTGTGGACCATGAATGGGAGTAGCTATTTCTTCAGATGGATCATTTGGATAAACGAGTCTAATCTCTTTCATCGCATCACTACTTCTACTGTCATCTGGATATCCATCCTTTCTCGCTACGTCACTGTCAACAATATTGGGTTCGGGTCTCTCATTGTCACAGTCTTCAATTGGACTAATGTCAGTGGTAGACTTACAAGAATCTGCTAGAGGTCCTACCATTGTTGGTAAGTCATGACTGTTTTCTATGAGTGGATCAACTTTCATCACATCAGCTGTCTGTGATGTCGTACTACTACTGATTTCTGGTTCCTGAACCCTGACGCGTTCTGTCTGCATTATATCAACATTGGACACCAAATCTGAATCAGCTGATGATTCTCCAGTGTTTAATGCATCAAAATTCACTTCTTGCGTACTAATATCTGTCGTCTTATCTGAATTAGTTGTGGGTGTACCCACTTCAATTTTCTGAAGGTCTACACTGCCTTGCTCCAAATTTTGTTGTACGTCACTACCAGGACTGTCAACTACTCGTCTTAATTTGCCACCATCTTCACCAGCTGGTAGCGGATGAAGATTAGTTACTTCTACGATACCACCCGTTGAAACCATTGATGTGTTGCCACCCTTAATCTCTTGAGTATCAGCATTACTGACCTCTGGTGTACTCTCATCATTACTTGGTGTATTCAAAGAAGAAATATCATCAGAAACCGTATTATTAATTTCAGCACTGGCCGTGGTATACGTAATCTTAGATGAACTGGGATTGCTAGCATCTGAAGTCGACGAAGACACAGGAGAAACATCGGCTTCTGGAACATCAGAGACACTGGTGGTGTCTACAGCTACTGCCTGAGTCTCCTCTGTGTTTTCATCCTCACTATCGGAAATAGGCTCCTTGAGTCCATCGGCAATGGATTTGGCTGTCAAAGCTGCCAAGACGGCGACTAATATACCAAAGGCGCTTATCGCTTCCCCACCCGCTGACATAGATCCTACAGACGACATCTTCTCCTGCATTCCTTTTCTAAACCACTTCCTGAAAACCTCTCTTTGACACGCCTCGCCGCAGACGAATCTCACAGCCAAGCGAGACAGTTCGTTAATTATTGCCTTCTGATTTTCCTCCTTCAAGAGAGCCCTTATGTTCTTTCTCCACTCCGAGACTTTCTGTAATGCAGCAAAGAAGATGGAATGTCAAACCACTTAGACGAAGCAAAGTAAAATACAAAAAAAAAATAGTAATATAAATTGGCCTTTGAAGTTTTTTTACACCATCCTAAATTTCGAATGTGTTCGTTCGCTGCCTTTTCCCTTTAGATTGTAAGCTCTCATGAGTGAGGACCTTCATTACCCTTTTGGACTAGTTGGCATCGGTACGTAATGCCTGTATACCTCTTACGAATTATGTAGCCCTTCATAAAATGTTTGCACTTTATAAATAATGCTTGTTAATAATAATATTAATAACGACTCTTAAACTTTGTCCAAATATAACATAACAAGAGGTGATTGTAGACAAAGCGGCCAGTCTGATCATTTTTTGACTATCACCAGTGGCGTCACAGAGCCACGAAAATCATGCCACGAGTTTCCAGTCCAATGACAGCCTGTACAAAATGGCTGCCTGACAATGTCTCCATGACCTCTCTGGCTCCGGGTAAGTTAGTTAGGTTGTTCTATCTAGAATGTCGCTGTAGCCCACAAAATGTCCGACTCCATCGTTTTGCCGGAAAGAGGTCCACTGTAAATGGATTTACAAGCAGGGCTGTGACTGTCCTCTCGAAAAAGAGGAAAGCTAAGAGTTATGGGAAGCGTTTATATTTACCAGCAAATGCTCCACAAAACCAGGAACGTGGAACACAGAGACCAGGTCGGAGGATTCTTGAAGGCTCTGTAGAAATTGTATCTGTAAAACAAAGTTTGTAATGCATTTAAATAACCTCTGATAAGTCAGCGACAGCGTCTATATACGGTGGGGGCTGGTGGTCTCGTGTCTTTAACCCAATTTATATATTCAGCGACTGGTAATGGCGGCTGCGCTCTTCCGGTGTGGCTTTCACATTCAGGCGCTGGTGGTTGCTAGGTAACCCAGTGATGTCGCTATGAGGGGTACAGATTGGATACCCTCTGCTCCAGATAGATTCAGTGTAAGCTGGATTTATTAGCAAGTTACATATCAGCTGCTATCAGATCCAGGTAACCCTGAATATATTACTAGTAGTGTGAGGGATATCACACAGTTATTAAAGAGTAAGATACATCATATATAATATTCTTGGCCCTCGTAACTGCCCTGCAGACCCCGTACAATATTAATTTACTTCCTTACCTCCGACTCGGTACCTGAGATAGACAACACTTTATGGCACATTCCAAACATGAGTTTTTCTCCAAGCTCTGTATGTCTCTCACCTCCGGATGCCTGTTGTATAGAAAAGTAAGTAATATCATTCTAAAACTTTTATATTTTCTATTTATTATCTGATTATCGTTTATTTATATAGCGCTACCATATTAAGCAGCGCTGTACAGAGAATGTTTACCCGTTCTAGGATCCATTTTTGTCATTTTTTGGAGTTAGGGAGTAAACCGGAGCACCCGGAGGAGACCCACGTTAACATAGGGAGAACATACAAACTCCACACATATAAGACCACGGTCAGGATTCCAACTGATGACCCCAGTGCTGTGAGGCAGCATTGCTAATGGTCAGTTTACCTGAAACAAGCCCTTAAGGCCACTTCTCTTTTGCTTTAATAAATACAGCACCGAGTATTCCAGAGGACTCTGTACTCACCCAGTTATCCGGATTGGGGTTTCTAAATAAGACGTGGACTCTCTGATCCTGGTGTGATACGGTCAGCAGCTCTGCCTTCACATCAAAGACTTGGTTAATTTGCTGAATCTGGGGAAAGTGTTTCATGTCATTACCAATCGCATACTAAAACACGTGGCTAATTTCGAGTCCGCTGCAAATTTTGCCAAGCATCCCAGGCTGCACTGCAAGGGTGCAAATGCAAATGTTTTTTTTCTTTTTTGCAGGCCCTACATATACAGAGCAGCTTTATTTTTACACTGTATTTTAGAGTTGCATCCCCCCCTCCCCAAATGGCTTTTCCAGGAGCAAATTGTACACCCATTAGCTGGATATGCCCCCAATCCTTCTATTTTAATACGCAGAGGATCCTGTATGTCTAATAGATACTTTATTGAAACGTTATTGTTCCACTAGGAGACAATGTTCAATGTAATACTGTATATAAAGGTAAAAGCAGGAGTAGAGAGAGGGCCATTGTCCAGGACATAACCCATATTAGTCTACACTCCAGAAATGGTAAATGGGTTTAACCATACTTGCCAACTCCCTGAAATAGGGGTGATCTCCCTCACTCCCTGAAGAGTCTGGCATTCTCCCTGATGCTGAGCCAGTACAAGACGTGGTTGGCTTCACCATCTGTGGCATGATGACACAGTTCAGAAATTGTGTCCTATGTCCATGTATTGATGCCTATGGAGGTGGCCATTTTCTTGGAGACCAAGATTTAATCAAAGACTGACAGGTAAGACAACATGACTTCAGTAATGGGGACAGAAATGTAAAAGACACTTCAGTCTCTAGAGATTCATTAGCTGCTTGTCTTTAATGCATAGTTGTCTACTCTCCTGGAATGTCCGGGAGACTCCCGCATTTCTGGGAGGGCTCACGGGAGAGCAGGGCAACCTCCCGGTTCTCTCCCCCGCAATAGATAAGTGGCAGGGTACGGGGCTTAATTATGCAAATATCGCACCATCTTAGCCCCACCCCCCTGCTGCTATTGGCCAAAATTGTGACAGTCAATTAGGGGGCCGGGCCAAAATGATGCAATTTGCCAAGCCCCGCCCCCGCACGCCCTTCTTCCCCCGGGATCTCCCTGAAGCCAACGAAAAGTTGGCAAGTATGGGTTTAAACCTCCGCATCCCGCTTACCTGCTCTCTATGATCCTCCTGACTCTCTTTCCCGTCATCTCTATAGTCAAAGTTCTGGGAACCTCCAGCGGAAGCCGCCAGCTCAGCCGCCGCCAAAGCTGCCAGGGCGCCAACCAGGGAACCTCTCTCACTCTTATCTATGCAGGACACCTTAAGTTTCTCAGTCAATATCCTGCGGAGGTCATCAGTGTAGTCACTGCCGGCTACGTGGTCATCCGAGAGGCAGAGAAACTGAGCGGCTGCCGTACAAATGTCATCGGCCGCATTCGGATTCATTTGTCGTTTGACGCCAAGTGACGCCAGGGATTCCCGATGGACTTTGGATGTCTGGAGATTTAAAAAACAACAACATATGAATATGCTTTGGAATTAAATGCCCTAACACAGGATGTCTCCGCCATAAGATGAATTCCTACTGTTTTGCTTATACCCGTGGCCGTCACACATTGGAAGCAGCCATTTTGTGGGCTTGAAGCTTTATTAATGAAGGCAGTCTATCGATTCTCTCAGGTCATGTCACTGTTTCCTAATGGATTGGTCAGCTTTATTCACATGTTGGCTTACTCCCAAAATGGCTGCATCCACTCCCTTAGTGATGTCACTGGGGCCTAGTGATTTGGTTGGCTGAATTCACAAGAGACCCTAAAGAGCTGCCTCGTCCATGTTCCACTTAAAGTCCTTCAATGATGTCACAGATTCCTAGAGAGGTGATAGGTTGTATTCTCATGAGAACAAAATGGCTGCCTCCTCTATGTTCCCCTCAAAGTCCTTCAGTGATGTCACCGATTCCTAGAGAGGTGGTAGGTTGTGTTCTCATGAGTACAAAATGGCTGCCTCCTCTATGTTCCCCTTAAAGTCCTTCAGTGATGTCACCGATTCCTAGAGAGGTGGTAGGTTGTGTTCTCATGAGAACAAAATGGCTGCCTCTGTTTTGTGCCTCATTGAAGTCACTGGTTTCTAGAGAATTGGTTTGGCTACATTCTCATAAGTATTGTTTTAGACCAAAAATGTCTGCCTCCGCTATGTAGCCCGCAAAGTACCTCATTGATATTACTAGTGACTAGTCCCTAGGTGATTTTCTAGGCTGAATTCTCGTAAGTATTAATTGATCCCAAAAGATGTCTACCTCCACTGTGTCTAAGTGACACTTGAATTGTAAGTGGACGTAACTCATATAACTTAATTCCTTTTGACAATCCCGTTGGGGGAAATCCATTAAAAATCAACATCCACGTGCATCAAATGTTTGCCCCCCAAAATATTCTGCTGCCTAAACATACACATCAAACACCGGAGGAAATTTTTGGCAACGTTCTACTCACCAAACAGACGTTGACAAAGCCGTTCAAATTAAAGAACGAGGACAGCCGGGAGAATTCGGAGGGGCTGAGCAGCAGACGCACCTGGGATAAATACAAAATGTGACAAACACACAATGGCTTATTTAACGTAGCACGAAGACCTGTTTTTAAGCCTAAAATATGCTTTTTGAAACAGAGTCCCATATATAGTATAGAATTAACTCCTCCTGAATAGAAGCTGCTTATTGTCAGTCGTAGGTCTTCCCGATCGTATCACACACAGACGCTCGTAATATTAATCCTCACCTCCCATTTAACCAGAGTTGGATCAGTGACGGCAAACACCTTCGTGGACCCACCATACTGGAAGAAACTCTTCTCTTCAAAACCTTTATTGTGTTTCAGATTCTACAAATAAAACATATCATCATCATCATTTATTTATATTGCACCACTAATTCCGCAGCGCTGTACAGAGAACTCGCTCACATCAGTCCCTGCCCCATTGGAGCTTACAGTCTAAATTCCCTAACATACACACACACACACATACAGACAGACTAGGGTTAATTTGATAGCAGACAATTAACCTACCAGTATGTTTTTTTGGAGTGTGGGTGGAAACCGGAGCACCCGGAGGAAACCCACACAAACACGCGGAGAACATACAAACTCCACACAGATAAGGCCATGGTCGGGAATCGAACTCATGACTCCAGTGCTGTGAGGCAGAAGTGCTAACCACTAGGACACTGTGCTGTCTTAGTATGAATAATAAACCCTTTAAATGATCATGAGAAGTCTCTTTCATGAAGAACAGAATGGCATATTGTACAGAGGACATATGTCTACATTCTGCTGGTTAGGAAGAGTAAATATTTATTTGAAATTAGAGTATTTTGTCAATGTGTTATAGCAAAAAGTAGCTTTTATGATGTCCAGGTATACAGGGATTTGGTCTGTCACTTTGGTTGTCTCCGATCAATTTCGGTGACCAATGCTCTGGGTGTGGTCACATACTAACCAACCTTAATCTAATCACATTGAAACAGAGAAAATTTGTTCTGGTAGGATGGAAATCAGGTTGACCGTTCATGGGACGGTTCCTGCCACATGGCTCCCAGGATGCCTTTCCAGTTTCACTATATAATACAGGTAGGCTCAAGCCAAGCAGTCGGATTATTTCCAGACCACATGGGGGCCTCTTAGTATGGTCAGAAGACCACCGCACTCGCCGGCCAATCACGTTCATTTTCCAACCACGTTTTCCAGATTTGGTCAATTTTGCTCAGACTAATATTGGGCATTGTGTGGGGGGCGGACATAATCGTAGATATCGAGCAGATATTGCCACGTAGGGCCAGCTTAAGTTCTAGGGAAGCCTGTGCGTTGCCGCCAATCTGGCGTCTTGTAAGATTGGTAACTGTGTAGCAATTGAATGTGTGTAATTTGGTCCTCCGTATTTGTAACTCAATTTCTCACATATCAGATGATCGAATGAGCTATGAGTTTGGATTGTAACCTATTTGGTCAACATAAAACTGCCAGTACTTTGGCAGATCTGGCTGCTTTTTCTAAGTGGTAGAACCTTTGTCCAAATTGTCGTCCTCTGTGGGGGCCCTATGAGTCCAGCCGTTCCATGACGTACCAGGCCCAACGAGAGGGGTGACTGCCTCAAGCTAGATCCATTCATAGCATTCAGGTGTGCGGTTCCAAGCTCTTCAGTGGCACTAGGATCTTTGGTGAACTGTGTTTTGGAACCTTCCTTGGGCACGAACTGTACCCTAGAACGATGTGACCGACCGGCTTCTATCTGGACGCAAATAATTTGTGCTATTTGTGCTATTGAAGTATTGAATTGGACTAGGCCATTTTGGAGAACGCTTGTGGCAAGCCAAATGATTCAGTAGACTCATCTCTAGTCAACAACCATCTCCACCTACTTTGAAACCAGAGGAGTCTAAAATTGCCATTCAATTTACTGCGTGTTACTTAAGACCAGCCCCAGGAGGGGGCACTCGGTCCCCGTTACTAAAATGGGACTAGGTTAGTATCCGCAATCTTGTATGTTGAATAGAACTCTCTACTTATGATAAATAGACACATGCGGAGTTGGTCGGCCAATGGCTCCCATTGTAGACCTACTTCAATCACCGATTCCTCTCCGAGACCATTTTTACCGGAGGATTGTTCTACGAGTGCCGCCAATATTTCAGACGGAACATGTTCTACACATAGCCCTCTCACCTTCTCTGTGCTTTGCATGTCTCTTGCATCGTAAAGAAGGTGAAGGTCACTGTTCTGAGTGGTGACGAAATAGAGGCGATCCTTATTTTTCCCAGGGAAAGTCGGGTACACCTTTTTAACTTTCACCGATTTATCGTTCTGTAACTCGAAGACGATGACCTTGGAAGCCATCTGTGTGGCGGCAAAATGGGAAAAAAGTTAGACATAGATTACAACTTTTTCAGTCAAAGGGGCAGATTTAATTTTCCGCGATGTACCATTGGACATCACCGTAAAGAATCTCTGCTCATCTTCCTCTACGGGGTGTAAGGAAAAATGAGCAGAGTCCAGCCTGAACATCGACGCAACGAGTCACCCCATGGACTGTTCTGGAGACACATCGCGCTGAATTTAATCTCTCCCCCAAAGAGTTGACATAATTTATTGAATAGGCTGTCTTCCTGAGCTTCCTCTACTGTTGCCATCATTGATTACCATGGTGATTTCTAATACCAATTTTATTTTACAGTACTTAATTAATCCTTGTAATTTTGCTGCCATTTTTCCCTCCGTTCGTCTCATAGTCCCGGCTGAATTAACACGGAGAGGATGGGGGCTGGATGTTGAACGGGATGACCAGTGGTGGGATTCAGCCGATTCTTACCAGTTCGCCAACCCATTGCGTTGGTGGGGGGAGCAGGTAGACTCTTTAAAGAAAATAAAAACAAAAAGTACACCTCTCCTCGGCATCTCCTCCTCCCTGCTCCGTCTGCACTGAATGTCGGGCGTGACGTCATGACGTTACGCCCGACATTCAGTGAGGAGCGGCGCAGAGAGGAGTCGGCGACAAGAAGACAGAAGACAAGAAGGGAAGAAAAGAGAAGAAAGAAGCTGATAGAAAAGGTAAGTGAAGGAACGTAGGAAGGCGAGCAAAGGAAGGCAGCATGGCAGAGTGTGAAAGGGGCAAAGGAAGGCAGCGAGGCAGAGTATTGTGAGGGGCAAAACACATTTTTGTATACTTAAAACGGTCATTAGGGCAGAGAACCGGTTGTTAATTTATTTGAATCTCACCACTGGGGATGACCAATCACAAACCACTATCAAGAGAGTTTGCGGCTTGTGATTGGTCCTCCAGGCTAACGCCTCCGACGCCATTTGAAGTTAACTTAAGTTGATTTGCAAATTCCGGCTAGGGGGTTAGGAGCACCTCAGAACCCGTTGAAAATAAAACATTTTCACAGCTCATAATACAAGTATTCTGGTTTGAGGTGTTTTAAATAAAAATGAGCTCATACTGTCTGCACGACGGTGATGTCACACAAGGGGGTGGAGCTGTTCATCTGACCCCGCCCACTTTCCCTGTACATGACATGGAAAATAGTGCATGACATGACCGGTGGACATTTAAACAGAGGAGGCGGACATTGTGTGAAAAGAATGCAGCCAATCAAATCACTAGGAACCCACGCCTCACACATATTAACCAATCCATTGCCTGAGGGATGTTGCTGGCTTCTAGTGAAATCACAGGCTGCATTCTCATAAATAGCCTTCAGTCCACACAAGAGTTGCCCCCACTCCACCGCAGTTAAATACCGAATATCCTGTCAGTTACTGGGATCATAAAACGTTAATGTCTTAGTCAGGGGCCAGGAAGACTTTCATTGTAAACAGCTTTTACAGGGTAACACATCAACACACCATACCCACTGATCACTAAAATCTCTAAACATGCAAACAATCTACTAATAAACCCCTGACAAGGTATCGATGACATATAGAAAGGACCTGACAAATGTTGAGTAACATGCAATGGACTTACTC
This sequence comes from Mixophyes fleayi, assembly GCF_038048845.1. Lineage (NCBI taxonomy): Eukaryota > Metazoa > Chordata > Amphibia > Anura > Limnodynastidae > Mixophyes > Mixophyes fleayi. Next base: position 77,064,825 of record NC_134413.1, on the reverse strand, counting down.
CAAACTTTCCTAGAAGCAGAGGAGCTGTAAGCAAATGGATGCAAAGTTCTCTCCTCACACCCAGCACCAAGTTACTTTCACTTTCCAGAGGTGCAGCCTCTATTGTCAACAAGGCTTAAGGCACAAGGGAGCGACCTGTGGCATTCCAGCTGGCGTGGGACTACAAGTCCCAGCGTGCATGCTTCTTTTGTTTCATGCCAAGCTACTCCCCCGTAAACAATTTGTAAATAATCAATTACCATTTAATAAAAATAAACTTATAGGCAGTACATCCGGAGCTGTCTTAACAGCGTTATAGGCCCCCGGGTAAATCAGTGCACTGGGGCCCGACCTACACAACCACCCACAGGAATAAAAGCGTAAATTATCGATAAAATTAAGCTTCTATTTATTGGTAACTCCAACAAAATTGGTGTTTAGACATTAAAAAAACATGCGGTACAGCAGAGATTAATCCACACAAACGTTTGGACAATATAACGTGAGCCTGGAAGTTGACAGGCAAGAAATTCAACATAAAAATGGTACGTAGTTGGTAAATCATACAGACAGATGGCATAGTATGAAATTACTATGAATTATTATTAGGTCAAGATATGTATTTGCAATAGAAAGATGTACAGATAACAGCTGATACTGATTGGATTAGTCCACCTAAATGTTAATAAAGGTTTTAAGGTTCTGAATAAATCTCCAGGAATAATATCCTGAAAAGTTGGCAAGCCTATGGGGCCCCTATGCTCGTGGGGCCCTGGAGCAACTGCCCAGTGTGCCCATGCGTAAAGTCGACTCTGGCTACAGGCCCATTGCTGGGATAACAATGCCAGCAATGATTTTGTGACTGGATCAGTGGTATTAACTGGAGCAGATAAGGGCGGTCACATTTGACCTGACCATGTGTTGTTGTAAGGGTCAAAAAGCCAACTGGCACTCACAGCGGATGGCATCCTCTCCTGCAACACCAATGACCCAGGGATGACCGAATAACTAATTTCAGATTCTGGAGGAACCTTTGGGATTCTACAGACAATGACATGGCTCTAACGGGGATGACTTCTCCCTGGGATCTCCACTGTTTCCAGTAGGCTTCCCACATAGCATGGCCGTCGCCCAGTGTGGGCGCGCACTGGGGACAACAAAACCACCGGATGAGCGACATTATGTCAAAAGACAAGAAAATGACGTGTGAAATGTTTGGTAATATCGCTATATACTTACAGCTCCTCTCTCTGCACTTACAGGAAAGATATGAAGTAGGAAACAGACACAAAGTTCATTTTCAAACTCTACTTTCACTTTCATGTCGGAGACAAACCTTTAACCCCCTACCACCACCAAGACTGAAGGTTTAAGGCAGAAGTAGGTGAACTGTAGCCATCCAACGCGGGTGGTACTACAAGTCCCAGGATGCAGCTATATAACGATTATTGCTACTCTGATTTTTATTTCCTAAAAAATTTAATAAACTATATCCTCAATAAAATGTGTTTTGCTTATCCAAAAACCTCATTAATTGCCATAATTTTCCTGTATTAACAAGAACTGTTGTGGGAATCATTGACGGACAGCAAGTGAACAGCGACTCCTGGTGGCCAAATGAGGGACTACATGAAAAGATTTGCAAATTGATTTAATTCGCAACAACAGCACGCAGTACCGCAAGGTATATTGCGCAGGAAGTGTTTGCCTGCCTGACAGTCGTGCAAGAGAAAGGACATGGTATAGAATAACAAGGTGATTTTGGGGGACATTTTCAATAAACAAATAAATGTCAAAACATTCTAAATATAAAGCATATATTGTACATTAATTCCCTGCTACTACAATTTTGCATTTGTGTTTAAAATAGGCGATTATTCAGTATTCCTACGTTATGGGGCTCCCTTTGGAGACATGGGAAATTCATTTTAAAAAGGCTTCATATAATATACTGCAGAGTCGATCAAACTGAACATTAGAGTTGGTGCATCTATTGTTCTCTGATTTATTGAACAAAATCAGATATATGGCAGCAAGAATGGGATAACTGATCCTTATGGCAAGCACAGAAAGTGCAGACTGAGGAGTCATATTTTTTTCCTATGTAGATTGTAAGCTCTTGTAAACCAGAACCACTTTGAATCTTATTTGCCATTTGTAAATCCTACATTTTATGTGACTAATTACTCCACAATGTTTACCATTGTTGTCCTAGGAATAGGCACACAGCTATTCTCCAGCTTTCCGTCACGTAGGCCAAACCCTTAAACTGGCTCGCTATTATCGAGGATTTATTAAGCACCAACATATTCCACAGCGCTGCACAATAGTTGGAGGCTGCAAGACAATTGGCGCAACAATAGCTCCAAAATAAGAGGGATAGGGGTCTCTGTGTAATTCCAGAATCTAGAAAGTTGGAGCTTCTGCAGAAATGGGTGGACTTTCAACAGGTAGTGGGCATTTTTGGGGAGGATCTGAGCATTACTAGAGTGCAAGTTTATAATCTCTACAAAGAACAACACACTTTGTTCCTGTGAACATTCGGGGACACAGATAAATAATCTTTAACACAGTACAGTCCTTATTGGTCCAGAATAGTCTCCTCCGCATAGGGTGATTAGATACGATCTTTACATATGTTTATGTACTAAACACTCATATATTAAACCGCTTATATATTGGGTTCAAGTGGCACCACTGTAACGTCCAACATGTTTTGTGTAAATATACAGAGAATCCATATTGAAAACTTTTCCACCTCTGTATTCCTCACTTTTATATCCTTAAAATCACCGAACAGAAAACGAATGGACAATCCCAGATTGGTAGACTTTATTTCACATTGAGGTGTATCGTGCGTTCATGAATGACAAGTTAGTAAATTAGGCTGCAGACGTGTCTCTGGCTGTGCTCATGTTGTCTGATCAATGTTATAAGCTCAGGGGTTAGACACGGGGGGGCTGTATACACTAAATATAAATCAGGGGGGGGGGGGCTGGGGACACAAAAACAATTAACAGGCGAATTGGATGATTTCTCTAACGAAACTGGAGGGGGCTGATCCTCAGGCCGATTACATCTTTCCCGATTTCCGTCACCTAGGAAAACGGAGAACGAGAAATTAAAACGATTTACCCCTTTACATCAAGTCCTGAACCATATAGTAAACTAGTCCTGTTTATGAACGTGGTACAAAAATCATCTAATGACAAACAAGACGAGAGCTTAGTAGAACTCTAAGGAGTTCTTGTAATGGGTTAAAAACAGGCTCGGGGAACCTGTGTCATCCGAGCTGCTGTGGAACTACAAGTCCCAGTGGAGCGATTCTGCTGGGTCTTGTAGTTCCACCGTATGCTGGAGAGCTACAGGCTGCCTTATGTCTGGGTACAGCACACTGGGAACATGGTGCAGTATCATTGGCTATCTCAGCCTCTTCCACCTACCGTGGTTGCCCGGCAGATCTGTCCTTTAAACTCCGGACTGTAGCAGGCACCACTCAGCGGGCACTTCTCCACCGGCTTCCCCCGGTAGATGGGCCTATACGAGGCGGCACAGATGTCGAAGGGGTTATGCATGTCGTAGTTGAGCTGGTAGGTGTCGATGAGGTTCTTCTCGCAGGCAGACAGGATTTTGCGGGTCTGTTTTAGGAGCACAAAGGGCGGTCAGCAAACAGAATGACCCTCCCCCCCAGAAGTGTACTTTAAACTCCCCAACCAGCAAAGCACTGACCTGCTGTGCCACCTCCGGCTTTGGTCCCAGCTCCAGCAGACGCCTGGCAAACGTTGCCGCGGTTTTGAAGTTTTTGAGTTTGAAGAAGAGGTTGAGAGCGGTCCTGAGGACCAGGATCATGTGGACCGGCTGCAGGTTGGAGTGTGTGAAGTAGGCTGCCATCTGCAGGGATCACAAAAAGGCATTAAGAGGAGAATACTGCCCCCTACTGGGGCGTCACACTGATTACATCTCTCTAGTTACGTGGTATCCTTGAAAGGCCAGTAAAGCCTTGATTAAATATTCTCAACCTCATCATAAACTCACAGATATGCTCCGCATAGTTTACCCTACCTGTTGGTCTATTATCTAGTTACAGCCTATCCTGTGTCTTGCCTCATTCGGCTTTCCACGTCCGTCAGACTCTCCTGTACAACTCTATTTCCCTCGCAGATACATCTCCTATGACGCCGTCTCTCCTGTGCTCCTCTGCTCCATCTTACTCACCTCACAAATGCGCTTCTGTTGCTCTAGGGTGTCTTTGGGAAGTTTCTTTCGTTCTATTTCCATGGCCAACCCCACAATATACTCTCTGCAAATCGTGATCAGCTGCTGGGCCTGAAACGGAAAGTCAATTCAAGATTAAAATAACTTCTCGCAAAAAAGGCCTAGACTTTATTGGGTGTGATATGTGCAAATAGTCCAGGTGGGAAGGAAGACTCCTTACCTCCGAGATCTCCTGCTTGTTGTCCACCACCAGAAGAGGGATACTGAGAAGGATCAGGCGGAATTTCTCGACGGCCTCCTCAAATTTTCCGGACGTGGTCAGCTGGTAGCAGACCTGTAAGCGCTGGATCAGGTCGCTGAGCTTCAGGCCGACAGCGGGAAGTCCGTTCTTCAACCCTGTGTCCTTCCTGTAAAGGCATCGAGAACCATGCAAAGGTGATTGGTCCTCAAAGATAGGTGGACCTCTTAAAGAAACGTAATTCCACCAGACAACTGACATCAAACAACCAGGACTACAGATCTTCTCCAAGGACTGCTAGACAATGTTCCAACGTGCAGAAAGGACAGCCGGAGAAGAGGACAGCCGGAGAAGAGGACAGCCGGAGAAGAGGACTTACCAGTTGCGCTGGGGAAAACTGTACATGGCAGGGAGCCCTGGAAGAGCCTGGTAGGTGCCTCGTCCCCTGGAGAACGTGTGTAGGAAATGATGCTTATATGCACCGAAGTTCACCACTCCCACCTGGTCGTGGAGAAGCTGAGAAGAAATTGTGTTACCATCAAGTCCTAGAAGTCCAGCAATTTAAAAGGCTCAAGAGTATGGGCACTTTCCCCGCGCTCATGGTATGATCGGTCCAAACTGCATTCACTGCTCTGTAAACCGCTTAACCAGCCCCGTCTACGGAGTTCATGGTGCACTATGGAAGATTACACACAAGCGTCCACTCCTCACAGGTCTTGGAATCGGGGCAATCTGAAATGATGGCACGTCCACACCCAGCGTGTACTATAAACACTTGTGTGTATCGCTGGTGTGCCCTTCATACCTTACATATAGGATAAGAAACCCTATATACAGTACAAGCAAGCAGCAGGGGAAGTGCCCATGTTGAAAGGTCATATAAGACAACTCGTGGCCAACTAACCCGCATTGCTGTTTCAAAGGAGCCGGCCAGGATGTGATCAACAGGGAGCTGAGAGTTGTTGCACCAAGCCTGTAGCACAGAAATGCTCTTATAAGTAACAGCAATCCACAAGACATACTAACCTCAGAGAATCAACACTTGGTCAAGTCAATGGTCTCGGCCACGACTTGGTCAAGTCAATGGTCTCGGCCACGACTTGGTCAAGTCAATGGTCTCGGCCACGACTTGGTCAAGTCAATGGTCTCGGCCACGACTTGGTCAAGTCAATGGTCAAACTCATTGAAAGCTGAAGTAGGAAGGGGGCCTTACCTGTGCCGGGCTACTGCCTTTGGTGGGTGGTACAAAGAACCCGTCTTCTCCTGACCCAGATGGACCAGAGGGAACATCCTGATAAACAAATCACAGGGTTAGCAGAACGGATGAAGATCCTGTGGACAATACAACTTGCCACCTTGAGGAATCAGGTCTACTCACCAGCTCAGGTGGAAGATCCAAATCTTCTTCCACGTCCCATCCACCTCCTTCTTCTGGTCCTTTGCTGGGAGCATCGTCTCCGAATGTATCACCAGCATCCACAAAGCCATCTGGAAAGAGATGACAACCCAATGAAGTTCAAATCCTTACGGACCATCAGATGGAACGTCAAATACAAGGAGCTTCACTCACCTTCATCCAACTGGAGCTCAGCATCCTCTCCCCACCCTTCTCCTCCCACAGTGTCCACATCGATATCTGCCGCCATCGCTCCTTTACCTGTGTTGGTACAGAAATAGTGAAGACTCAACTTGCATTCAAATAAAAGCAGGTAAAAAAGATTTAACAATTATATTAGCCATATAAGCTTAATATAATGGGGAGCTGCTTATGATGTCTTCTGAAGGAGGTTCGCCAATGACAATAAACAAGCCTCAAGAGACGATTGGCCAATGATCAACGGTTATCGGTATAAATGATAATCTTCCTTGGACCCTTAAAGAGTCCAAGCTAGCTCCTAGATTTGTCCTACTAATTCCTGATTGATTCTACCTATGTCTGCTCTACAAGAATACTTACTTTTACTTGCAATGGTTCCCTCAAAGAAGCCTTTGGACATTGTCAGCAGAGGCCAGTTGGTGTCCAACGGCATGACCGGAGGAGGGGGAAGCAGAAGCTTTGCATCTGGGTCGACCTCAGGAATCTATTGAATGTGAGGAAACACTTATAGGATGAATGACAGTTTCCAGAGCAGACCAACAATAACCTCAAAATTTATGTAGCTGGGAAACTCCAGATTATTGTCGTCATCACTCTCACTACACACTCAATCGAAATTATAGTATACTATAGGCTGGAATTCAATATAAGGGCCACTACAGAGTGTTGGGTATATGCCCTGCCTCCCGGTGGCTGGATACTAGGGAAAAGTCGAGTCCTTCTTGGACAATTAATTGCAACCTTGAGGTGGACCTGGGCTCGGTCATCTGCACCTATACTCCCACACAATGTGTCCACATGGAGCTTACAATTTCTTTTTCTAGGTCAAAGGTCTCTCGCAGACTTTCTTCCTCGTCGCTGATGCCATGGGTTGCAGCGGTGAGATAAGCCAGAGATTCTGTGGATGAAACAAGTTACTTAATCCGGGAAGACGCTCAATGAAGGATGAGAGTGCGAATAGACGGAATAAGTGTGACCATACTCACTTTGTCCGCAGTTCTTGAGAATCTTCACTCTCTCGTCTACATCACCCAGGTACAGAGCATTCTGGTACTGGCCGCTCATGTCCTTACGTATCTCGGCTGAAAACAAAGACCCAAATTTATACCTATTCGATGTAAATTATGGAAACAACAATATTAAATCAGACAACGGCAGCAGAAAATGAAAATGATTGTACTTCTCCTTTTGAGGCTGTGAGGGGCACAGACTGTGGGTTATGTTTTACCCCTGGGAGAAAGGGCAGTTGAAAAAAAAGAAAAGGCCTGCCAAATTGCTATCCTGATCCAGTGGGAGATCGACAAGAGGAGACACTGCGACCCAGTGTGTTCGGCACAACTTCCAGGGTCTAGACCACAGTCCTCAGAAACCTCAAATTCATTTGCTCCTGTAGACAATTCCTTTTTTTTTTCTGATGGAGGATCTAGGTCTGGAGGATCGTGTTGAAACAGAGGTCCAGGAACCACATGGAGGTTAACAAGGTCGGCAATAATTTGGGACAAAATGGTCCCACCATGTGACTCCAGGTGCTGGATAATAAAGCTAGATTGGCCTTTACCTGGATATTATTAAAATACAGAACAATGAGATCCTGACATAGAACCATCGCCATAGAAGCTTTGATCTTGGCGACGACTGAAAGCCAAAAATGAGACGGAAAGTGAGCTTCTTGGAGAGAAAAGCAGAGAAAGCCCTGGTGGTCCGAACATCTGAAGGTAGAGATCCTTGATATAGAGGGACAACAGAAATTCCCCTTTCCTCATGGCCTGAGTAAGAGATGAAAAAACCAGTTCAGAAGAAGATCTGAAAAGGATTAATTGAAGTCCCTGATGGAGCACTTACCAACTTTGGTGCCCCAGTAGTCATGAGGGCTTGTCGCTGCCACTAGCTTTGAAGAGTTTGCAATTAGGAGTCCAGAAGGGCTTCTTATTACACTGTGCTGTTTCCCTCTCCTGGGAGGGCAGAGAGACCTTGGAGGTCCTCATTTGGGTTTATTCTTAGAAAGGAAGGAACTCCTAAATATAGCGTAGCGTATTCTTAATTATCTTCTCCAGTCTTCTAATCAAGATTTGAGCCAGAGGTATCCCGTCAAATCTCTTTGTGCCACCACCAAACTGGCCGAGGATCTTGCCACTAGTCTAGCGTAAACAAGGGACGCGCACCTCTGTGTAGAAGGATGCAATCAAGATATATGAGGTTTTAACAGCGCTCCTGCGATTGATCCTGCACTCTCTTCCGGCCAAAGTCTCAAGGGGACGCCCCTAGAAAATCAAGATCGCTTTATCTTGCAAAAAAACATTGGAGAGGCGATGACTTGACGTCGATTCGGTATACACTGCGGTGCATCTCATGGCTTCAGGGATACTGTGGTGATCAGGATAGAAGGAGGTCAAGGCTGCAGGTTCACATCATCACCCAATGCGGACATGGGCAAACTTGACCGGTGACTGAGGCTGGGAACAGAGGTTGGAGTATTGGACTGCAGGGAATGAGAGCGCTCTGACCAGAGTCCAGAGACAATGAAAGTTGTCCTTCAAAATTGTAAGAATTTTTTTTTAAATAAAAAAATGTTTAAATGAGGTCTAGAGCTCTGGAGAAGGAGCCGAAGAAAATATTGGTTATACGGCTGGGGAGCTGGAGTCAAGTCTCGTTTATGTCCTGCTATAAAACGTAGCCCTTCTCGTGCGTCACCCAACCGCTGAAGGAGAAAGGCTAATCGGACGTGAAAATACAAAACAACAAGACAGTCTTGCTTCAGCTTACCGATCTTCATCATCTTGCGCAGTTTCTCCAGGTTGCCGGTGATGAGGTAGAGGAAGGCCAGCTTCTCGAAGTTCTTGGTGCGCTGGTAGCACATTTCCACAATCTGGTGGTTGCCCTGCAGCAGAGCCACCTCTCCTAGTTTCTCCCAGCAGTTCTTATCGTCCAGGGCCTTCGCCGCTTCAAGAGCGATCTGGAACAAGAGGGGAGCAATCAGCGATCGAACCAATTGTTAGCAGAACACGTTGTATTGGCCGCTGTTACGAGATCATAAGTTGGAATTTGTGTAACGAGAAAAACTACAGGAAACTTGGTCAACACCTGAATCTGCTACATCATGGAGCTTCCTACCTCGATGTTACCGCACTCTAGAGCCAGGCTGAACCGTGTCTTCTCGTCTTTGACAAAGTGTAGTGCCACCTCAGGGTAACCTTTCTTCTGCAAGTAAGCGATAATCGACTGGCCCACCAGCTTGGCATTTCTCACCATGTGTAGTACCTGAGAACAGATGGCATTAAAATTTGATTATCAGTTATCTAACTGGACTTACTAATAGCAATGGAGAAATCTAAAGGGATTAAGAGTGGACACAGAAGACTATACTTTATGAAGCCTTGTTTTGTCATGACCGTGGCAGAAGTTACCCTCTACGTAAAAAGAAAAAAAGTTTTATGTTCTAGTGGGACGTTGAACCCAAAAGAATTAGGCAGTCGAAGGAAGCTCTATAGAATACGGTAGACTATGGTAAGATTTCCACGGTACAACGAGAGTAAACCGACAAGCCCACCTACCTCATCATATTTCCTGTTGATCAGAGCCAGCTTGAACTTGAATTCCGTTGGGTCGATTGTAAGCACCCGCGGGCGACATTCACGGTCCAGGCAATAAACATTATTACCCTTCACGCGTGTGATATAAATGGGAAGATCAAGCGTCCGGATGATACCGTGATCACTGAAACAACACACAACACAAATTATAATTACACGGTAAAGACAGTTATAATCTTGGGTCAGAGTGGTCAACCTCCAGAACATCTTTAATATGTTTTAGATATAGGTTTTAATTCTGCAGTAGATAACACAAATCAAATCATTTACAGTACCCGGTGGTGAGCGCGTATTTGATGTGGTTGCTGGTTGTGTAGATGAACACACCGCTCTCGTCCCACGCTCCGCTCTTCACGCGGATGTTCTCGTGGATGTTACACAGCGATTCCAGCTTCCTGTTGCAAATCATGATGGCTGCGGGCGGAGAAGCGGAGTCAGTGTTTGAGAACATTATTAATCATTACATCACAGCCCGGTCTGCGGACAGCGACACCGCCCCCCGGTCTGCGGACAGCGACACCGCCCCCCGGTCTGCGGACAGCGACACCGCCACCATAGCCTAGACGCACAAGACGGAACTTCCTGGGGAGTCACTGAACGCTCTGCATCACTGCACAGGACACTGGGTGCCACATGTATTAAACAGTAGGTGGGATACTTACCATGTTTAGCCAAGAGCGCCACGTGAGACATGTCGGAGGACCAGATCACATATTTCACTTTGGAGATTTTCACCGATGCCAGAGTTCTGCAAATAAACAAGCGATATGATCAGACAGAGACCGATAAAGGTGATAAACAGGGAGCCTAAAAATTCTTAATGCCTGCAGCCTTCAACGTCAAACGCCATTTGTTCATTTTCGGTGGCCAGTTTCTGGTTTTGATTCCAGCTCATTGGCCGATGGAGCCAACCAGTACTAGATACACAAACTGTAAGACCGGTGGACAACGCATACGTTAAGCCATTACCGTTTCTGCTGCACATCAAACAGGGTGATGGAGTCCGAGTCGCGGAGAAGCAGGTTCCCGGTGCCGGAGTAGAAGATCTCGTCGCAGTTTGGCACCTGTACCTTCTTGGTGATCTCGTTCTTCAGGTTCTTGATGAGGATCTACGGTGGAGACAAAAGGGGAGCAGACCGGTTATGAGGTGTTTAAAACAAAGGGTTGTAGAAAATATTCCTTGTAAATCTAGATGCGGGAACATTACGTTACTCACTGAATGCATGCGATCCAGGACGGCAAATCTGTTTCGAGCCACCCACACGGCGGTCAGACCAGAGGAACGCTTGCCTTCCGGGGCTGTGAACGAACCAGAACAGTTATCAATAATGTAGAACATCGGCAGCAAACCCAGTCTACGCCATGGACAATAGTTACGTGCTTTGCCTTCAGAAACACATGATTGGGGTCGTATAATAAAATTGGTCTTGTGCCATAAAAGAAAAAATAATTGGGCCCAAACCAGGCATCTTGTGCTTATTCTACAATGTAGTTCCCAATTGAAAACTTTATACTGGGTACCACAACTTACTGGAATAACTTCTAATAATTGATATAGGACTTCTACCTGAAAATAGCCATTGAAAACAAAGAAACAGACTGTTGCTTACATAGGACAGATTAGTCACTTACTCACAACCTCTCATGACAACATCTACAATCATGGAAACAAACTGTGGACTTTAATTCACAACATATTGGCCAAATGGCTGCCATGTGCAGACTGTTACAGAGTCTTCAGCTGCCATTTTAAGGCATAAGGTACCGTGTGTACTTAGCCAACTGCTTAACTCTTACCATCGGGATTCTGGGAGTCCGAATCCTTGGGAATGGTGTACAGGTCATAGGTGCTGTTCTCCAGGTTGCTGGCCCTCTACATAGAAAAAAATAATAATAAAGAAATGAAAAATAAAACTATCGGTTATCCTGATCAACAGTAGAATTGTTCAGATGTCAAATGGGACCAATGCAGCGACCTGACAAAGTCATCTTCCAACTGCGTTAATTAGGCCCCAAATTATTTGGACAAACGCGTGGAGTCAAACAGACGCAGATCTGCTGGTGTACGGGCCGCTGTAGTTAAAAGGATAATCTCACCGTGCAAAGCAGTACAGCGTTCTCAGCCGGGTTATACGACATGCTGAACACTGGGAACTTGGAGCCACTGTACACAGGAAACAGAGTTAAAATCAGACCTAAAATGCTATAAATTGCTCACATATTACCTGTCAACCAATCACCAAGGCTGTTACCAACATACCATAGTTTAGCTGCAGACATCTGCTATCGTTGTCAAGATTGCACTAAATAGATTAAAGGTAATTGCTGTTTGGCTGTGGTTTTAGGGTTGATTTTGGACCTAAATACAAACTTATTAAATGAGCCAGCATCTGAAATACTCTGCACTGCGCACCAACTTGCCGGTGGCTGACAATTACGTGCTGCAGCGTAGATGTTACATTAAACTGGAAAAGACAATCTGGACTGCGCAGCTTAAGGCGGTCCCCTCTTTTAGACGGGACGTGTATCTCACCTCCTCAGCTGCATCACCGCTAAATCCTTGGAGCTGTTGAAGTCCAACTGGCGGAGGAACCGGTCCTTCACGTAGTACAAGATGTTCCCGTGCACGGCATAGGCGGGACGTTCCCGCTCCAGCTTAAACACAATCATTCCTCCATCGTGGCCTGTCAGGAAGAGGTTACAAATTAGGTCTGTGCGATATAGAATTCAAAATCCAAGCACATCTCTAAGAGTAACTCTAGAATATGTCCACAAGTGTGAATTGCCCATGAACATAAGCTTCATGACGGATGTGTGAGAACACAGTCTACAAGCGGAGTAAAGGTTGTCGTCGGAAAGAAAACCCACTTACAGGAGCTGGAATTGAGGATAGCTTAAGTTGCATTTTACCTGCTGCAAATAGGTTAAGGTTGGGGTGGGCGGCCAGAACCCAGAAACGGTCATGGTCTCTACGGAAGGTTTGGACACCCGTTCTAGGAAGAAACAGCAGAACACATATTAATGCCCTTAATATGGCTTATTTTTTTTGTTCCATATATTTTCGAAAAAAAGATAAGAGCAAGAAGCAAATAAATTAATGTCCACCATGGTACAAACCCACCGCTTGATTACCAAGACGCCGCCCGCATTCTCCGTCACGGTAGGATATCAGCTGGTGTAGTAATTGTCACCCGGGCTGAGAAACTCACCGACCACTCACCTCTTAGACATGTCCCAGACACGGATGCTCTTGTCCTCCGAGTTACTCAAGATCAGTTCCTGGCGGGGGTGGAAGACAGCGCATGAGACATTGTTGTAATGTCCACGGCAAGTGTCCACTTCCCAGGCCTTGGACTCTGCACAGAGAAGACAAACACACGATTAGATGCACTTGTTGGGCAAGTCGATAAAAACGAGATTTTTGTACTTCTGTTAAATCTTTTCATCTGTGACTGTAGGGGGACACAGACTGTGGGTTATGTTTTACCCCTGGGAGGGAAGGCAAGTCCTACTCCTCCCTAGTTCACAAATAGCCTAGTAAGGAAACAAGAAAGAGAACAGCAAAAACAAACAAAAACAAAAAAATACTCATTTCTGGATGGATTGGTCTGTGACCCACTATAGCATCATAGAAAAGGATTGATTGCTAAATACAAACATCCCCTTTTCTCCTTCAGCAGTAGAATGTCCCTAAAGGAGTGGGGAGGAACGCGTATCAAAGAACAACCTGGGGGTAATAGGGAGGAGGATAGAAGTCTGTTCTTTATTTTCTAGTGTCCTGTTCTACCTGTAAAACATAACCCACAGCCCGTGTCCCATGTTCTACCTGTAAAACGTAACCCACAGCCCGTGTCCCATGTTCTACCTGTAAAACGTAACCCACAGCCCGTGTCCCATGTTCTACCTGTAAAACGTAACCCACAGCCCGTGTCCCATGTTCTACCTGTAAAACGTAACCCACAGCCCGTGTCCCATGTTCTACCTGTAAAACGTAACCCACAGCCCGTGTCCCATGTTCTACCTGTAAAACGTAACCCACAGCCCGTGTCCCATGTTCTACCTGTAAAACGTAACTCACTGCCCGTGTCCCATGTTCTACCTGTAAAACGTAACCCACAGCCCGTGTCCCATGTTCTACCTGTAAAACGTAACCCACAGCCCGTGTCCCATGTTCTACCTGTAAAACGTAACCCACAGCCCGTGTCCCATGTTCTACCTGTAAAACGTAACCCACTGCCCGTGTCCCATGTTCTAACTGTAAAACGTAATCCACTGCCCGTGTCCCATGTTCTAACTGTAAAACGTAACCCACTGCCTGTGTCCCATGTTCTAACTGTAAAACGTAACCCACAGCCTGTCTCGCCCTACTGCTGAAAAGGAGAAATTACATTTAAAACAAGCTTATCTCGATGCATATTGCCACTGAAATCACATGCAGGCCCCTGACACCATAGTATATTCTGATATCATTTCTATATTAAATAAGAAAATACTTTAAATTTGCATTTTACATCAGAATCACACAAGAAGCTGAGCGGATACAATACAACTAGTAATCTACTGCTCAATTAGACATGTAATAGAAGAAAAGAGACGGACGGAGCAGTTAGAAATGACCATTGGAGGTCCAAGCTGTACTATCCAGAAATGGGAGCGATAAAAGCCTACTGTGCTGGTATTCATCAATGCTGGAAGAAGTTCAATCTCTACAATATTATATCTGTCGCCCAAAAGGTTTCTCACCCAAACCAATTATAAGCTCTTGTGAAACAGACACCTCTATACTTCAGAGTGTAGGTTAAAAACTGGACATAGATATTTGGGAATACTGCTAGTGGGTGAGGGGAGATGGTGTCATAACTAATGGCCAGCCGCTAGCTAAAAACTACATCTCCCAGCATGCTCTGCTTGCTACTGGTGAAATACCAAAGATTAAATTACTTTTTACCATAGGAGCAAAAATTTAGAAACCTAAATGGAAGTAGTGGGGCGGTTAAGAAATGCAAGGAGCGGAAGCCAGGAAACTGGGAAAGAATAGCACAATAGACCTTAATTCCAAGCAAAAATCACATGCACTAGGTAGAGAGGAAGTGGGATAAAGAGCACCGACTGCTAATCAGGAAGCCGAGAACTCTATTACATAATATATCACTGCAATGTTATTACACTCGGAAGAGAGAATTAAGTGTTACTGAAAACCAGCAATCTCAAGAAGATTTCAAAATCTAATAATGTGGAGGATGGCAAGTTATCTAAATACAGCCAATCACTTCACTGGGTACCACTGGCGTACTACAAGTCCCAGCATGCTTTGCTGGGATTTTTAGAGGGTCGGCATTGAGGCAACATACTATTTAACAATTATTGTTTTCTAGGTCGACATGAGCCAGAGACGTCAAAAGATTCCAGTGAAACGATTGGCTGCCTGCACGGTGGGAAGGCGACAGGAATTCAGTAAAGGATCTGGGTTCAAGTCACTGTGTCCAGAGGACATAGTTCAGCAGACAGATTTAAAATGAACGCTGCCCCTTGTGGACGAAATGTGTAATAAAAAAAAGTTGCAAACATAGAACTATTAAAAGAGGACAAATGGTATATAAAAAAAAAATAAAAAAATAAAAAGGTAGTGGTTTTATAGCTTAAGAGATGATGACAGACAGGGTGGGATAAGTGCATATCACTGATTGACACACATTAGACTCGTCATCTCAATCTGAATGGATCTCAGGGTGGCTGATAGAGAATCTGGAACTGTTTCAGGGATATAAGAAGCTTTATAGACAGGATGTGCTCATTCAAAGCTTCCTGTTACTACCATATTGCATAAAAATTGAATCTAGCTGGTAAGCCATAATGTATTATATTTTGCAATATATTTAATATCAAAACATTTTGGGCAGCTCCATCCGTATCCTGCAGGTGGCGCTGTTGTCCATGATGGGACGCTCTTGCCTACTGAGGTCCCTGATTTCTAATCCCCACCCAGTGAAATACAATAGAGTTGTCAAGAGTCTATCTGGTGCATACACACAGATCTTTCTATCACAGATTATACTGGGATCAGTAACACTACAGTTCTCTGCACCACACACACATGCTACAGAGGGCAGCAACACATGCGGGGTAGACACCTCTGGTAAGGTCTATGGAGAATGGACCTGTAGTGGGCAGAGGAGAGTCTGGAAAACAGATACAAACGTCATATTATTACCAATTTGTCTCCACCATCACCAGACACCGCTTCTATTCCGCCCACAAGATTACTAATCAAGCAGCTTGTATCCAAGAGGAGCACACCGATGTATTTTAGTCGGTGGTAGTGTAACTTTAAACACACCAACACCTACACACAGTGGAAGAGCCATTGTTTGGGCTGAACCAATATCCATGAGATTGCCTTGTTGTAGGCTGCATCCACGGCCTGCGCGGTCAGTAGTTCCTAGGATGCATTCTTAGGATTATTGGTTCGTCCCACAGAATAGCCACCTGAACCTCGTATAAGCGAGAGGGCACTTTCCTGGCCAACACCAGGAACCCGCCTCGACCTCATTCATACACGGTTGGGGTATAATTGGCAAACATTCTCGCATTTAATGGACCGTTCACTCATATGCCATTTGCATGCATGGTATTGGAATGAAATGTGCACTAAAGGATAGAGCGCATGAAAATCCTTTTTGCCATTTACTGTCCATTCTACATTCATATATAGTCTCAAAGTATAGAACAAGGCAATATCCAGCCAGACTACAGTGTATTCAATGAAACACACCATCGGAGCCGGACAAACACAAGAACTACTTCTCCAGGGTGAGGAAACTCTATACAATTGTCACACTCTATTTATTTGCTCAGGAACAAAGTTGTTTAAACTCCAAGAAAGCATTTTGGAGAAAAAATTAAGAACACTAGAAAGTTTAGTGACATCCTCAAAAATAGCGCTGGGACACAACAGCCAGAGAAGCCTAGGAAACTGTCCGCTGGCTTTTTACTTTGGTCACTCAACCCAAGTATGTAAAGTAGACTATAGCTTCGTCCCACCTGATAACCCACTATCCAGTCCTATTAGACCCCCCATCCAAAGGAGCAATATCTTAAACTGGTCATGTAGACTACATCCGGTTCCCAGTCTAGAGTTCTAGACATTACATTGTCGCACAAGGCTAGTGGTTAGTGCATAACCCCAGGTGTCAGCAGTCAACTTACCGTTCATCCTCCAGATCTTGACCTGCCGATCATCTGCCCCGGACACGATGAGAGGCATGGTGGGGTGGAAAGCTGCCCAATTCACACCACGGTCATGTCCCTAATGGGAGCATAAAAAAAACCCTACGTGAGTGACTGACCTATGAATACTTAATATCGGTGATAAACAGGGGCGATGAACACTACTTTCACTAAACGGGTCGCGCCCACCGATGACCTCGCTGGCTTCAACGTTAAGGTCACCTACATTCAATACTAAGCCCCCAATACAGGTTGGGTAGATGCAACCATAAGCAATACCTCCAGAACATGCTTCACCACAGCATCCGTGGTCCCAAACAGGTCCACCCCGGTGATTCCACGGACGTCGGACTCCACCGCTCCCGGTGAGAGGTTCTTCTTCCGTAGGCCTTTCCGGGAGGAGAGCAGGGGAGAGACGGTTAATGTACAAAGACCGTTTTGAGAGGTTTACTCCTCCTTGCAGCCGCAAACGCTGCAAGGTCAGAACGGACATGTTCAACAAGAGACTGGAGATTGCCTATCCACATTACAATTTTACCATGTCCCTCTATCTCCCTGGCTAGTAGAAGACTCGCTGACCCTTTCTCGGAAACCGCTATTGTTAATAAATTCATTCTAATAATACTCCACTTACCACCAGTTAGAGAATTCAGAGAGAGTGACATTGGTGCTCAATCCAACAGCCAAGAGCTCACATTCAGATGACTTGATACCAGATTCTAAATTTGTCAGTCTGCACTTCGTAAATGATGGAGAACTTGGGAGTGGGACCCTACTGAATCGATAGAGCAACCACCTGTGCGTGTTTTGACCCACAGCTCACATGATTAGGGAGGTGTTTGAACCAATCAAGGTTGACCATCTCAAATGCAATCGATTTCATCAAATTACAGAAAGAATATAAAAATACATTATTGTACAAGCGGCACAACAGAAATGACAGACATAGGACCGGTCTGTTTGGAATGCAGGCATCTTGGCTATTCCTGTAGGCTTCCCCCCCCCTTATCTGTCTCTCTTGATGGATGAACAGAACTTGGAACCCAAAAGATGGTGGATGAGGAGCACGTGAGCGGAGACATGTTCTGCTAGACACCGCAGGAGCATGGATGGAAAATGTCTGTGACTGCACAAATAAAGAGGGCAGGAAGGACACTTAGGATGGACCAGTGATACTCTATAAACTTGGAAGGGTGGGATGGAAGTAGATTAATAATTAGATAACATGGTAATTGCAGGGGTTACAAGTTAGGCATGCACAGGTTTAAAGTCCACGGCACAGAAAAACGGATTAGTTCAGATGAACAGAGTGGCTGGTGTAGACATGTGCATGATGTGAGATGTGGTATTTAATCTAAGATCAGTCCCCACCCCTCCTCCCCGACAGTATATATCAGGCCCAGCCAAACTGTGGAGCTCCAGGTGTTGTGAAACTACAAGCCCCAGCATGCTTTGTCAGTAGATAGCCAGCCAATAGCTGTCTGGGCATGCTGGGACTTGTAGTTTCACACCACCGGAGAGACGACGGTTGACCAGTCCTGGAGTATATAAACCAATCCTTATTGTGCGATCTGGGACTTCCTATGATGTCACCTTATCTGCTGCAAGTGACAGGAAATACCACATACCCAACCCAGAACTACTGTACAAACTAGATTATGACTTACATCTATCTGTGGTGTCCTTTTATATGCTACTCGGACAATACATTGTATACTTTTTAAAACAAAAACAGACTGCAACGGAAACCCAGCCGCGGGCAGCCGCATTGTGGGCGGAACCTATATTCACGGAGGAACCGGTGACACAGCTGGGGACGCCACTCTGTGCGACACACCACTGCCTCAGTAAAGTCCCTGGCTGGCTATGATGAACCGAGTACATTCTCCTGAGTGTTGGCCCCGCCCACAAAATGGCTACCTCCGCCAAGTGTTACAAACGAAAGCACTGGACATAAGTATCAAGATAAGTAGAGAAATACGGATTATACAAACACAGCATATATGCGTTATTAAAATTTCACATAGTATAGTAACAAAGAGCTCTTGTATTTTATTTATAGGCAGAGTAGATGCGTTATATCCCTGCGGTTAGTATCGCCAGCGAGTGCTTCCTGCTCTTGCGGCGTGGAGTTTAGTAGGCGACATGCCCTGACATAACATGCGGCTGGCGAACAGTAAAACAGGCAACATGCTTGGAGAGTTACATGGACGTTAATGGGGAGGTAGACGGCAGCGATAGATCCGGAGAAAGGGGGGGGGGGGGGGGGGGGAACAATCCCTCCAAGTTCACGTGGGCAGACGGGAGTATGAGGGAGACGGGCCGGAGATCGGTCCCCTCTCAGCCACAGACTCCCATCGGACTGGTCGGATCTGCCGTGCGCTTTACAAATAGCAGGCAGAGCCCCACTCAAAACTGCAGGAGAGAAGTAACCGAGTAGTGCGATCAAGGCATGGCTTCGCTGGCATCTAAAATAAAACCTAATACTACATTCGTCTCTCTAGTTGTTGAACTACAAGTCACAGCATTAAGATATTTTGAATGAAGCGGCCTAGCTACCCGTAAGCACAGAATGAATCGCGTTCTATCGCTGGCCATCAAAACCTTATTAGCTTCAACTAATATGTATATTAATGACTGTCCTAATTGTGCATCTGCAATAGAATTATCCACCTTCCAGTAGTTCCATTGTTTATTTAGTTGACCCTCGATACCTCAGAAAAGCTCAGATTTCTCCATTGGGTTCAACTGAATGCAGAAGGGAGTATTACCTGAAGGCGGAGTTCCCCTTTAATTTGTTGCCTTCTGAAACTTTACATATCTACAAGCCAAATGATAATGTTAATATTGACTATGATTACAAGAATGCCTAATGAGAGCGGGGGAACAGTGCCTCTAGTGTTCAGAGATGGTACAGAACTTGCTACAAGCCCTACTCCGATCAAGCGTATAAGACTACATTTAATTGAAAAATTTGCACTGAGCCATAGTCCTCGATCGGCAATTAGCTGCTAGCGCAAGTCTGACATGGGGATAACTTTCATGTGGTCGCCAGCATGAGAATATACGAAGGACTATCCCTAGTGAACGGATAGGCTACCTCCTCATGAATTAGTGGCTCATCCAAAAAAATGGCCGCCAAACTGTGCGTGTAGGCGACCGTATGCTTTTACCCGTATTCTTTGCCAAACTTTATTTACAATCCTTTGTCTGCTCTCTACGGACAGCCATACTGAACTATCTAGGAGGATCCCCTGTCCCACGACTTTCAGCTACCGCAGTTTTGAGTGGGCCGCTGCGCCGCGTCGGACCCCCTCGACCTGGGCAGCTCACCAGAAATATCCCAAACGCGCACCGTCTGATCCAAGCTGGCGGATACTACCAGGTCCTCGGACGGGTGGAACTGAGCGCACATCACATAGTGGTTGTGACCGGTCAGGACGCTGCGGAAGGAAGAGAGAGACGGTTTAAACATTGAACCAGTTATCAAAGGCCAAGTTCAAGTATCCACTAGTAAAGAACGATCGATCCCGTTTTATGGCACATCATGAAAGTTTTTGTACAAATGTTTACCAGACACAGGTCCGAGACTGCCAGTTCCAAATACGGATGGTCTGATCGTCGGACGCGCTGAGAATCCACGGGTACTCCTGCAAAACAACCGGTTTGTTATCCATTACTATAATATTCTGCTTGGGAACCGTTATTGATAGACAGACAATGGATTGCAGAGAATAAAACAGCAACATTAAGGGACCACGATATCTGCAGAACACAAGTTAACGATGAGAGTGAGAAACCATCAGGATCCTATTTATTGTGTCACTTTTGTGTGTTTGAATAATTTTACGGATTAAAACGCGCTTTCAAACACGCTTCTCCGCTGAAGCACAAACGGAAGGAGTTCCCTATTTTAAGCATAAGTTGAAGATGTCACAACCCCTCTATCGCTGTTCTCCCTCCCTCAAAGCAGGGACCCTCCCTGTATGTTTAAAAGCCTTGCTAAGTAGAAGAATTAGCCTTTGAAGTCAGAACAGTTGCCTACAAACTGTCATCATCAAGACCACACAACTGATTGTTTCATAGAGAGTAATGAATCCAGTGATCCATGATATACTTCATCCCAAAATCCATAAAACAATGCGATTGGCTCCTTCCGTTTGAATTAATCAGAGTGCTGGAACTTACATGATGAAAGAAGGTGGTGCGGATATAATCCAGGTGACCCAACAGGGTGAAGAGACAGCGCCTGAGCTTGTAATTCCAGACCTGAAGAAACGAGAGATATACAGATATATTTTCTATAGTCACGAATAAGACATATTGTACAAACCGCTCGCTCTCTGCAAAACGCACCAAGCTAAACCATACATTGAACTGGAGAGCAATGTACACACAATGCCAGACATCTCTAGTTCAGCCATCATATGTGGACGTTTGTTACCTTAAATAAGTAAACCTATTTACCTTAATTTTGTAGTCATCTCCGCCGGACACGAACAAGGGTTGTTGCTTGTGAAAATCAATCCCCCGAACAGGGCCTAATATACAGAAAGGACAGTAGAGAAGTCATGGCGACAGCACGTAGCACACTCGTTAGTACAGATCATCCCAGAGAATGCTCTTACCGTCATGCTCGTCAAACTTGTCTATGAGAGTGCACATGCGGTAATCCCACAGCTGAATAACGCCATTGTGCAGGCTGGTGAGGACCCAAGGCCTCTTGGGATGGAAGCTCAACCCTAAGGGGCAACAAATAAAGGATTTCGACATTCAGCATAAATTGTATAGGGCAACACTAGTCTTTTCATTAAAACCCTTCTCCCCAATATGTGACTTGGGAACAACAGCCAGAAACTACGGGGGACAATTTATGTGGCTAAACAAATTCCACAACCCGGCTGTGTGTTCAACCAAATTCCTTATCAGTCCTGATCATATGAGACTTTGATTGGACCCATATATATATATATATATATATATATATATATATATATATATATATATATATATATACAGTCAATCAGTTCTAAAATGATCTAATTGGAATGAATCGCAGAGTTTATAGGCAGTTTCAGACAACATGGGGTGTCAAATCAGTGTAGGTAACTAGTGAAGTCTGGGGGGGATCTTCGTTCTTCAAAGGAGGGACTGGGATTTTGTTAACATGGGGTGATAAATCACTGTAGGTATAGAAGGGTATCTTGGATGCCAGAGCAATTCTAGGGTGTCAGAAGTATGCAGTCAAATGATTGAAGCAGGTTGGGTGGGGGTCCTTGTCAACAGATTAGGACAACAAACCTCTACACATGAGCAAGGGAGATTGGAGGTGACCAAAGGGTACCAGAAGAGGGCTATTGATTAGTATTAATTTTTCTGGATCGATAAACTGACTTAGATACAGTAGACAATCCCCTACTCATTCAATGCCTTCGTTCCTCTGTCCTTATTCTACGTTGATTCTCACTGTATCTCCCCAGCTGCTCAGTCATTGTCTCTATTTCAAGTTCTACCTCCTCCCCAATCCCTCTACCAGGTGTAGTACCCCAGGGTTCAGTACTGGGAGCCTTATTCTCTTTTTATGAAACACAATCAACAGGTTTGGTTTTCAGCACCATTTCCATGGTGACGACACCCAAATCTACACCTTGTACCGTTATATCTCTCCTTTCACGGTCTTGCAGCGGTCTCCTCCGTGATTGCCTCTGTCTACTGCAGACTTCATCTGTCCAAAGTCAAGCTCCTTGTGGACCCTTACAGCAACCCCCCATCTGAAACCTCAGTCCAGTTATGCTGGGGTTATATTTAATTCTAACCTGTCACCCCCTCCCCCCATATCATCACCACCATTTATATAGCGCTACTAAATCAGCAGCGCTGTACAGAGAACTCACTCACATCAGTCCCTGGCTCATAGGGCTTACAATCTAAATTCCCTAACACACAGACAAACAGACTAGGGTCAATTTGTTCGCAGCCAATTAACCAACCCAATCCCTTGCACAATCATATCACCTTCTCTAATGACACCTCTGCAACATTCACTCTCAGTATTTCCCACCTCAGCTACTGTAACCCCCTGCAATTGTCCTTCTATTAGCCGGACTGGCGATTTATCCTGACTGCTGCTATATTGCATTACAGGATACTCCCTCCAACCCCCAGATTGTACAACGCTCTGGACTATGTGGGTGCAATGCAAAGGATAATTATTGGGGTGTCTGCAGATAAGTGGGTGCAGCCTCAGTGAACAGAATGAAGGGGGTGAATGACCCTGGATATTGGGGAGGGGTCCTGTATACAGGTCAGACAGGCCCAGCAGGAGCCCCAGTCACATACAGGTATCCTCCCAGCAGGCACTGCGCCATGGCGCCCCTATTTATCTCCCTCCTGGCGCCCCCATACCTTTCACCCGGGCAGACTTGGTCTCGAACTTGGTCAACATCTCGGGGCCCGGCTGTCTCTCTCCTCCGCCGCCGTCACACGTCAGCCTGACTCCCGGAAGTGCCGCGTTGGACTCCGCTGAGCTCCTCCCACGCATGCGCAGCAGCAGCAGGTCCTCCCGGCTACCAGCGAGACCTGACCAGAGCGTCTCCTCCGGCGTCCCGCTGGTACTGCGCATGCGCCGGGAACCTCCGGTCCCGCTGCTACTGCGCATGCGCAGGGAACCTCAGAGCCAGACAGTGTGATTAGCATAAAGATGGATAAACTTAAAGCAAAAAAACAAAATAAACATCAGTGTAAACTTGATCATGCACATAAAATGCAATACAATAAAACATACTCCAGGGCCACTGTGAGGTGGTGCACATCCTCATCAGGTGTTATAAGTCTGATATCTAGCTCTATATATATATATCTATCTCTACACATATATATCTATCTCTATCTCTCTCTCTCTCTCTCTATATATATATAAACATGCTAAAATATTATTATAGATGCCATTTGTGATAATAAATCACTTTAGGTTTCTGATACAGACAGTAATTGTTATTGGACAATTATTTAGGTAATTATTTTGAGGCAATCCCTTCATTGCCCGACTACCAGAGATCCCATTGTCCTATAGATTGTAAGCTTGCGAGCAGGGTTTTCTTACCTCTCTGTCTGTATGTATTACCCAGTATTGTCTTATCAGTGTTTGTTCCCAATTGTAAAGCGCTACGGAATTTGCTGGCGCTATATAAATAAATGTTGATGATGATGATTAGGATCAAATTTTAAACTAGATTTTTGTACGGGAAATCTATTGTCATAACAAGTTTTGAAAGAACAACATCCTGCAGTTCTGATGGAATTTAAATTGTTGCAAAACCATCTGCATGGCAAAGATTTAGTTTAAATAAATGCAAGTGAAAACATACTAGGATGAGAAGTGTAATTAACTAATTTATTTATTTTTGACTTTTCAATATGTACAAGAGTAACTTTAGATGCAATATTATACGTTTCCATATACATAACAATGAGGAGGTAGTTTTGCATCTTTGTAATGACAATCTCACACTCACAGATTCAACAGAGCTCAAATCTGTGGATGGCAGAACCACACCAAGGAATACGACTTGGCGTTGGGTTATCTAAAAAACTATTTTAATCTCATATAAAACATACCCAACGCCAAGTCGTAATCATTGGTGTGATGCCACCATCCACTGGTTGAATGATGTATAAACTTGATGTGAGTACATTATAGTTTCATCAATAAGTATATATATTTGGATAATACACAGTAGTTTGGGAATTAATTATTAATTTAACCGCTGACTTTTTCTTTTTTAATATATTTTGATACAAGGTGAAGGATTGTGGTGTTTCTTCCGTTAGACAGCAGCGTATCCTATCTCCCAGTGTCTCTATCCCCCTTTTTTTTTATCCCTTTAATACTTTTGACTGTTACAATCACATACCCCTCTGCCCCGCCAGCTTTGCTCTCACATGCCCCTCTGACCCCCCCCCAGCTTTGCTCTCACATACCCCTCTGCCCCCCAGCTTTCCCTCACGTGCCCCTCTGCCCCCCCAGCTTTGCCCTCACATACCCCTCTCCCCCCCAGCTTTGCTCTCACATACCCCTCTGCCCCCCCAGCTTTCCCTCACGTGCCCCTCTGCCCCCCAGCTTTCCCTCACGTGCCCCTCTGCCCCCTCAGCTTTCCCTCACATACCCCTCTTCCCCCCAGCTTTGCTCTCACATACCCCTCTGCCCCCCCGCTTTCCCTCACGTGCCCCTCTGCCTCCCGCTTTCCCTCATGTGCCCCTCTGCCCCCCCAGCTTTCCCTCACGTGCCCCTCTGCCCCCCCAGCTTTCCCTCACATACCCCTCTGCCCCCCCCAGCTTTGCCCTCACATGCCCCTCTGCCCCCCCAGCTTTGCTCTCACATGCCCCTCTGCCCCCCCCAGCTTTGCTCTCACATACCCCTCTGCCCCCCCAGCTTTGCTCTCACATACCCCTCTGCCCCCCCCAGCTTTGCCCTCACATGCCCCTCTGCCCCCCCCAGCTTTGCCCTGACATGCCCCTCTGCCCCCCAGCTTTGCTCTCACATGCCCCTCTACCCCCCCAGCTTTTCCTCACATACCCCTCTACCCCCCCCAACTTTCCCTCACATACCCCTCTGCCCCCCCCAGCTTTGCTCTCACATACCCCTCTGCCCCCCCAGCTTAGCTCTCACATACCCCTCTGCCCCCCCAGCTTTGCTCTCACATGCCCCTCTGCCCCCCCAGCTTTGCTCTCACATACCCCTCTGCCCCACCCAGCTTTGCCCTCACATGCCCCTCTGACCCCCCAGCTTTCCCTCACATACCCCTCTGCCCCCCAGCTTTGCTCTCACATACCCTTCTGCCCCCCCCCCCAGCTTTCCCTCACATACCCCTCTGCCCCCCCAACTTTCCCACACATACCCTTCTGGCCCCCCCAGCTTTCCCTCACATACCCCTCTGCCCCCCCAGCTTTCCCTCACATACCCCTCTACCCCCCCAACTTTCCCTCACATACCCCTCTGCCCCCCAGCTTTGTTCTCACATACCCCTCTGCCCCCCCAGCTTTGCTCTCACATACCCCTCTGCCCCCCCAGCTTTGCCCTCACATACCCCTCTGCCCCCCAGCTTTGCTCTCACATGCCCCTCTGCCCCCCCCAGCTTTCCCTCACATACCCCTCTGCCCCCCCAGCTTTGCTCTCACATGCCCCTCTGCCCCCCCCAGCTTTCCCTCACATACCCTTCTGCCCCCCCAGCTTTGCTCTCACATACCCCTCTGCCCCCCCAGCTTTGCTCTCACATGCCCCTCTCCCCCCAGCTTTGCTCTCACATACCCCTCTGCCCCCCCAGCTTTGCTCTCACATACCCCTCTGCCCCCCCCCAGCTTTGCTCTCACATGCCCCTCTGCCCCCCCCAGCTTTCCCTCACATACCCCTCTGCCCCCCCAGCTTTGCTCTCACATGCCCCTCTGCCCCCCCCCAGCTTTCCCTCACATACCCCTCTGCCCCCCCAGCTTTGCTCTCACATACCCCTCTGCCCCCCCAGCTTTGCTCTCACATACCCCTCTGCCCCCCCAGCTTTGCTCTCACATACCCCTCTGCCCCCCCAGCTTTGCTCTCACATACCCCTCTGCCCCCCCAGCTTTCCCTCACATACCCCTCTGCCCCCCCAGCTTTGCTCTCACATACCCCTCTGCCCCCCAGCTTTCCCTCACGTACCCCTCTGCCCCCCAGCTTTCCCTCACATACCCCTCTGCCCCCCCAGCTTTGCCCTCACATACCCCTCTGCCCCCCAGCTTTGCTCTTACATGCCCCTCTGCCCCCCCCCAGCTTTCCCTCACATACCCCTCTGCCCCCCCAGCTTTGCTCTCACATACCCCTCTGCCCCCCCAGCTTAGCTCTCACATACCCCTCTGCCCCCCCAGCTTTGCTCTCACATACCCCTCTGCCCCCCCAGCTTTCCCTCACATACCCCTCTGCCCCCCCTGCTTTGCTCTCACATACCCCTCTGCCCCCCCAGCTTAGCTCTCACATACCCCTCTGCCCCCCCATCTTTCCCTCACATACCCCTCTGCCCCCCAGCTTTGCTCTCACATACCCCTCTGCCCCCCAGCTTTCCCTCACGTACCCCTCTGCCCCCCAGCTTTCCCTCACATACCCCTCTGCCCCCCCAGCTTTGCCCTCACATACCCCTCTGCCCCCCAGCTTTGCTCTCACATGCCTCTCTGCCCCCCCAGCTTTCCCTCACATACCCCTCTGCCCCCCCAGCTTTGCTCTCACATGCCCCTCTGCCCCCCCAGCTTTCCCTCACATACCCCTCTGCCCCCCCAGCTTTGCTCTCACATACCCCTCTGCCCCCCCAGCTTTGCTCTCACATACCCCTCTGCCCCCCCAGCTTAGCTCTCACATACCCCTCTGCCCCCCCAGCTTTGCTCTCACATACCCCTCTGCCCCCCCAGCTTTCCCTCACATACCCCTCTGCCCCCCCTGCTTTGCTCTCACATACCCCTCTGCCCCCCCAGCTTAGCTCTCACATACCCCTCTGCCCCCCCATCTTTCCCTCACATACCCCTCTGCCCCCCAGCTTTGCTCTCACATACCCCTCTGCCCCCCAGCTTTCCCTCACGTACCCCTCTGCCCCCCAGCTTTCCCTCACATACCCCTCTGCCCCCCCAGCTTTGCCCTCACATACCCCTCTGCCCCCCAGCTTTGCTCTCACATGCCTCTCTGCCCCCCCAGCTTTCCCTCACATACCCCTCTGCCCCCCAGCTTTGCTCTCACATGCCTCTCTGCCCCCCCAGCTTTCCCTCACATACCCCTCTGCCCCCCCAGCTTTGCTCTCACATGCCCCTCTGCCCCCCCAGCTTTCCCTCACATACCCCTCTGCCCCCCCAGCTTTGCTCTCACATACCCCTCTGCCCCCCCAGCTTTGCTCTCACATACCCCTCTGCCCCCCCAGCTTAGCTCTCACATACCCCTCTGCCCCCCCAGCTTTGCTCTCACATACCCCTCTGCCCCCCCAGCTTTCCCTCACATACCCCTCTGCCCCCCCAGCTTAGCTCTCACATACCCCTCTGCCCCCCCATCTTTCCCTCACATACCCCTCTGCCCCCCAGCTTTGCTCTCACATACCCCTCTGCCCCCCAGCTTTCCCTCACGTACCCCTCTGCCCCCCAGCTTTCCCTCACATACCCCTCTGCCCCCCCAGCTTTGCCCTCACATACCCCTCTGCCCCCCAGCTTTGCTCTCACATGCCTCTCTGCCCCCCCAGCTTTCCCTCACATACCCCTCTGCCCCCCCAGCTTTGCTCTCACATGCCCCTCTGCCCCCCCAGCTTTCCCTCACATACCCCTCTGCCCCCCAGCTTTGCTCTCACATACCCCTCTGCCCCCCCAGCTTTGCTCTCACATACCCCTCTGCCCCCCCCCGGTTGCCCCTTTTTTCACCAGGGCGCTGTGTACAACACCACGTGACTGGTGCGGCGGTCACATGACCAAGTGACGTCACGGTGAGGGCGGAGGCAGAAGAGGAAACATGTCCCTGCCCGGAGTCATGGCGGCTGCCGGGGTGTACTGGGGGTATCTGGGGGGGATCCTGATCCTGCTGACAGGTGAGAGTCCCGGATGTACCCCCCCCCCCCTCCCCCATGTGACCCTGCTGGTCTCTGTGTATATAGATATATCTCCTCTGTGTCTTATTATCACTCCTCTATCACCCCCTCCCCTGTCTCTGGTATCTCCTCTGTAAATCAGTATTATGACCATGCAGTAATCTACATATAGCTCCAGGCTCCCCTCATTGTCCCTATAACCTAGCAGTATTCTGATGTAACTCCAGCACTTCCTTTGTAACCCAGTATAATAAGGAACCACAGTAAGATTGCTGTATATGTTTATGTAACTTACTGTCATCTACTGTGTATTTTTCTGATTTTTTTACTACACATTTGTGTCCCTTCAGTGTGAGACTCAGGAGTCTTCTCTTTCTGTGCTCACCTATTACCCTGGGGGAATTACCCCACAGGTGTGATAACAACAATATCTGTATTGTGCTGTATGTTCCTTATTAAGATTGTGGCCGGTTTGTTTCTGTTGGGAAAATGCAGCAACTGAACCAGCTGACATGTTTGGAGTAGCAAAGTACAATCGGACATTATGGAAAGCTGGCTGGAGGGGTGGTGGGACGGCAGTCCGCGCGTAGATAAGAGGGGGGGGAGAAGGGGGACAGTGTGCACGTAGATATGGGGACGACGACAGTGTGCACGTAGATATGGGGACGACGACAGTGTGCACGTAGATATGGGGACGACGACAGTGTGCACGTAGATATGGGGACGACGACAGTGTGCACGTAGATATGGGGACGACGACAGTGTGCACGTAGATATGGGGGGACGGGACAGTGTGCACGTAGATATGGGGGGACGGGACAGTGTGCACGTAGATATGGGGGGGCGACAGGCTGCGCGTAGATAAGAGGGGGGGGGCGACAGGCTGCGCGTAGATAAGGGGGGGGGGGGGCCGCAGGCTGTGCGTAGATAAGAGGGGGGGGGGCAACTGGCTGCGCGTAGATAAGAGGGGGGGATGACAGTCTGCGTGTAGATAAGGGGGGCGACAGGCTGCGCGTAGATAAGATTGGGGGGGGGGGCGACAGGCTGAAACTACAGACACCAGCTTGCTTTGCCCAGTAGATAGCCAGCCAATAGCTGTCAGGGCATGCTGGGACGTGTAGTTTCACAACACCTGGAGAGCCGCAGGTTGGCCAGGCATGACCTAGGGGGACATTTTTGGAAAACTGGGGCGGAGAAAAGCGTGATGTTGCCCAGAGCAGCCGATCAGGCCCTAACTGTGATTTTTCTAGTCTAGTTTAGGAAATTAAACCGGTCATCAGATTAGTTGCTGTGGACAAAATCACTTATGTGGTGAAGCATGATGTCTGTGTACTTATGTAC
This sequence comes from Mixophyes fleayi, assembly GCF_038048845.1. Lineage (NCBI taxonomy): Eukaryota > Metazoa > Chordata > Amphibia > Anura > Limnodynastidae > Mixophyes > Mixophyes fleayi. The sequence continues at coordinate 77,035,056 of NC_134413.1, read as the reverse complement.
TTACCTCACATTTACATTGTCAGGTCTGTGTCACGGAAATTCTGTGGAGAGGAAGATCTACGTCACACTGAACAACACAGCCCCTTGTGTCCGACTCCTGAACGCAACCCACCAAATAGGCTGCCAGTGTAAGTACCTATCGCCAAAACTGTGTGGGGCTTTGGTAAAATGTATTCCATTCTCTGATAAACCTAACCCAATCATTGGTTTACCCTCCCACGTTAGAGGAGCTCCATCCCCACCGAAACTGAACTCTGCTTTCCTCATTTAATGCTTATTCCTGTCTACAAAGCTGATCGGAGATGGGTTTCATTTCATCCTTGTTCTCAGCTTCCAGGAATGGAGACACCGGCGTGGTTCATGTGGTGGAGACGGAAGAGGACCTTCCTTGGTTACTTGAGACCGGTCCTACACCACCTTACATGGTGCTGCTTGAAGGACACTTGTTCACCAAGTAAGATGTGACAAAATTAAAGTTTTAAAACTCTTCCGTTTATTTGCATTAACGCTGTGACCCGTACGTTCCAACGAAACCTTTCTCCCCTGCGTCAGGGACATGATGCTGAAATTGAAGGGGAGTTCTCGTATCTCTGGAATAGCAGTGACCTATGCGAAGCCTCCCCCTCCCGACGGCTTCTCGCTGGACGTGCCGTGTCCAAGTGATGGCTTTGGTAAGTCCTGGATGTGTTCCATATGGATGTTTACACTTCACGTTGAGCTGGCTTGCATCTGTCAGTGGCAGTCAAGTGCATTACTCTACTAAGTTCTTAAATTGGTGAATTATGTAGAATTAAACCTGTCCTAACTGATCTAACACACAGCTAAAGGTCAGCTTTGATTTGTTTATCCGGCTAACCTCTGTGTACCCCACGCTCGGCTGATTAAACATCTCTCACTCAGGACTTTACACCAGTGACCACGGCTCACAGTACGCACACTGCAACGGGACGGTGTGGAACCCACTGGGCAACGGTTTCTCCTACGAAGATTTTGAGTTCCCGATCTTTGTCCTTCAAGACGAGAATGAGACCGAGGTCATTAAGCAAGTGAGTTCCCCAGTTTTCTTTGCCCTGGTGAGCTTGCGATCTGATTCCGTTTGCATTTGGACACTAAGCCAAATGGAGGTGGTAAGAGAAGAGTTGTGACCCGTAGCAGATTACCTTTTCAGATGACCAACGACAGGTAACCTTTTCATCTGGCTGTTGTTGTCTCCTTGTCCTGTGGTCTAGTATTGGAAATCTGACCATCGTAAAAAGACATGACTTCACGTGGCATCTTGAACCCACCAGTTGAGCAGCTCTTATCCAGATCATTCTAAACTTTGCTTTGGTTCTATGGCACTTTGTTATTTTCAGTACATTTAAGTCCTATCCCTTGAATGTTTACTGTAGAAGAATTGTCTCAGTCATTGGTCCTTGTCGGCCACAGTGCATGAAGCTCACTGGGACCAGGGCACTGAAGCAAGGACAGAGGCTGTCTGGAAAATTTTAGCCCGGGGGTCGAGACTTGGGTCAGCAGCCACTTAGGAACATTTTAAAGGAAAAAAAAATGTAGGTAGCCCACTGACCCAGACCACAATTGACTACTATGGTACCGACAGGCCCTGAGGGCAGATGCCCCTTGCCCCCCAGCCGGCCCCTGAACAAAGACTTGAGGGGTGATAAGTGTGTGTAGCCGGAGTTGTATATGGATGAAGTAAGTGGGTTCTTGGTGTAGATATACAAATATGAGGGTAAACGTTTAAAGATTTATGGGGCTACGTGATAAGACTGAGCGTCAATGTTGATATTGTCGGGAAGCGCGTGTGTACAGACCCATTCACTTCCGTTAATATTTCCGCTATCGGCTTTAAGGATGTGCGTGTAGGAAGCCTTTATCTAGATCCTAGTAATCCAATAAGCTAATGAGATAAAGATAAACATGTAGGTTGGCGGCTTTGTGCGTTTGAAGTGACGTTTTCTCTCCCCGCAGTGACGTTTGCTCTCCTCTCTCTCCTGTACAGTGTTACAGGGATCACAATGTCCCGGTGAACAGCAGTGCGCCAGAGTACCCGCTGTGCGCCATGCAGCTCTCCTCTCACATGCACGCCGTCACCAGCACCGTCACCTGCATGAGGCGCAATTCCATCCAGATGTCTTTCAGCATCAACCCAGGTGAGGAGGCCCCGGCCCGGGAATTGTATATTCCCCTGTGGCTCTTGGGGCATTCAGGTAGCCTCTGAATTATCGTTTTAGGGGCCCTTGTATAACTTTAGCTATGTTTGGAGTTCAGTTAGTCTTTTATTTATTTTTTATAGTTAATCATTGAAACCCTTCTCAAAATAAATTTGCTAGGATGTAATGCCTACAGGAGGCGCCTGTTTGACGTGATACCATCTCGCCCGCAGTCTCACAAACCGTACCGTTTTTAGTAATGAATGATCTATAGCTTGTAAAATATACTAAATCTACTATGAGAAGAGCTATGTTTTTTTTTTAACCAACCAGTTTAAACTGAAATTCCAGGTAACTTATAATTACGGTGTTAGATTTGTATATTCTTGTGTTTTGCAAAACGTATAATGAAGAGAGCTGTTTTCTACATATCAGTGGCCGTACGGTGTCCGACAGAGGCAATTGTTTCTCTTGACCTTATATACGACACAAAAACCCGCTCTCTGGGTGCAACTAAACAGTCCCTTGTTATATTAAAAAATAAGTCAAAGCTATCTGAAGTAGCAACTAGAGTCATATTGCCGCCATTTATAATGTTTATGAAGAACGGGAAAAAATGGGTTTATTAGATATTCATTTTACCTCAGAAATATACTTTTTGCAATGCAAAGAGTGTGCGTCGGAGGGGTTAGTGGTGTTTTAATAATTCTTCACCCCTCTATTTTGTGTATTCCCTTCGTGTTTGTCGAATATGAAGGGTTGACTGTGACAAATGTAGCTCTCCTGTCAGTTTAATAGAGGTAATCCCCTAATGCAATCGCTTGGTTCGATGCTCAATGGCGTATGTGATGACAATAGGGGGTGGGGTTAGATGGAAGTGGAGGCGGGGCTATGCCGCGTAGCGTCTGAAAAAAAAATGGCGTTCATTGCCACCTCTTTCCCAGTTTGTTCATAGCCCGTACAGAATGATAACCTAAATTATGTGTAGCGTATGCATCCCTTTGGCAAAATTAAGCACGGACAGTGTTTGAGGTTGGTTTCCCTTTAACCTCAGAAATCGTTATTTAAAATCTATTTCCAGCATTGAACGTAGATTTATATCTGACTAGCTAAAAAAAACCCCCACATTGCTCCACACTTGAGGCCGTGGTCTGTCGTCGGTGTACTGACATTATTGCTATCTCTCAGAAGCTGTGTGTGACTCTCTCATCGGATACAACGTGTGGAGCTCCCTGAAACCCATCAACGTTTCGGGAACACTGGCCCCGGAGGATCAAGTTGTGGTGGCAGCCACCAGGGTAAGTGTTAACAGCGTAAGACGGAGGTGCCCAGACTTGAAGAGCGACAGGTCATGTTTTTAGGATTTCTTTGATCGTGTTAATCTGTTTGGTTGGGCTAGTAATTATCCCATGGATGGCGAGAGCACCGTCTTCACGGGAGGACTGGTCAGGACGGAAGCTTCAAACCTTCTGTGATTGGAAGCCTGCAGGTCATGTGGCACCTTATTGGACAGCACATGTGACCAGCCAATAAGGTGCTTCATACACTTCTTGCCTCCTTCCTGGATTCAGTCTCCTCGAGCCCGCAGCTGTAGCCTCCCAGCCTCGTCCTCGCCACAGATAAATCCAGGGCTAGGCTAGTTTTCTTCTACAGAGTTAATATACTTGTCTTGCGCTTTGGCCTGTTTTTACAGATGGACAGCCGCTCTTTCTTTTGGAACTTGGCTCCGGGAGCCGAGGGAACAGTGTCCGGGCTGGTGACGCAGCTGGCAGCCGCCGAGGCGCTCCACAAAGTGGCCGAAAACCAGACGTTGCCCAGGAATATCATGTTTGCTTTCTTCCAAGGGGTAAGGATCACGGGGAAGAGAGATTTCTCTATTTCCGCCTCTGCCGTCTACTAGCATGCTCGGCTGTCTCCAATTTGCTAGATAGATAAGTCTGCCTAGTCCTTTTTTTTTTTGGCATGAGTGTGTTCTCATTAAACTTTATTGCCTCTTCAACAAATTACACAGAATGTACCTGAGTTCGTTCACGTCCTACAGTTCTGTACCAGGTTATCATAACGTTGGAGACATTAAGGTGTATTTCATATTCCATTGTAGGCAAGAGAAAACATAAACAGGCATTTCAGGCCTCCTCTGTCAAACGTGATCAAGTTTAGACCCCTGTTTAGTAATTTAATCTTATAAAGCAGCAAAAAAAAATGTAATACATGTTATCCACTCGGTTTACAATGTGAACAGGTGGTAATTTAATTAGTTAAAAAAAGTTGTATCTGGGGACTGAAATCCCGGTAGTGAATCCCGTGGGAAGCTGGCCTTTGGAAATGCGTAAGTGTAGTGATTATTTTTTTTTATATAGCTTTGTGGGTATGTTCCCTGAAAGGAAGCGAAAATTAGTTTCCCAAGTCTATGCCGCTCGACCATCCCTTAGATCCAGACATTGGAAATTCGTTTTTTTTTTTTTTTTTTCCCAAACAATCTGGACAAGCTATTTTCAGCCGCTTGTCCATGGATTCTATGTACCTTGGAAGGGTGTTCTGCAAGTTTTGGGGGTGCCAGAAGTGACGGACTTAGTCCGTCGGCGCAATTTAGATTTGGGTTGGGGGCTTAGGGTCAACTTGAGTAAGCCCCCCCCCCCTCCGTCAATATTGTTAAGGTTGATAGGATCAAAATTAAACAATGACTGTATGGGCTAACGTTCTGTGTTTGTACTATGTACTACTTGTACTATATGTTTGTCGTAGAAGGTAGTGTCCGACCTTGTTCTGTTTCTGCAGGAAGTGTTTGATTACATTGGCAGTTCGCGGATGGTGTACGACATGGAGAAAGGGAGGTTTCCTGTCAAACTGAGCAACATTCACTCCTTCGTGGAGCTCAGTCAGGTGCGTCCTCACTTTCTGCAATTTATATAGAACAGAGGAATTCATCCGATGTTACCCACTAACCTTCACCTCCAATTTATGTCAGTATAACTCTGTACAAAAGTAGCCGTCTATAAATCTTAACCACTATCCGTGATGTTAATTTCAAGGTTCGTTTCAGAACTTTAAACACGAATATAATTTCGGTCACAATAATTATGAGTAATTTGATTGTGATTCTGGAGGACACATGGAGCCAGTGTAGGGATTTGCAGAGTGATGCAGCAGATGTGGAGCAGTGAGAGAGGAAGATCAGTCTTGCAGCAGCATTTAGGATGGATTAAAGTGTGGATATATGTGTTTCACGAATGTTGGAGAGCAGGAGGTTGCAATAGTCAAGACAGGAGATGATGAGAGAATAGATTTTTGGTAGTATGTTGAGTAAGAAAGTGGTGTATTCTGGCAATGTTTTTAAGGTAGAGTCGCCAGGCCTAGGATGTAAGGGATTAAGCAGAGGGTGAATTAGGACAATTGTGATGCTGACAGTGAGGGAGATTTGAGGACAGGTGGTGACTCTGGCAGGAGGGGGAAGATAAGTGATATGTTGGACATGTTGAGCTTTAGGTAGAGTTGGGACATCCATGTGGAGATAGCAGAGAGACAGTTGGTTACACAAGATAGTACAGAAGGAGAGCGGTCAGGGGGAGAGAGATAGATTTGGGTGTCATCATCGTAGAGGTGGTATTGGAGGATAAATGAGCGCATTAGAGGTGTACAGTGAGAACAGGAAAGGGCCAAGAACAGAGCCATGTGGGACTCCAACAGATAGTGGGAGTGGGGGAGTTGTGCCAGAGGTAGAAACACTAAAGGAGCAATTTGATAGGTAGAGAAAAAAAATAATGAACATTGCAAGGAGCGGACTTGATGAACCTGTTTCTGCTGTCGGATTCTGTGCTTCTATTTAATTTAGAGTTTGCATACTGGTGTTTGTCCTACAGGTGGCGCTAAGGAACAGTTCTGAGCTGTGGGTCCACACTGACCCGGTCTCTCGAAGTAACGATTCGGTGAACGCAGAGGTACGTATCGTGTCAGGATTATGTCTATTGAAGCAGATTTCCACCCAGAGGCTTTGTCCCTGTCTCTAATAGCTAATTTCCATGCTCCGATATAAATGTCGGTGCTTTAAATACTTGAGGGTTAATCAGACTCTGTTCTTCTCTCTCAGGTTCAGCAGATGATCCAGACCCTGAAAGCTGTCAGCTCTGGGGCCAACGTAACTCTGCAAGAAGTGAACCAGTCTCAAGCTCTCCCTCCAGCCTCTTTCCAACGCTTCCTGAGGGCGCGTAATATCCCCGGCGTGGTGCTGACTGACCACAGGGAGTCCTTCCACAACAAGTGAGACCATTCCCAACCTGTCGGGGGGGGGGGGGGGGGGGGGGGGCTGGCAAGGCGTGCTGGGACTTGTAGTTCCACAGACAGCTGGGATGCCTAAGCTGCTCTAGTGTCCCAAGATTTAAGAGCGTCTGTGGTCTACCCACAGCCATTTTGTGGGCGGAGCTTACATTCCACAGATTGCAACCTATCTCTATCAACCAATGGCATCACTGAGCTAGTGTAGGTAGCCCTTGGGCTACCGATATGCCTGAGTATGCAGCCTAGCGACTCAGAAGGGACCAGCGCATCATTAATATCGGTCACGAAGATGTTACTGCTTTTCAGTGATTTATAGGCGCCAATATTGGCCCCGCTCACAAAATGGCTGTTTCCACTCTGTGCATTTGATGGCACCTTACCCCAGATAGTTACTGTGAGAAGTTACTAGCAATAACCGTGTCACCCAGCAGGTGGCAGCCACAACCCTCCTTAAATGCTAATCCACAGCATTTTGGTCTATTGGACTAGTTAAGTGCTGCATAATACCACTTTGTGTACATTTAACGTGACATTCCCCACGTCTTCCAGGTACTATAACAGCATGTACGACACCGCGGACAGCATCCGGATGAAATATCCCAGCGGGCTATCTAAAGACGAAGCTCTGAACTACGTCACGGAAGCCGCGCAGGTGAGCTCAACGAACCGTTAAACGCCAATTCCGGGATGTACGTTCATTATCTTCACGCTTATTGTCATTGGAAGGGGAGTGTAATAGGGGGAATGTCTCTCAGATCACTCACCCACGCGTTTTGCTGTGGTTTAATGTAATGTCAAGCAGCTGTTTCAGAGCTGGTAAGTCTGACACATTTTATGCTCCATAGGCTCTTTCAGAAGTGGCCACGGTTCTGGCCAAAACCCTTTATCAGTTGGCCGGTGGAAATGACACAGTGGAAATCAAGGCGGATCCCCAGTCGGTGAGCAACCTATCATGCCCTCTATGTATTCGTTGGTTAAACCCCCGTTTGGAAAGCTGTGTAATAGGTAGCAACGGCTATTCTGATAAATTTCCTACAGCTTCGCCTTCTGTTCCCACAGGTCACTCGAATGCTGTATGGGTTCTTGGTGATGTCCAACAATACTTGGTTTCAGTCCGTGGTTAGGACTGACTGGAAAGTGAATTTCGGTAAGACCTGCCTGCTTTTGTTCTATAAACTCTGTCCCTAAATAAGTTTTGTGTTTGTCGCCAGGGCCTCTAGAGTTCATTGTTTGCTTTGTGACCTAGACAAGACACTATGTTCTAAGCTGAACCAAACATGGTTCCTTCCTGAGAGTGCATTTAATTCGGCTCTCTCCCAGGCGCGTTGCTTCCTGCGGCAAGCTTGTCGGACTGCGCTATGCTCTCTCACGCTGTTCATTCTGCTTGTCCTCTACCTTTCCAGAGGACCACCAGCCTCAGTATTATGTGACTGCCAGCAGATCAAATCTCAACACCCCTACCCAACTCCTGATGTCCGTCCTGGCCAACCTTACTGGGCAGGTCGTAAACTTCACTAAAGAGCAATGTCAGAGTCCTGAAAAGGCCACGGATCCCAAGAAAGAGGCAAGTATTAAAAGACATCTGCCCTTTCGTTGAGTAATCCTAATGATCGCCAAAACCTTGCCATTGCCAAATTCTGTTCTGAATGTTGAGAAGATACTTATCTGAGCTATGTAAAAAGATCTGTACCCAAATAATTTAAACGCCTACATTATGGTTTATGATTTGTTACTAGCTGCCATATGGTGGAAATAAAGTACTTAATAATGCTGTTTTAATACCTGAGATCTTCACCATCCCCACAGTCCTAATGGGCACTGGCTTATTTATTGCAAGAGACCTAGGGAGGCAACCAGCTTTTATTACCGAGAGCTGTCTGACCACTGCTCCACCCTGGAAACGGTTAACCCTTAATGCAACAGAAAAATAGATATGTGGAAGTGCTGAATTTCAACCATAAGGCTGAAGATATTAATAAAGACTTTATTATGGTATTCTACAAATACAACGCAATAGCCATGGGTACTGCTTGTGTATTACACGTCATTTAATGGTCTCTCCACTCGTTCTTTTTATTCCTTATCCAGCTATATGAATACTTCTGGGTCCAGGGGCCCCTAATTGAGAACTCGACCTCTAGGGCCCCATTCTGTGTGAGGAGCACCACCCACACTCATCACGCCGAGTCTCCCGCCTTCGACTTGAACGAGTGGGGCTCCACGGAGTACTCCACCTGGACGGAGAGCCGCTGGAAAGAGATCCGGGCCCGCATCTTCTTGGTGCCCAGTCACGAGTTTGAGGTGAGACCTAGAAGGTTTTTATCAGGGGGTGGCGGCCTACTCGTGTGGGGTTATTAGTAATGGCTTCGTAGGCAGCCTCGTAGGAGCAGCCCTGGATACAGGAACGCGCGGAGACGTGTTAAAGGGGGCTCGCAGAACGACCCTCAGAGGAGGAGGTGTTTGTGTGTTGGGGGGCTTCAGGGCACAAAATGGCTGCCTCCACGGTGTGTGTGTGAGGGTATGGCAGCTTTTAAACATACGTTTGCCAAAATGACTTTCTTTTGATCTCTCTTTTTTTCCCCGCAGGTGATCACGTTGGCTTTGGGCATTGCGGTTCTCCTGATCTCTCTGGTCGCCACTTACTTTATCAACGCCAAAGCGGACATATTGTTCTCTACCACAGAAGACAGTGAAGTGGCCTACTAGAGACTCTACCGATGGGAGGACTGCGATCCGCCGCTTGCACTGGTTGGGAAGAAAACACCCGCGCTGCTTTTATTACGGAGCCACACTGGAGGGTCTTAACGGTTTATTTTTTTTATTTTTTTATTTTCAATTCAAGCAGCAAATTTGACGGGAAAATGATCTCGTTCCCTGTCTCCCAATGACAAGTGCGGCACCGAGTTTTCGTATAAGATGGCGACTCCTGAACGGCAAATTCCTGGGTCCAAAACTGGCCCCTGACTGCGATTCCGTCAGTTGTTAACGAATGTTCTGATCGAATCCTCATTCCTAAAACACCCACGAGGAGCTAACCTACAAACGGGGAGGGGGGATGGAAAGGCATCCGATCAATAATGTGGTTTTGGGTATTCTGACAACCAAAGTAAGACACCTTGTCCTCCATTTTATACCTGCTCTCCCCTCCCAGCCAAAAATTCTCTTTGGTTCTTTAATTTTTTTTTCTTTTCTATTCATCTTGTCAAATTTAAATTAATATTTCAACAACAGCATTATAAAGACTTGAACATTCACTAATGTAATTTTGTTAAGCAAATTTTGAACGCTGCTTTTTCTTTTCTTTCCTTGGGATATGATACAAAATGGCTTCCCTTATGGTATGGATGGTTTAGTGAACCCCCTCCCCCCCCCCCCCCCCTCCATAAGGTGCATCTGTCTGCTCACAGCGGAGGCAGCCATTTTGTTAGCTTATCCAGTCTTTACCCTATCTAGTCACTAGGGATGTCTGTAGTTCCTGGTGATTCAATAGTCTGCCTTCTAGCCAATATTGGGTGCGGCCTCACAAAATGTCTGCCTCTAGTGGTCGTAGGCCACAGATGCACTTTAACAAGTGCAGTTAGATTTTGTATTTTGTGTAATATTCATTTGTTTTTGTTTTTTTGTAATTCTCTTAAGTCTCAAGGATGTTCTAAAACGCACACAGAGGGTACAAGTTGCAAGTTCGTTCTGGCGAGTGGCGCCATTTTGTAGGCAGGACGTGTGAGAATGCAGCCTATCCATTCGCTCGGGACTATTATTATCACTGAGGCACGCTGTGATTTGGCGACCTGAATATTAGTTGAGGGCACAAAATGGCTGCCTCCACCTCGTGACTTATAAGAACCCAGGCTTACAAAGTTAATATGATGTCTGACTCTGCTTCAGTCTATGTGTGTGTGTGTATAATATATATATATATATATATATATATATATATATATATATATATATATATATATATATATATATATATATATATTATATACATATATATTGTATGTGTGTATGACTATCTCATATATATATATATATATATATATATATATATATATATATATATATAATATATCTATATTGTATATATGTGTATGTGTGTGTCACTCATCAGAATGAACTAACATTTGTCGGGGAAGATGATTAGATCTTCTATTGCGAGAAGGATGATTTCATTTTGTGACAGGGAAAAGTTAGCCACGGTAGGATTAGTAAACACAGACATATTCCCCTGTACTTGTAAATGGTCTCCCTTGCTTTTGGTAAAGTATTGTTAAAGAAATAAATAAAATTTAAATAAAAGTTTCTTAATCTGTGACAGAATGTGTAGCAAAAATTATTATTATTGCTGTACCGTGTTAGCCAGAGACATCTATGTGATGTTAAATACTTTTGTGCCAAAAAAGACAAAAGTATTATAGGAGTGATACCTTTATTGGCTAACCAAAAAAAAGTTTATATTTGCTAGCTTCCAGAGCACAGAGGCCCCTTCATCAGGCAAGCTTACAAATGAATGACTGAGGAAAATGCACAACATTTAAGAGCTGTTATATAAAGAACTTTGTACAGGAGGGGGATACATCATTAAGATAAGCTAAAGTAATAAAATGAAGATTTTCGTTAGGGATGAAAGAATAGAAGTCCTAAGAGTTAAGATATCTGCATTTACTCTGCTGTGGGGTGTGAAGTGTGTCCATGTAGTGGGTCATAAATCCAGGTGTTAGATTGAGTCCTTGAGTCAATGACTGGAATGTTCTTATCAGTTTGAATTCCCATATTTTTCTCTCCCTGTCATTTTTAAAAAGACATTCTAGTATTAACACTTTTAAATCTGTCACACTGTGTCCCGGACCAGAGAAGTGTTTACCCATGGGAGTGTCCAGAGACTTCCTTATTGTGTGTCTTAGGACTTTTACTCTTCCCTCCGTAACGAAAACCTTCATATTATTACTTTAGCTTATCTTAATAATGTATTCCCCTCCTTCCCCTGTACAAATATAATAATTTTTTTGCTTAGCCAGTAAAGGTATCACTCCTATAATATTTTTGTCTTCTTTGACACAAAAGTATTTAACATCACATTAATCTGTGACAAGACTTTTGCTTGCGTGCAGTACCACTTTATAGCCTGTAGATGGCGTATAACAGCTGGAGAGTGTTTAAGTTGTATAATATTTTGCAACTCGAGGAAGGTTTTACCCAACTTGCAAGTAACATCGCATATATTTCTAGTAAGATAATGGAATAAAGTTCCTTTATTTGCAATTTTGCTAAATGCAGCTGCTTTAAGTTGAACATTTACCATCAACCATGTCATGTGACGGTGGTACGATACTCGATTGGTCCAGCGTCTGTAGAAATATTTGTAAATATTCCTAATGCTAATCAGGCCTGAAGATGGTTGAGGATTTCATCATGGAGGGGGTGATTTTCTTTTCCCAATGCACAGTAATCTTCCTGTGGCTCTCCAGGTTTTGTGAAACTACAAGTCCCAGCATGCCCACCCTGCTATCGGTTGGCTGTAAAATGGCAAAGCATGCTGGGGCTTGTAGTTTCACAACACCGGGGAGCTACAAGACAAGAGTTAGCTGTAGACGGATGATATTTACCTCCGTACGTTAGGCAATAAGTACCTGGCACACAGGACTTATCCAGCGAGCGACTGCGTCGTAGTCAATTAGGTAAAATTCTAATTAAAATTTCACTAAACGTTTGCAAACGTCAGGAAATTTACTGAGTGAGCAATCTGCGTCGCTCACATGGCAGGTGAGGAGTGTTGTTGTCTAGCTTTGCGAGTGATGCAACTCCAGGTAATGTCAAAGCTGTTATTGCTGGATCTGGATGTAAACAAGACGACTTGCGCCCAAGGGAGATCTTGCACGGCGGTGGCAGCGTGCCCAGGAAGCCAGTTACAGGCAGGCAAAGTTCATGGCTTCAACGGCAGCGGCTCCTTCAACACCACTTTGGGTCGTCAATAATCATTATATACTTAACGTCGGGACTCCCCTGTGATATAAAGAGGGCTATTTATAAAAAGCTCTTCCATAGATAACAGGGAAAAGATAGTGGCGTCGTAACCAATCAGAGTCTAGCTGTCATTTTTCCAGTGCACTTTAGAAAATGAAAGCAAACATCTGATTGGTTGCTGCGAATTGTGTGTGAACTGTAAGTCCCAGCATGCCTTATCTATAAATAATGATCATGCCATTTGCAGGAAAAGTATAGCTGTTTAAAAAGCAGAAAAGTGAAATTCCCTCCAACCTGTCTCTTTCAATGTTGTCAGGTGGATTCTGGTTTTCCCACTTATTTAACAATTGCAATAACAAGGTCTATATTAAAGTTTGGCGTTAAAAACATCTAACAGCAAAAAAAAAGTCATCCATAACAATGCACTTAACTGTGTTAGGTTGAATTCGCTCATGAAAATGTTTCGAAGTCATTGACAATGGAAAACAAGTGGGAAAAGCAGAATCCGTTTACTGTCAGAGGGAAGATTGTCTGGTATGTTTTAAGCCTCTTTATTTTAAGGCGCACAATACTAAAATAATAACGTTTAAATAAACGCTGTGATAAAAATAATTAGTTTAAAAGCAAACAAAATAACCAAAAGTGACATTTTTTTGTTTGGCAATGACATATATGGGAAAGACCATCACCATTTCTAGCTGAGCAATGCATGTATAATTATTATATATTGGTGCTATTTTCATTTTAATGTGCACAGAAATTGAGGTAACCAGTATGGTTCCAACTAAAAGCAAGACCACAATCCCCCCCCACAATATTGTTTTCCTAGGATTGTTTTTATATAGTGCTTCCGAACCGCGCGTGTTAGTGTTGCAGGACAAATAAAAGGTGTCGCTGACTCCCATGACCTTTGAACCCGGCTGACTTTGCTGCAGAGAGGGGGGGCGGAAAGGAGGGGGGGGGGGCTGAGAAGCAGAGAGAGCTGACAGCTGCCCCTACCCTGAGGGGTAAAAGATGCGAGAGGAATCAACAGCATGCCAGGGGAACACATGTCCCTAAACACACACACAGCACCCAGATGTAGCCTGTTTATGCTGCCCGTCATTCTGTGGCTGAAAATTTCTCTGTGACAGAAAGCGTTCTCACTTACACGATTTTACTGCTAAAACATGGTTTATGAAGGGGGTTTTCAAACTATTTCACGAAAAACAAAAAACATTTTCTTCTAATTTGTATTAATTATCCCCTCAATGACCTTTTTAAAAGGGAATTGTCACTTGCACGCAGTGGTGGCAGCCATTTTGTGGGTGTGGTCATTAGGCAGCCTATCGGTTTGCTAGGAATCCATGAGGCACATCCTGACTTATTTTTAGTGAGGTGCTGTATCCTAGAAAAGTGGTCAGTTACATCCGCATGATTATTTGTGAAGCCCATAAAATGGCTGCCTCCATTGTGTGTAGGTCAGGGATTCGCTTTAAGCAATTCAGCAAAATCTCCCACTTCCCTGGGTTTCTAATAGCATCTGATTAATTGAACTCCAGCATCACTGATTAATCCTCCCTCACATTCATGATAATATGCAGAAATTCACTCACCTGTAGTAACAATACCGCTTTGAGTCCACGCTTTTGGTTTGTATGAGGCAGACTTATATTTTATCCTTCCTCACTATGATCTGCTGCTTAACAAGTAATCTATAAAATCTTTATCAGTTTACTCAAATAACCCCTGTTACTTTAAATCGCTCTTCTGCCTGAAATTGCCTGTCAAAAATTAAAAACACACTGTTGTTGCCACTGGGCCAATTTGTGTTTCTATGGTTACAGATGTTGCTAAGGAAGATCCGTTATTCTAAAACTCGCTGTCAAATGTTTCTCACTTTTCAACAGGTAATTTCAGTCAATCTTATTTTGTGAATCAAAGAGATTTTCCAGTTTGTTGTAGTAACCACGATTTAAATTTTAATTAGGCAATTTAGTTTTTCGATTGCGTTACGCTTTAGAGTCACAGTACAGGCATTGGGTTGTATAAGAATGCTATGATTTGCACGTCTCTGGGAAAAGTAATAATTCTGAAAAATAAAGTGGAGATTTTAATAAACTAGACCAACATAAGTAGCAGCAAGGGCTACATTGATTTTAGTAGGGCCTTAGGTAGTACATAATTATTACAACAGAGATGTAGGGCGAGTACAAATGAGGTTGATGATGAAGTTACGGACCTGAAACAGGATAGAGAAGACCGGGCTCTTGAGAGCTTGAAATATAGATCAGCGGTGGGCAACAGACAGCCCGCTGAGCCTTCTACTGCGGCCCACCAGTTGGCTCCTCCTGATCTTATCAGGACGTGGGTAGCTGATGCCTCTGCACAGTGTTGGGAGGTCACGCGGCATACCCTTCCTCCTCTCTGCGGCCCCTTTGAAGGCTGGAGCCTTGCACATGGAGCCTTCCTCCACTTTCACATTGCCCCTCACTGATTTAGATGATATGGCCGATGCTGAGACAATAGGCGCTAGTGAGATTCAGAGTGGAGATTGGGAGAGTCGATGATAGGATAGGTTGTGGGAGACGAACGCTAGGCAGGGTTGAAAGTTCCAGAAGTGGGGAACAACATGGGAGGTGTCTTGGAGGCGGGAATGAGAGGTGGTATCAAGGAAGAAACAAGGCACAGGTCAACGGCAGGTCTAAGAGGTCATAAGGGGAGGAGCTTTGATGGTGAGCGAGAGTATCTTGATTTGGATTGACGGTATGGGGAGCCTGTATGGGGGGGGGGGGGGGTACAGCAGGTGTGAAGTGGTGAGAGAGGAAGACCTGTCTCGCTGCTTCCTTTAGGATGGATTGTAGCGGGGATAGATAAGTGAGGAGAAAACCAAGTGGTTGCAGTAGTCAATGCGGGAAATACTGATTAATTTGATAAGGGTTTTGGTCAAGTCCCAAGTGAGAAAGGGTCGTGTTCTGGCAATGTTTCGGAGGAGGAGGTGAGATGACAGCGTGACGGGCTGGATGCGTGGCGCAGATGTTATGTTCGATACTCGGAAGAAAACAAAGTAGGGATGACTACAAAATAGACAAGACCATTTTAGAGGCAGCGATTATCAACTTCAATTTGAAGACTGTTCCTCCTGACCTTGTAAGGGGAGAAACTGCTTTGAAAGCTCTACTATAAATTGTTGATTCTTTACGATGAATCAACAGCGTTCAGAAGATCCCTCCTCCTCTTTCTAGAACATTAGGCTTATTGGGGAGAGCTAAGAGCAGCCATCCAGACTGTGTATTTGGAGTTTAAAACGGAGATATGAGAGTTGGTTTATTATGTCATTACGTAATGACACCACTGGGGTTCTGGGGAACCGGTGGCTGCGCGGGCGAGATTTAGTGTCCGTGGTGGCTCGCCAATTCTCCACATTGGGTCTAATTCCCCCATCCCAGCCTCTCTCTCTCTCTCCTTCTCCCTCTCTACAACATGTGCAATGAAATATTACCAAACGATGGCACCATAAAAAAAAAGAGATTTGCTAGCCTAGTCTAGCAGGAACCTCCATGAATTATTTACTCTGTATTAAAGAGGTGGGTTCATGTTTGGAAAAGAGCGCGGTTCGGTTATTGTCTGCGAGTCGTATTTTATGCGGTGGTTCAGGTGGCTAAGTGTGTGTGAGAGAGGGAGAGAGGTGGAGAGGCAATTTAATTGGGAGGGGGGGGAGAAAAAAAGCAGAAAAGAGGAGAACAAGGATGAAAGGAGAACGGAGATAAGAACTAATGGATAAAGATAAAGAAAGCAGAAGTAGATTGGACAGTGGATAAAAATAGATGATAGATGCAACAAGTGAAGGATCTGTCCGTTGGAAAAAGATGGACAGGTGTAATGTAAACTCTCCAGAACCCTGTCCTTTAATCTATATGTATCTGAATGTCCTTCTCTCTGTTTAGGTGAGTTCCTCAGGACACAGTGAAAGCTGTTGTCCCGGCACGGACGAAAGGAGATAGTATTGAGTTTGGCAGCACGGTGGCTTAGTGGTTAGCACTTCTGCCTCACAGCGCTGGGGTCATGAGTTCAATTCCCGACCATGGCCTTATCTGTGTGGAGTTTGTATGTTCTCCCCGTGTTTGCGTGGGTTTCTTCCGGGTGCTCCGGTTTCCTCCCACACTCCAAAAACATACTAGTAGGTTAATTGGCTACTATCAAAATTAATCCTAGTCTCTCTCTGTCTGCCTGTGTGTGTGTGTGTGTGTTAGGGAATTTAGACTGTAAACTCCAATGGGGCAGGGACTGATGTGAGTTTTCTGTACAGCGCTGCGGAATCAGTGGCGCTATATAAATAAATGGTGATGATGATGATATTGAGTGTTTTCAGTGTGTCCTGACTTGCGGAGGACAAACTTATTTTCTACTGCTGAAAACGCTTTACTTATTTTGTCTATAGCATTTACACTACTAATGCACCAGAGTTGCCTGTAGAAAATGTATCTCCCATATATATTTACTTTTTATAACGTACACATATATTTGTGTCCCATGCCTTGACAGAACTTGAAGTGTTTGAAGGACGACAGAGGTCTTGCTCAGTGGGATTGCTAACAGGAAGTCTCCTGGTCGTAGGCAAAAAAACTCCCACCGCTGACGCAATTTTATTTAAAGGTTTGTTGCCATTATTGTACACACCTACGTTATTAGTAGTCATTGTATGCACACAAATGACGTCTCTCTTCTTGTCGTCTCAGACGTACAAACGTACGTAGAAGAACCAAGAGAATTTTCACATTCACTGACTCTTCCAAAATATAATTGGAGCAGAAAATAAAATGAGATAAGGATGCCTTCAATGGCACACAAGTGTTCCTAACGAGTTTTTGAAGTGATATCTGCACTATACTTATACAAATTGAGTTATATATGGGTAGAGGGTACACGTTTCAACTCCGTGACGTGCTATGTTTGCAGTTGAAAATTACAGAGACCTCTTTGCGAAAAATGCAGGTGTGCCGACAAATGGGAGCTTCAAATTGTTTTCTTATGGTTTTATCCGCAGCTTCCATCTGTCTTGGCAAAGATTCCTGTCACTCTTACCGTTGGCACAACCCCGACTCGTAATAGACAGGGTTGCGATGTTGCCATGGTGTCAAAAGTGACGCAACAAATCTCCCATGTTACGTCTCAGTGCATCCAAAATACGCAGGTGAAATTTTTTTGGGGGTGGCAGATGGTCAAATTTGCTTGGAAAGGAAAAGCCAAGTTGCGTTGCGGTAAATTTCATAATGTTGTATGAGAATTTAAAGGGATTTTCCCGTTTCAAAACCCCTGCCTTCCTAATAATTGCACTTTGGTGGGATCCTACCTTATGGTCTATTTAGGAAGGCAGCCAAAAAACGGACCATACGTCAGTGATCGCAAGTACATCCAATTAATCTTCGAATGCAAACGACACTTATGACGTCCTACGATTTCAGGGGCGGAAGGGGGACAGAAAGGGGCGTATGCACGTAGTCAATGTACAGTAATGGCGCGCCAAGTTCGAGCGCACGCAGCAGTGTCCCATTCAAGCTTTGGACATCTCTAATGTACGTGTTTTTCTGTCGTATCACTTGCACCAGCTACAGGTCTGGTATAAGTGCCGATTGATAGAGCATTCATGCTAGAACATGTGTTTGTAATCGGGAGCAACTGTGAAAATGCATTTTATGTACGGTAGACATCAATAACATTCTAATAAATGTATTTCATGAAAATAAATGAAGAAAAAAAAAACACATTTTTTTTTTAATGTTTTTTCATTAATGACTATGGGGCACATTTATCAAAACTCGCAGAATATGAAAAATAGTTTTCAATCCTTATCGCATTGATAAGGATTGAACTATTTCTCATATTTATTAAAAAAGCAACACAGGAACAGCAGTTCCGAAAAACTGCCGTACCTGTGAAGTGGAAATCATACTTGCTACGATCTCTTCGGTTCTGAAGCAGCATGCGGTGAACGGGGCTCCTCTTCTGACTCCAGTGCGCATGTGCTGAGTGAAACCCTCGGGCATGCGCACAGACATTTCTGCGCTCGCTCTGCAACTATAGTGAGCTGACAGTACTGAAACTTTTCATTAATGATAATGTACGCCAGCTTCAGCTGATGTACATTGTCATGTTTGAAAAGTTAATTTCATTCATTGTTAAATAGCGTTACTGAGCACTCCCCATACATTGTTATGGGGAGTGCTCCGTAAACCGATAGGAGATGCAAAGCAGCAGATATCTATGATATCTGCTGCGATGCTGCTATCATAAATAGCAAATTAGTGTTTACAGGGGGGAAACCTTTCATAAATAGGCCCCTATATTATTAACAGATGGCAATAATTCAATAATGTGCTTTTTGCTAAGACTTTATATTGCACATATGTATTGTACGTATTCTGTGCAGTGTTGCATGTCTCTCAATACGCTAAGTGCCATATAGGTAGAGCGTACCTAGACCCGTATTCAACAAGTGACGTTTCTTCAGATCCGCTGTGTGTGCCCCAATTACGCGCGGTTGTAAGAAAAAACGGACAATACGTTTATTTTGCATGCTTTATGGAATCAGGCCCCGAGTGTCTGTGAGTGCGGTGCTTGACGTTGGTGTCACAGACCTGCGCCCCCATCTCCCGCCTGCCAAGGTAAGAAGCTGAATTATCATGTTATTTCTGTACAGACCCAACTAGCATCTAGTTGTCTTCTGTTAAATCTACTTTTAAGTAAGATCTAGCCATATTCTTTTCCCTTCATGTAATGCAATATTCTTCAGTGCACTGATATGCACTTCACATCGCCTGTCTAGGTAAGGGTTAAGTGTTAACCCCTGCAGCCCCGGACAGTTGTCCAGACATCATGAAACGTGGGCTTCATCCTCTAGGACGGCAAGCAAACAGCTCGCAGCTCGGGACTGCAGTCACACTGATTAAATCTGATTTAGCACGCTTGGTCTTACTTTATTTCCATTATTAGTATTTTTATTCCGCCATATGTTATTTGGTAAATAGCTGCCGCAGCTGATGTGTACGGCTCCCAGAGGAACGCCGTGTGAAGACAATGACTCATTTCTGTGGGTTATCTCTCAAGATGAAACATCGGGAAATCAACAGAATAGATTGTTCATCCAAAAAGACTCAATACGAGACAGACGATGACGCCTGGCTTAATCCTAAACATAAAAAAACCTCACATTTCCCCCTAACAGATTTATTTATGTACACACACTAGTGAAAAAACAAACCTCTCAGGCCAGCGGAGGATTTTTTTCTGTGCCTGGCTCTTGTCTATTTTCTGTCTCCTTTCAATCCCAAGCAATTATCTCATTTCTCCCTCCCCGGCAGTGAATTTCCATAAACAGTTTCATCTCTTCATCTCTATCTCCTGTTTTCTATTTTCTCATCTCCTAACTCATTTATTACATTCTCAGCGTCCAGCTCTTGATATATTTCTATCTCATCTCTTCCTGCCCAGGTCCTGCCTGATCTATTCCTGCCCCGTCTCATCTACTCCTTTATATCTCCTGCCTCATCTCTTCCTGTCGGCTCTCTTTTTTTCATCCTGTCCTGGTCCTGCCTGATCTATTCCTGTCCAGCTACTGCCTCATATATTCCTGTCCAGGTCCTGCCTGATCTCTTTCTGCCCAGATCCTGTCTGATCTTTTCCTGTGCTGCCTCATCTATTCCTGGCCAGCTCCTGCTTCATCTCTTCTTGCCCCTAGTCTTGCCTGATTTATTTCTGCCCAGCTACTACCTCATATATTATCCAGGCACTGTCTGATCTTTTCCTGCCTGTCTCACCTGCTCCTTTCCATCTCCTGCCTCATCTCTTCCTGTCAGCTCCTATCGCTTCTCTTCCTGCCCAGGCCCTGTCTGATATTTTCCTGTGCTGCGTCATCTATTACTGGCCACCTCTTGCTTCATCTCTTCCTGCCCTGATCCTGCCTGATTTATTACTGCCCTGTATGATCTACTGCAGTCCAGCTACTGCATCAAATATACCTGTCCAGGTCCTGCCTGATCTTCTCCTGCCCTGTCTCATCTCATCCTGTCAGCTCCCATCTCTTCTCTTCCTGCCCAGGTTCTGTCTGATCTTTTTCTGACCTGTCAAATCGATTCCTAGCCATATATATCTCCTGCCCAGCTGCTGCATGATCTTTTTCTTGCCCTGTCTCATCTACTATTGGCCAGCTCCTGCCTCATCTCATCTTGTCGGATCCTATCTCTTCTCTTCCTGTCCAGGTTCTGTCTGATCTCCTCCTGCCTCATCTCTTCCTGTTCAGGTTCTGCCTGATCTCCACCTGCCTCATCTCTTCCCGTCCAGTTCCTGCATGATCACCTCCTGCCTTGTCTCATCTACTACTGGCTAGCTCCTGCCTCATGTCACCCTGTCAGCTCCAATCTATTCTATTCTTACCCAGGTTGTGTCTTATCTTTTCCTGCCCTGCCTCATCTATTCCTGACCAGCTCCTGCCTCATCTCTTCCTGTCAGCTCCTATCTCATCTCTTCCTGTCCAGGTCCTGTCTGATCTCTTCCTGTCGTGTCTCATCTACTCCTTTTCATCTCCTGCCTCATCTCTTACTGTCAGCTCCTATCTCTTCTCTTCCTGCCCAGGTCCTGCCTGATATTTTCTTGTGCTGGCTCATCTATTTCTGGCCAGCTCTTCCTTTATCTCTTCCTGCTCCGATCCTGCCTAATCTATTCCTGTCCAGCTACTGTCTCGTATATTCCTGTCCGGCTTCTGTCTGATCTTTTCCTGCCTATATTATTAACAGGTGATATTAATTCAATGTATATTTTTTCCTCTGTGTTTTTTTGCAAATTTATAATCCACATAGACATTGGACGTATCCTGCACTGTCCTAGAGCATTGCAGACCTAAACCCAAGTTCATCAACACAAGTATCTTCAGATCCGTTCATTGTTGGATTCAGGAGTATACAGAGCCAATTTACACGCTCAGAATGCATGTGTTGATGAATTAGGCCCCTGGTCTGAAATCCAAGAAGTCATAGGCAATTCTACCTCTCGTCATAAAAGAATTACCAATAGGCGCCCTAGATCTGCTCCCCAACCAAAACCTGGAGATAAAAATACCTCCTATAAAATTTGCTACATGATTCATTGGTCCTTGTAAAATAATTAATCAAGTTAATCACGTTGCTTTCCTTCTTAAGCTGGCTTCATCTTTGCAATAGCCGAATGTGTTTCATGTTTCCCTACTGAAACCTCTTGTTATTAATTGCGTATTGTAGATATCTTCCCAAAATTATTTTTGTGGACAGATAGCAAGAATTTGAAGTCAGTGACATCTTTGGGCTCCAAAATTTCCTAAGTGCAACTATTCTAGTGGATTGGATTATAGCCCGGAAGAACGTCCATAGGTGAAAGCATCCACCGTTCATCTAGATCGTCTCATCAAGAAGTTTTACTCCAAACTTGAGCCTAAGATGGGGTGTCCGATACTGCCCAAGCTCCTATGATTGTCCGTTCCTGCTCACCCAGCATCCTTATGCTTCCATATGCATACACAGACCCACTGACAAAGATGTGTTCTTAATCGCAAGTTTTGTGTGCACGTGTTGAGGACCATCCTTGTGACATCATCGGATCTTATTAAGCAACACTGCCAATTGTTGCCGGTGCCTGCTCAACAGGTTTTGTACATTTCTTGTCTGAAGTTGGATTACTCGTGACTCCGGTCCTCTGCTTTGTCATTCTGTTATACTTCTGTGTCACCTGTCACTCACTTGGATAGGATTCTGATTTTGAGCCTGAGCTTCCTGATCTGACCTTGGCTTGTGTCCACCTTCGTTCTGTAGGTTCTCCGCAGTGAAGACCATCATTGTGTTATGGGGGTCCCTGGTGAAGACCAAGGATAGCATTAGGTTCTACAACCCAAGTTCACATCTTGGCTGCTCCATAACAATCATCTCTCCCTGTCCTGTCTCCTTTATCCAGGTCATTCATCATCTCTTCCTGTTCTTTAGAGGCACTTTATAAAGGCTAATAATAATCGTACTATTCAAGGTATCTGTTGTCAACATTATGTTGTCGCTGATATAGCCTAAAATATACGCAGCACTTTGTATTCCTGTTTGATGAAGGAAGAACAGAATGCATGAGTGCTTAGAACTTACACCTGCATGCCTCCAGTCCCATGGTGATTGGCCTAAGTGAGGTCTTAATTATACTTTATTACAGGTCTAAGCTAGTTCTAGACATCTCTTTCTAATTTTGTCCACGTAGATCAGGGAGAATGTTATGTTGTAGGAATCGAATGCAAGATTCACAGCGTGCTCCTCTGTTTCTCTCTCCTGCAAGGCAATAAATCCCACTTCTAAACTGGTATGTGATGGCTATTGCTAAAGGGGAACAATGGTATAAAAATAAATATCTTGAAGTTATTATTGGTCGTCATCTATCATTCACTTTACAAATACACTATATGGGCAAAAGTATTTGGCCACACCTGTTACTTATTGAATTGAGGTGTTTCAATCAGACCTGTTGCCAGAGGTGTATAAAATCCAGCACCGAGCCATGCAGGCTGCATTTGCAAAAATGTGTGATACAAAATGGGTCATTCTGAAGAGCTCAGGACTTCAAGCGTGGTACTGTGATAAGATGCCACCTTTGCAATAAGACGGTTTGTGAAATTTCATCCCTGTTGGATATTCCACAGTCAACTGTAAGTGATAATATTAGAAAGTGGAAGCGTTTGGGAACAACAACAACTCAGCCACAAAGCGGAAGACCACGTAAAATCACAGAGCGGGGTCAACTACTGCTAAGGTACATGGTGCGTAAAAGTCACCAACGCTCTGCTGATTCCATAGCTGAAGAGTTCTGAACTTCCACTGACATTAATGTAAGCACAAAAACTGTGCGGTGGGAGCTTAATGGAATGGGTTTCCATGGCTGAGCAGCTGCATGCAAGCCTCACATCACCAAGACCAATGCCAAGCGTCGGATGTAGTGGTATAACGCACACCGACACTGGACTGTGGAGCAGTGGAAACGTGTTCTGTGGAGTGACGAATCAGATTTCTCTGTTTGGCAGTCAGATGGGCGAGTCTGGGTTTGGAGAACGTTACCTACCTGACTGCATTATGCCAGCTGTGAAGTTTGGTGGAGGAGGGATAATGGCATGGGGCTGTTTTTCAGGCTTTGGGCTAGGCCCCTTATCTCCAGTGAAGGGTAATCTTAACGCTTCAGCATACCAAGTAATTTTGGACAGTGCTTTGCTTCCAACTTTGTGGCAACAGTTTGGGGAAGTCCCTTTTCTAGTCCAACATGACTGTGCCCCAGTTCACAAAGCAAGGACTACAAAGACATGGTTTGGTGACTTTGTTGTGGAAGAACTTGACTGGTCCACACAGAGCCCTGACCTCAACCCCATCAAACACCTTTGGGATGAACTGGAACAGAGATTGTGAGCCAGGCCTTCTCGTCCAACATCAGTGCCTGACCTCATAAATGCTCTACAGAATGAATGGACCCAAGTTCTCACAGAAACACTCCGACATCTTGTGGAAAGCCTTCCAAGAAGAGTGGAAGCTGTTATCACTGCAAAAGGGGGACCAACTCCATATTAAAGTATATGTATCTGAATACAATGTCATTACAGTCCCTGTTGGTGTAATAGTCAAGCGTCCCAATACATTTGCCCACATAATGTATGTGATGACTCAATGTTAGAATTCTGCAAAAGCTCTGTGACTGCCAATCATTATACAGCATTGGGATACGGAATACTCTATGGTTGTAGCCTTTTATTCGGTCAGAGAACATCTCCTTCAAATTTGATCATTTAACCCTAATTCCTATCCACTGTATTGTTCTTACCAAGTTTAACGATTTGTTGGTGCACCCTTACACCTACACCCAACGCGTTAGGACTACCTAACTCCATTCATTTAAACGCTACTCTTTTCATCCAAAAATACTGCTCGGTTTATCCTCAATTACAACTGTAAATGATTCAGGAGGGTGAGTAGGACATGAGGACCGTTGGTTATTTGTCACTTTTGTGTATTTTAAGGTTTTTATTGCGTTGGTCGAAGTCGGTCTTGGATTTGTGAAAAGACCACATAAGATTTTAATGTAATGTCTTTACAATTTTAGAAACATAGAATTTGACAGCAGATAAGAACCGCTTGGTCCATCTAGTCTGCCCATTTTTTAACCTATGGGTAACCTCAAACCCTATTTGATCCTTTATTATTTATAAGGATATTCTTATGTATATCCCAAGAATGTTTAAATTGCTCTACTGTATTATCCTCTACCACCTCTGATGGGAGGCTATTCCACTGATCCACTACACTTTCTGTGAAGTAATATTTCCTTAAATTTCCTCTGACCCTACTTCCCCCCAGTGTCAGTTCATGTCCTCGTGTTCTAGTACTTCTCTTCACCCAGTGTCAGTAAATGTCCTCGTGTTCTAATACTTCTCTTCCCCCCAGTGTCAGTACATGTCCTCGTGTTCTAATACTTCTCTTCCCCCCAGTGTCAGTACATGTCCTCGTGTTGTAATACTTCTCTTCCCCCCAGTGTCAGTACATGTCCTCGTGTTGTAATACTTCTCTTCCCCCCAGTGTCAGTACATGTCCTCGTGTTCTAATACTTCTCTTCCCCCCAGTGTCAGTACATGTCCTCGTGTTCTAATACTTCTCTTCCCCCCAGTGTCAGTACATGTCCTCGTGTTCTAATACTTCTCTTCCCCCCAGTGTCAGTACATGTCCTCGTGTTCTAATACTTCTCTTCCCCCCAGTGTCAGTACATGTCCTCGTGTTCTAATACTTCTCTTCCCCCCCAGTGTCAGTACATGTCCTCGTGTTCTAATACTTCTCTTCCCCCCCAGTGTCAGTACATGTCCTCGTGTTCTAATACTTCTCTTCCCCCCAGTGTCAGTACATGTCCTTGTGTTCTAATACTTCTTTACTTCCCAGTGTCAGTACATGTCCTCGTGTTCTAATACTTCTCTGCCTTTGTAGAATGTTTCCCTCCTGTACCTTGTTATAACCCTTGATATATATGAAAGTTTCTATCATGTCCCCCGTTCCCTTCTCTGCTCCAAACTATACATAATAAGATCTTTTAGTCTTTCCAGGTAAGCTTTGTGCTGTAGACCATGCACCATTTTAGTTGCCCTTCTTTGTACAGTCTGTAATGTATTTATATCCTTCTGGAGATACGGCCTCCAGAACTGAACACAGTATCTAGATGAGGCCGTACCAATGACCTATACAGTGGTAATATTACTTCTTTCTTTCTGCTACTGATTCCTCTCCCTATACAACCAAGTATCTAACTTACCTTCCTCATTGCTTTGTTACATTGCTTACCTGCCTTTAAGTCACATGATCTTTAGATCTTATTATGTTATACTATAATATTAGTATATACTGTTGCAACATTAGGCCCAATTATATACGTAATCTGTACACAGCAAGGAAAGTCATCAATTGGACCCATTTCCTGCCAACAGATGGTGTAAATATTTATCACTCTCAGGTGCCGTCATCTTGAATTACATGCACTTCTCGTAAAAAAACAAGTGCAATTGGACAACGGTTAGGAGCGTGATGTCACAAATGAACATTTGCGCTGGTCTTTGGTACTTTTGCAAATCGAAAAATGACCCTTAAAACCTATTCTATGGATCCAACTAAGCATCAGGCCCTAAACGTCCTAACGCTGTCCTCACTTTTAACAGAGCGTTCAAATCATGTTCTCAAAGCCTCCCTGCAGGATAGTGTACTACATGTTTAACAAGTGCTCTCGTAGGACTCCATTGTATTGTACTGAGCATTAATGGTCACGTACATGCAGGCAACTGCTCCAAAGCAAACGCTTGACAGAAATCGTGTATGCAAGGTTGGTGCTCCGGCGTCAATCAGCGCTAACCAGGCTTTGTATCCTGCATTGAGCGCTGGATTTGAACACTCATCTATACAAGGCGTTATATTGCTAAGGCAAAAAACATCAGTCTTGAAATCCTATTAAATTCCTGTCTGTATCAGGGCTGTTTTAATTAATAGTTGTCCCTGTTTGCATGGATGTGATGCAGTAGTCTGTTTTCCACGACACCTACCTGTTGAAGTCCTTTGGCTGGCCACCTACCTGTAGCTTGGTGTCACTCACCCCAGGGTGTATGGGCTGCGTTAGGCTTTTGTTAAATAGCCACTTTACTTAAAAATGCCTAAACCATGGGGGAAAAAATCTGTTTGTGCTTGGTTTAGGGCTTGATTAAAAGGCCCCCAAAAAGTTTTGTAGCTTATTACTGAGATTAAGGATAACGTGTGGCCCTTTTAAGGATAGGACAGCACCATGTGGCCCCTGAACTGTATTAGGTTGCCCATCACTGATCTACACACTCTGCATGTGATAAAACGACAACATATGTAATGTGACTTGTCCCAGACCAATCTCAGTGTCCGTTTTAGCTCCAGAGGTGAGAAATACCCCCAAAAAAAATAAATGTGAAAAGCTTCAGGAAGAGTTTACGGAATGAGAGGATTGTACGAAACAGCCGCCCTGCATCACATAAATAGTTAGTAACGAAGTTAGAGAGGTGCTGATAGAAAGACGGACACAGATGGGTGGACGAAATGAGCAGACTTTTGAAAGAGAGAGGGGGCAGCGGAACAGATGGAGGAGGGAGCTGCCCGGGTTTGGGGAAAGAGGTCTACGGCAAGAGGTCTAAATGTAATTAGATTGGATGGGATTATGGCAGACTCGATTAGTCCTATATTATGATAGGAGGGCTTCTGTCACAATTTGGCTAGCAGGGCACAGACAAAGGCAGTCGGGGGGGCCAGAGAGCAATCTCATACAAGTGAGCTAGAGGAAAACAAAGGGAACTGCAAGGAGGGGAGACCTCTTAAAATCTGTCATCAGAGGCAGTGACAGATTGTCTGGTTATCAAGCACGGGGACCTTCTGTCACCTAATGCACACAAAACCTGGAAGCAGCCAGCAGAGGAGGGGGGGGCGGACGGGAGCGAAGAAAAGGAGAGGGATAGCAGAGCCTGCACCTTCTGTCATCATCCACTGCAGACATAGAGAGGTGCAAGGAGCACAGCAGACAATAACTTAAATAGCCACCTAGACCACGTATGCAAATCAGAGGCGGAATCCAGCGACCGGACCTCCGAGCTTCCCGTGGTGTTTAACGTTGGCTGATTCGGTTTAATTCCAATGCATTATTAAAACTTGGAATTGGTAAATCATGCAGTTTCCCGTTGTGGGCCTGAGTCACTGAGGCACGTAAAACCATCATATTGTGCGCTATTTTACACGCGCGTAAATCGGGCGTCCGCATGTCCGCATTCAAGGAAGAGCGGATGTGAAGATGCGTCTGTTGATGAATACGGGTCTAGGTCCGCTCTGCTCTAACAGACACTGCAGGATACGTCAAATATACATGTGGAATATAAAGTCATAAAAGAACGCACAGAAAAAAAAAACCTGTTAATGTCACCTGTTTATAATATAGGGCCTGATTCATTAAGGATCTTAAATGAAGAGGATTCTTATTTCAGTCTCCTGGACAAAACCATGTTACAATGCAAGGGGTGCAAATGAGTGTTCTGTTTTACACATAAGTTAAATACTGACTGTTTTTTCATGTAACACACACATATCAACTTTAAATTTCAGTGTACAAATAAGCTATCAAGTACTTGTGTGCTACATGAAAAAACAGTCAGTATTTAACTTATGTGCAAAACAGAACACTCATTTGCACCCCTTGCATTGTAACATGGTTTTGTCCAGGAGACTGAAATAAGAATCCTCTTCATTTAAGATCCTTAATGAATCAGGCCCATAGTCACTAATGACAAAACATTAAAAAATAGCTATTCTCCCCCTCCCCCACAAAATAAATTTATTAGATGTTATTAATGTCTACTGTACATAAAATACATTGTTACAGTTGCTCCTGATTACAAACACATGTTATAGCTGCATACACAGCCGCCATCACTAGTAATCAGCACTTATACCTGACCTGTAGGTGGCGCAAGTGATACGACAGAAAATCACGTACCTTAGAGATACCCAGAGCTTGAATCAGACTCTGCTGTGTGCGCTCGAGCTTGGCACGCCCTTACTGTACATTGATTACATGCATACGCCCATTCCCCTCCCCTCGTTCCCCCTCCTAAAATCGTAGGCTGCAGTAAGGGTCCTTTGCTCTCAATGATGATTTGGATACACTTGCGTTCTCTGGTTTTAACGCAAAACACGGCACATATTGGCATTTGCGTTCCTTGATGAATCAGGCCCTGTATTAGCAAATACTGCAAATCCCATCAAACATCTGATAAAGTATACATGTGATATCCCATATCCCTTAGAGGAAGAGATCCTTAAGCTGGGTACACACTACAGAAATTTCGACCAACTTTTTATGCTGAGCAATTTTACATGCGATCGATGGTCCGATCGTTCGGTCCATGGACTGCATACACACTAACCTTGTTTAGGACGATAAAGGGAAGAGCGGACGTCCCTTTAGCGACTTTTTACAGCCATGTTGTCGTGAGCAATGACTGTAATTTCATACTCATTGTTGTGGATCGGTCGGAAGTTTATACACACTACACAGCGGAAACGAGATTGGAACGAAAATATTAAACGGTACGACCAACCAAATGAGGCGATAATCGTCCATTTGGGCAGACTTTCGACCATCTTGTCACTGTACACACTGACCCGACTTTTGAACGAGCGGTTGTATGTCGGCTGATTTAGCCGATTATTGGATGAAAACTGTGTAATGTGTACCCAGCTTTGGTTCTTAAATTAGACTGTGGAATCTACTTATTGCCTCGAACAACTGAAAGTCTGAGTAGCGCAACTTGTTCAGAAATGAAGTTTCGTTATACAGTATCTTGTGTTCTTCCCATAATAAGGGGTGTGAAAAAAATATATTGGGAGACACTAATCTAGACGTATGGAATATGACACCCAAAGGTTGTATTTGGAAAGTTCTCTGGTTCTAAATGATATAATCCAATTTTTTTTGTATTGTTTGTCCATTGATAATCTTTCCATTTGTTTGAGGCAAGAACTCCTGGTAGGGGCCATAGACACCCCGTTGATCAACACACGGCGAGAGCCAGGTCCTCCCAGGCTGAACCCTGAGATGTTGGAACAGCTCATACATGTTCTCAAGCTGCTAGACTAAGGCCACATTTAGGAGTGAAGGATAGGATGAAATAGCAGTGTAGACAATGGAAGTCGCTTATGTAGCAAGATACGTCCGTGGCTTCCTCCCCTCTCGATATCCACAAGTGTGCCTAGGATTCCTCCAAGCGGCCTGAGTTTACGAAGAAAGGTGGCAGTAAATTGGAGCAGAGCTTGGCACGGGTCGTGGGGAGGAGTAGGAAGTAGATGCACCATTCTCAAGACGTTGCATTCTCTGGGGAGATCCCAGCTTTCCTCTCCAAACTGCTAAAGGATTTAAATTTCGCACCAGCTTATAGGTTTAGTCTAAAGCTCTCATACCTAGACTAGTTTATCAGTCTCTTGTTTAATTATCTTTATATTTAGCAATGGTACTAAAAGGGGTTGGGTGTGATGTTTCTACATTCGCGCAGTGCACCATGGGACATTTTTCCTGTTCTCTGCTCAACGAGCGCTCTTCTAGGTAGCAAAGGCGTCTTTCTGAGAGCGGAAGGTAGACATGAACCTTGAAGGCTCTGCTAATTGCATTGTAGAGTCTATAGTTGCCTACTCTCCCGTGAGACTCATACATTTTGGGGAGTCCTCCCGGACTTCTGGGAGTATAAACCACCGTCCCGAATCCCCGCCCCTCCTACTTGTAAAGAGAGCGTGACCTTGATGACATGATTTGCGTCATCAAGCCTTGACGGGCAGGTCGTGATGACACGGTAGTACATAGGAGGGGTGTAGCCATTATGACGTGAAACTCATCATCAGGACCTCCCCGAACTCAAGTATGGTAGCATAGGCAAACCGAGGGGGGGTTCCTAGTGCCTGGAAACCCCTCTCCAAACCTGGGGCACTGTATAATTGAGGTGGCTGGACACGCTTGACACGGCTCTGCCTGAAAAGGGAGAGCTGCGTGCACCTAACAGTAGTGCACGCAGCATTGTCCATGTATATTGTGCGGATAGGAACAGTTGAAGAGCAGCCAAGCACTCTCTAAAATTACAGCCACGCCCCCATGCACGCTGGTCATGCCCACTGGCGGCGTGGTGTGGAAACCCACCTCTATAAATCCTGCTTTTGCCTGTGGGTAGGGTCCCGTGACTCGGTTTTACTCCATTTTTCGTTTAACATTTTATCTTTTTATCTGATTATATTAACATTAATACTTCTGATAAATTTGGATTTACAAGATCACTAGACCCCTGTATCTATTTATTTTAATTGTCACGTTAAAGAAAGCAAGCGGCAAGTTTCCAAAATTCAAGGTTTTCATGTCGCAAATTTGTCCTGAAATTGAGCTTCAAAAAAATTAGAAACGTTATGCAAAATGAGCCACGCAGACAGCTCGGAATTAGATGTCACTTGAGCGGCTAATGAAGACACAATCTCGTTACCTGGCTGCGGTACCACAACTAAGGGAGAGCTAGAAAGGAGGCCCGGCGTGTACCAGCACGGACAAGAGGCAGTGCAGGCTGAAAGGGAAGGGGACAAGTATTGGCAGCAGAAGAGGTGACATATTGCACGCGGGCACTCAGGGGAAATCCTTTGGTCTGTTCTGTTAGGAGGAACAGACGGCTTTAACCTTTATTATGCTGGAGCTGCGGGAGAGACAGTTTTACCTCTGCTTAGTGCAGCCAATGAGGGGCAGTGAATAAAATGTTAACCCCTGCAGGGCCCGCCGTGACTTTGTCTCGCCTCAAGAGCTTTCACCTTTGGTGAGCACAGCGCTCGAGTCTTGCTCTGACAGGAAGCGAATAAAACACAATATATAATTTTTTTGACCATGCAACAAGTTGCTGGAACTAAGCACATTTGAAGTACAGAAGGAATGAAAATGTGTAAGGTGAGGTCGGAGCGATTGGGCTAAAGCAAATTAAAATAGCACCTGTTGTTTATCTCAGCGCACGGAATGCGCAGCACCAAACGCGTCTAGATAGTCTGCGCGGTACGTGTCAAGGTCAATGACTACTCCCAGCTATCGGAGAAACGTTTTGTGAGTGCACCCTCCTACCACTTTACTTGCACCTCTTTCATTATATGAAACTTTTAGTTTTTCTACTAAAATGCTGCCCGGTTTTGGCCTCATTTGACCATAAGGAGACGTCAGCACTACTGCGTTACTCTTGTGTGTTAGAGGCGCAAGGCATCACCAAAAATGTTGCCTTGGCCATTTTTGCGCTTTGTTATTAAGGACCAATGGAGGCAGCCATTTTGTGTATAAATCTACCAGCACACTAGGAACTAGTGACATCACTGAGTCACCGGTGAAATGATAGATATCGTCCTTGGTTAAGCCAACAGAAAAAAGTCTGACCAAGGCTGGCGGAGGCTCCGCCCCCTTTAAGACTGGGCGTGTGGACAGGGCTGTGACATCATAGCCCAGCGCCGCACTCCCCTGCCCACTACTGACATGGAGGAGCCCAGATAGGAAGCTGAGGGCTAATGGTCCTCCATCACTTTGAACCTTTTTATATTTACCTATTTCTATTAATTAATAGGACTTTCCCTATCATTAATATGCATTTTCCCACCAGTGCTTTCACTGCTTAGGGTAATTGAATTAGCAATAGACAGTAATAAATCATTGCCTTTCTTGGCATTACCTGTGTAAAACTTTTGAATGAGGCATTGCACTAATTGGTGGGGCTTAAAATAAAGTGGGTGGGACTTAACAAACAGTAGGTGGGGCTTAACAGAGAGGTGTGGCATGTCTGAATTTGGGGGCGTAGTTTGTGCGGAACGGGGCTTATTTTGTTTCGATTTTGCCTGGATAAATGTTGCGGATCGTATAGCCATAGAATGTGGACCAGCGCATCCTTTTTCCACCTTAAATTCCACTTATTTTATTAGCTTCCTGCACGTTGGCGGGAATATCACACAATCTGCACTATATGCCTGGGTATGACATCACAAGAGCACGTGATCTGAGACAGCAAATCAGGAGACTCATCAGGAGTGGCCCGTGATAACACACATGTTTACCTGTTTGCTGACCTACCTGCTCTGGTGTCCAATAGGACAGAAGTTCCCAGCTGCGCTCCTATAGAATTGCATCACCAAAATGTATGTCAGATACCATAAGCCAGGCTGGGGAAAGGGCTAGGCAGAAGAGGCAGCTGCCTTAGGAGCACCAAGTTTTGGGGGTGCACTTCCAGTCTGAATGCAATTTTTTGAATACTCCGGAATATCTGCAGGACAAATGTGACTTCTGCAACTGACCACCATCCGCAAGGAGGATTCCCTGCTTTTCCGTGACTTACAAGAACCTTCTAAGCCCATCAGAGAATGCAAAAAGAGACAATTTAACCCCCACAGCATATCTATGCATCGAATTACTCCTAACAGTACAATACAGTAAACAAATAGCACTACGACTCTCCACACAGCTACCGACAGCCTGGATGGGTAATGGGGCGCAAGCTGAAACTTGTGCCCGTTGGCGTGGGCGCAACTAGCAAGTTTAGAGCCACTGAAAGAGGTGCAACGACAATGGAGGAGTGAGGTCAAATGGCAGAGAGCCCACGGAGGAGGTGCGCAGTGTAGCTGGTGAGCAAAAGTTATCAGTAATGAGAGCAGGAGGGAAGAGGGCCCTGATCACTAGAGCTTACAATCTAAATAAAACAGATGTCAAAAAGTGAGACTGAACAGCTGCCTTGTAGAGACACGGTGATTATAAATCAGTAAAACAGAGCGCAAAGGACTCTAACGATACTACGATGTCAGAGGTGGAACGGGGAGGGGATTGGGCGTATGCGCGTAGTCCATGTACAGTAAGGGCGCGCCAAGCTCGAGCGCACACAGCAACGTCCCATGCAAGCTTTGAGCATCTCTCAGTTATGTGGTTTTCTGTTTTATGACTTGCTCCAGCTACAGGTCAGGTGTAAGTACCGCGTGACAGTGATGACAGCTGTGTGTGCCTGCTAGAGCATGTGTTTGTAACTGTAAAAATGTATTTTATGCTCAGTAGACATTAATAACATCCTAATAAATGTATTTTATGTTGTGTCATTAATGACTATATTATTAACAGGTGACATTAATTGAATTATTTTTTTTCCGAGCGTTCTTTTGCGACTTTATATTCTACATATATATTGGACGTACCCTGCAGTGTATTGTCTGTCAGAGCAGAGCGAACCGAGACCCGTATTCATCAACAGACGCATCTTCATATCTGACCCTTGTCGAATATGTGCATATACCCGATGTAAGTTCTTTTTTTAAAAACAATGCGTTCGTTTGTTAATGAATCAGGCCCTATATCAGTATTAATCAGTATCGCTTCCCAAAACAGATATAAGTTATCATTTGATGTCAGTTCGCCTCTGCCTTGTTTGGCTTCGCGGAGCTGTAGGGGTTAACCGACGAGCTCTTTCCATCCCAGCGTGCGGGGAACTCACGGCAAGTTGTCACATTAAAGGCACAGCAGCGACAGCTTAACCTGACCATAACATTGTACTATGGGGGAGGAAGAGGCACAGGCCCAAGACCCGGAGCTATGCCGATCGCAGAGGGGGAGGGGGGGAGAGTGGGACATTAGTGAGGTAAACAGCTCATCCTGGATCTCTTCCCCGCCCGCCATAAAATCCTGCTGCCTCCATCGTACCCTGCGAGCCGAGGTCCTCGGCATAAAACAGAGGTGTGAGACCTAATTGGGCCACAGGTGCGGCTTTTAAAAACACCCACAGGGCCCACTAACTCTCTCGCTCGGAGCGGCGAGCCAAGCTCCGCGGCCGCAGCTTTGTCACATTAAGAACATATTAGCGCACACGTCTCAATAAGTAGCGAGCGCCGGAGCTGACTGTAATCGAGGCGTATGATGATTATCAGTGTTATTGGGCCCCCTTGCTGCTCTTGGCTAATCATATGACCCAATGAGCAAGGATTATCCTGATTATGTACAGGCCACACGAGTAAGCAAAAACTTTTTTTTAATTTTTAAGCTGGCACCGAGATTAGTTTGCAAAGTTTACTTCCTCCGTAGAAGAACAGGTTCAGACTGATAAAAAAAATATTTAACCAATAATTCAGTGGTTCCCAAACTTTTGCAGTTTGCGGCACCGTTAGAGTCTCCATAATTTTTTCAAGGCACCCCTCCAAAATAATTACAGAGCAGTCCCGTTTTATAAGTAGTTGGGTAAAAACAACGTAATAAGTATTTAGGTCAGGACAGAAATACTTATTTAGTTGTATGCAAAAATTATACACATAAATTCAAGGGAAAGAATATTTTTATATATTTTATTCAATTATATTTCTGTCTAAGAATAAATTACAGCTAACTCACACTGTGCCCCCTCTGCATCTCCACTCACTCTGTGCCCCCTCTGCATCTCTCCTCACTCTCTGCCCCCTCTGCATCTCCACACACTCTGTGCCCCCTCTGCATCTCCACACACTCTGTGCTCCCTCTGCATCTCCACACACTCTGTGCCTCCTCTGCATCTCCGCTCACTCTGTGCCCCCTCTGCATCTCCACACACTCTGTGCCCCCTCTGCATCTCCACACACTCTGTGCTCCCTCTGCATCTCCACACACTCTGTGCCCCCTGTGCATCTCCGCTCACTCTGTGCCCCCTCTGTATCTCCGCTCACTCTGTGCCCCCTCTGCATCTCCACACACTCTGTGCCCCCTCTGCATCTCCGCTCACTCTGTGCCCCCTCTGCATCTCCGCTCACTCTGTGCCCCCTCTGCATCTCCACACACTCTGTGCCCCCTCTGCATCTCCACACACTCTGTGCCCCCTGTGCATCTCCGCTCACTCTGTGCCCCCTCTGCATCTCCACACACTCTGTGCCCCCTGTGCATCTCCGCTCACTCTGTGCCCCTGCTGCATCTCCACACATTCTGTGCCCCCTCTGCATCTCCACACACTCTGTGCCCCCTCTGCATCTCCACACACTCTGTGCCCCCTGTGCATCTCCGCTCACTCTGTGCCCCCTCTGCATCTCCGCACACTCTGTGCCCTCTCTGCATCTCCCCTCACTCTGTGCCCCCTCTGCATCTCCACTCACTCTGTGCCCCCTGTGCATCTCCGCTCACTCTGTGCCCCCTCTGCATCTCCGCTCACTCTGTGCCCCCTCTGCATCTCCACACACTCTCTGCCCCCTCTGCATCTCCACACACTCTCTGCCCCCTCTGCATCTCCACACACTCTCTGCCCCCTCTACATCTCCACACACTCTGTGCCCCCTCTGCATCTCCGCTCACTCTGTGCCCCCTCTGCATGTCCACACTCTGTGCCCCCTGTGCATCTCCACACACTCTGTGCCCCCGCTGCATCTCCGCTCACTCTGTGCCCCCTCTGCATCTCCACACACTCTCTGCCCCCTCTACATCTCCACACACTCTGTGCCCCCTCTGCATCTCCGCTCACTCTGTGCCCCCTCTGCATGTCCACACTCTGTGCCCCCTGTGCATCTCCACACACTCTGTGCCCCCGCTGCATCTCCGCTCACTCTGTGCCCCCTCTGCATCTCCACACACTCTGTCCTGTGTCTCCTCTAACCTAGCGATGGGCAACTGCGGCCCCCAGCTCCTTCCTGCTTTATGGTCAGATGCGTGTGTTATAGCGTGCGACACTTGTTTATAATACCTGCTGATATGTTATTACAGATAGGTGTCTCTTTCTTTGATTAAACGCATTGTTTTAACGTGCGGCCCTTTTCAAGGTTAGAGGGCCGCCACTGCGGCCCCTGAAGCGTATCAGGTTACCGATCACTGGTCTAGGCAGAGGGCACTCGGGACCTGGGTGTAAGCCTATCACGTCCCTTGCCTGCTGCTCCCCTTCAATAAGGCATCAGCGGGGGCTTAGTCATAAGCTGGTGATTCCGCCACCGCAGAACGTGTCTATAAGATCTTTTATGTCCCACATATGTATTTATTAGTGTAAGGTTCAAGAATATTTGTGCACTAAACGGTGCAAGTTTCTCGCATGCAGTCAGGAGAGGCTCCGCGTATTAAGCCTATTTTTTTTCCTGCGTAAAAGTGAAGTCGGCCAATTAAAATTGGGGAAAGAGAAAATATTGTGCAGTTGCATGGGAGAACCGTGTTTGGGTATTATGAAAAGGGGAACAGAATTGCCCCCCAAAGGTCATTTAAGGTCTGTAAGAAAATTAACTTCTTTGTACAAGTGTGCCTACTAGCGTTTGAAGGTGTGTGTCTACTCCCCGGGACTTGGCACTGCCCTCGGAACATCAATCTGCGCCTAGCTAGCTTTGCGAGTTTGCATATACATCTCTAAAAGCACGTGGTCCCTTTAAGTCCAATTTACTAACACTTTTACTAACATTAGAATTAGATTAGATCAGATTAATTCCTTGGATCAACCAAACAACTAATCCACTAATTATAGCTCTATACACGATTTCTTCTAAGAAACTATTTCTTCTATTTCTGCTACTCAAGATATTTTTAAATTCATGTAATAGATTGATCATCACAGGCTCTCTTGGTAAAGAAATCCAAAGTTTGACTACCCTTACAGTGAAGAATCCTTCCCGCATTTATGGTGAGAATGCCTCCTGTACACTTCTACATATAAAAAGCTCATTAGAAAGTTTCTTAGTAATGTCATCGGATATATTTATACACATTAATTAGGTCAACTCTAAGGGCTAGATTTACTAAGCTGCGGGTTTGAAAAAGTGGGGATGTTGCCTATAGCAACCAATCAGATTCTAGCTTTCATTTATTTAGTACCTTCTACAAAATGACAGCTAGAATCTGATTCGTTGCTATAGGCAACATCCCCGCTTTTTCAAACCCGCAGCTTAGTAAATCTAGCCCTAAGTCACCTCTGAACCCTCTTAAGTTCAGCTATATCCTTTACTTAGCCTCGTGCTTTGATGGACCCGCACAAGCCGTTTTAAGCTCAAGAACGACCTCCGGAAATCTGTACAAAAGAGGACCTCTCTTTTAAGTGTTACGCTGTGGATATTGGCAAACCGTAGGAGGACTGAGCGATCCTACCCCACGCAATGAATTTTTTCTCTTAAATATGGTTGTGGGTGGTCGTCATTTTTGAGTCCAAATCATCCCTGCAAACCTTGGGCGTCTTAAGAGATAAAATAAAAAAAAGTCTCCAGTGATTGAGAGTATAATATAACCGCGTTATATTATACCTATATATCTATATTATTCCCTTAGCTTGAATTGCAATTGTGTGCGATTATGAGCTAGTCTCGTATAGGGTTACATGTCAATCATCCTGTTTATAACAGGCTGCGTCCCTGTAGTAGAAGGGTTTCCTGGGAACGCTGGCTCCATCTGTTAGACTTACCTGGATTAGGCGATAATCAGGTAGGAGGGAGATATTGATTAGAGATTGCATTGGAATCACTTAGGGCCTGAGACATTAAAGAGAACAAAGCAACAAATTGAGTAAATTTGCACCTGAGAAAAACAATGTTGCATTGGAGGGGGTGGGGTACATTTAAAATGCGAGGAGAGATTTATAGTTGGGGTAGGGCAGAACATTTACTCCTTTTTTTTGCCTTCCTTTCTTTAATGACTCAGGCCCTTAGAGTGCGCGACAAGGGCCCGACACAAGTTAATGTCAACACAGTCATGCAACCAGTAAGACTGGGTACACACTACAAGTTTTTAACCCAATTATCGGGCCAATCACAAGATAAATGACCGTTCGGCCCGATTATCGTTCCAAAACACATCGTATCGTTTGATTTGATTTATAAACCGGACTAAAAATCTCAATAAACGATGGAACAATGTCGTTCCAATCCTGCAGTGTGTAAGCACTCAGGAACGGCAGTGTCCATAGATCTCTATGGAGTGTGCAGAGTCGCAATCTTTTCAGCCGATGGTTATGACAGATGAAGAGCACAGATCTGACGGTAAATGGTGTAAAACGTGTATAGTGTGTACTCATGAATCAGCTGCTGACTGGGACTTTCAGTCGCTGGTAAAAGCGTTAACGATATCGCATCAGGAGAAATTTTCTGTAGTGTGTATCTAGCTTAGTGTTGGATCGGACCAGATTAAGCACGGGCAGGTTTCATTATATCTATGGTAAGAAGGTTGTTGTCTGGAAAAGTAAATAAATAAACTATTAAACATAAACCTCAGAAATAGCTGGAAAACCGGGAACATTTTCACCCTCAGCACTCCCGAAACTTTGCTGTTCCGGCGTAGGCCTTTGACTGTCGCGTAAGAAACATACAAGGTAGAGGCCAAACTCAGTCCTCAAGAGCGACCAACAGGACATGTTTTCAGAATTTCATTAATTGTGCATGGGTGAGTTAATCTATTTGGCTGTGTCAGTCATTATCCCGCCTGTTTCTACAGGCAGAAATCCTGACTACATGGCCTCTTGGTAGCTTTTGAAGACTGGGAATGAGCACCTCTGGCTTAAGGTGACGTTTTCTCAGCCTATCCCGGGTAATACAATTATAAACTTTATCAGGAACCGGAATTTGGGAAAATATTCACAAATTAAAGGGATGCTGTTACCTATACATTTAAACCAAAGAGCTTTAGCAAGGGACCGGGCGATTTTCCTGGTCAGCAGAGAAAGCGTTAATGGTGTACTTTATGTGGAGGGAAGAGTTATAAAACTGAAAAACAGATGGGGATTGACTGTCACCGTAGAAAAAAAGGGAAGTTTAAGTAATAAAATATGCATCCAAAGTGAGTTGATACACAGGACGAGCCAGACCAAAAAACACCAGAGCATCAGCTGGTCCCGCTCCCTAGGCTGTGTGTAAAGTTCCCACCGGGAAAAAGACCAAGAGGCCTGCGTGTCACCCCGCTACTGTCCTCTCTCTCTCTCTCGCTCTCTCTGCCCCGCTGGCCGGCAGGATGCCCAAAGTGGAGCCCAGGATCAGCTGGGGAGGCAGCTGTGATATTCTGTCTGCCCTCCCGGCTGGGAGGAAGGAGCAGGAACAGTGACTGCAGGGGGGCAAAAGCTGCAGACAGGGAACTCGTCCCAGAAATGGAGATGTGAGGTCTCAGTGGGGAAGAGAGAGCTCGGGTGATGGAGAGGCTGATGGTCTATGGTACATTGTGTGTCATGTCAGCAGGATAACATGTATCTATCTATATCTATAACTATATCTATAACTATATCTATTGATCTATCTATCTATCTATCTATCTATCTATATATCTCATATTTGTCTATCTGATCTATCTGATCTATCCTATCTGATCTATCTATCTATCTATCTCCTATCTATCTGATCTATCTATCTATCTATCTATCTATCTATCTATGTATCTATCTATCAATCTCCTATCTATCTATCTATCTATCTATCTATCTATCTATCTATCTGATCTGTCTATCTTCATATCTATCTATCTAATCTATCACATATCTATCTATCTATCTATCCTATCTGATCTATCTATCTATCTATGTATGTATCTATCTATCTATCTATCTATCTATCTATCTATCTATCTATCTATGTATCTATCATCTATCTATCTATCTATCTATCTGATCTGTCTATCTTCATATCTATCTATCTAATCGATCTCCTATCTATCTATCTATCTATCTATCTATCTGATCTGTCTATCTATCTATCTATCTATCTATCTATCTATCTATCTATCTATCTATCTATCTATTTGATCAGATCTATAAAGCCTTAAGAGGCAGACCATTATGAGTTATGGGGATTTCTGTGAGTGTGATAACACCTGTACTTTCTGTAAGAAACTATGTATTTGCTCCAAAATATCTCAGACCCCCACTTGACAGAAAATGCCTCACATGGCCACAAGCCCTCAGATCCCACACGTACTCCAAAACTACCCTACATGCCACTCAGATCTCCCCACATGCCACTCAGATTAAGTATTGATTGATGAAACGAGGTTCGGAATATCTACGTCTCAGTTGAAAGCTGCTTTTGATTGGTAACGTGAAGCTGCTAATAGAAAAGAACAGTCAAAATGAACAAGTCCAACGTCATCTTATAAAGGAGTGAAGGATACTTTTAAGAAATCATAAGATCAGGCAATATCCCCCCCTCTACCCAGTTGTAGTCTATTGTTAATATTGAAGACTCTCCAACTGCAGATCACTTTGATTTGATAGCTCCTCGTCCTTGTTACCAAAATCCATTGGGTGTCCAAGAGGCCCCTTATATTGCAGGGCGCGATGTCTCAGGTACCTGTAGTCCTTTATACCGAGGCTCCGACTGAGATCTGAGAGTTGCTGAAGTATGGGAACCTTCTCATTCAAGGAATGGTGGCTCTTTTTGTCGGTTACCAACAAGGGTTAAAAGTGAGGCATCAGATATACAATTTCGGTTTCCTAACAACCAATGGCCTCTTGTTGAGGATCTCAGTGACGCTAGAGACCACCATCACTTCTTTTAATCTGAGTTGGTTGATATTAACCAAACAAACCTTCACGTGGCCTTACCAACCATCGATGACCAGATACCTAACCTTAGACAATATCCTGACATTTGTCCTAGGAAAACTTCTTGTTCTAAATTCCACTCTTTAGATCACAAAACAAAGGGAAACTAGAGTACCTGCAGATTACTTAGAGAGGCTAAAACATATCTGAGTGGCAATCAGAATGCTGAAATAACCACTACAGAAGCATTGCCAATGCCTTCGTATAGGGGTTATTACCTAAGATACAAATCCAATCGTGCAGAACTGCAGGTGGACAGAGGACCAACAACTTGCAGGATTAGGAAGGAACGTTAATCATTGTTTGTCCGGTCAGGAGAAGAAAAAGACAGATTCAGAAACAAAATTAGGTAAGAGGAACGTCTGAGGGTTTCGGATTGACCCAATACCCGCTAGTAGGTAAGCTCAATGTCCAAATAAATCAATAACTGAACAGAAATTTTATTCCCTAAAAGTTTCAACCCCAATGACTACTTCTTGGGTCAAGTGGCTCAACGATTACGTCATCGGTCCCCTTAGACCAATCAGGTCCTTCTGTTACTTGTCCATGACTAGTCAGCTTAATTCCGTCAAGAATATTCTCTCTGTAACCACTAAACTCATCTCTGATTGTGATGCTTTATTACTAAGTCCTTCTGTTAACCTCCTAGAAAGATTGCTGGGCACATTAGACTGTACTATTTTCTGTTGGAATGAATGGAATGAATGAACATGGGGAACCCAACATACTTGCCTACTTTTTGGAGGTCCCCTACGTGACATCCGGGAAGAAAAAGATCTAAGGGACAAGTATGGGTGAGCGTGATAATGCAATTTACATCATCACTGCCCCAGTCTCTGCTGCGCAATGACATGATTCGTGGAGCAATGATTTCGCCTCATCAAGGCCCCAACAACTTTAGCAGAAAGTGAAGTTAAGGATATGGGAAGGTGGCCGGCACCCCCTGATATGGCCATTTACTAAGGAAAAATCTAAATCTGTAAACAGCTACACTGATTATTTGTATGCAATATGGAAATAATGTACAGGTGGGCTTCAAATCAAAAATGGCCGTTATGTTGCTCAACCTGTCCTTAACCAATACATTCTGCTGTTGCTGTCATTAAATCCCTCAAAACACACATTATTGTGGCCAAAACTGAAGTTCAGTCTTGTTCTCCACCCGATAATCCACAGTTGATGTTACTGGAGCAATCATTCTCTCCTCCTTCCACTTTAGATGACCTTGCCTGGCTCCACGGTGAAGCTCCTGAGTTTGAGAGGGAGACATGGACATGTTATGATTCTCTTATTATTTGTGGCACTATCCTAATGGCTGTTTAGTGGCACCGATGGTGCTACTGCCATATCTTGCTTGTGTCCTCCCAAGAGTGGCCCACGTGAGCTAAGGAGGGATGGTGTCATCACCGAACTAGGATTGGTTTACACCACATTTTACATCTGTTGGACAAGGTGGAGAAGACACAGAAAGCAGCCCAACCCGCCACCTTGGGGAACCTTTTGTAAAGATTTAAGTTTATTTTCTACAAATTAAGAATTGTTGTCATTTTGACTATAGAATTGTAATCTTTTGCATGGGCCCTTTTTGGGTTGAAGCTTACCCATGTGCAAAAGCAGAAAGAGTCTATGTCAGTAGAAAGTTGCTTAAGGATGTTATACCATTGGGATACTTTTAATCATCAACAAGGCACCTACTGGGCTGGCTCTACGGGATAGCAGAGTAAGTTCGCTAGGCCCCACTGTCGGTGAGCTCTCATCTATCTATCTATCTATCTATCATCTCATATCTATCTATTAATCTATCTATCTATTTATCTATGTCATATCTATCTATCTATCTATCTATCTATCTATCTATCTACCTATCTATGTCATATTTATTTATCTATCTATCTATCTGTCATATTTATCTATCTATCTATCTATCTATCTATCTATCTATCTATGTATGTCAAATCAATCTATCTATCTATCTATGTATGTCAAATCAATCTATCTATCATATCTATCTATTTATCTATGTCATATTTATCTATCTGTCTATCTATCTATCTATGTCATATTTATTTATCTATCTATCTATTTATCTGTCATATCTATCTATCTATCTCAAATCAATCTATCTATCATCTCATATCTATCTATTTATCTATCTATTTATCTGTCATATTTATCTATCTATCTATGTCATATTTATCTATCTATCTATCTATCTATCTATCTATCTATCTATGTCATATTTATCTATCTATCTATTTATCTATGTCATATTTATCTATCTATCTATGTCATATTTATCTATCTATATATCTATGTCATATCTATCTATCTATTTATCTATGTCATATTTATCTATCTATCTACTATCTATCTATCTATATATCTATGTCATATCTATCTATGTCATATTTATCTATCTATCTATGTCATATTTATCTATCTATTTATCTATGTCATATTTATCTATCTATATATCTATGTCATATCTATCTATGTCATATTTATCTATCTATCTATCTATGTCATATGTATCTATCTATCTATCTATCTATCTATCTATCTATCTATCTATCTATCTATGTCATATTTATCTATCTATCTACTATCTATCTATCTATGTCATATCTATCTATGTCATATTTATCTATCTATCTATGTCATATTTATCTATCTATCTATGTCATATCTATCTATCTATGTCATATTTATCTATCTATCTATCTATCTATGTCATATTTATCTATCTATCTATCTACCTAT
Organism: Mixophyes fleayi; assembly: GCF_038048845.1. Classification (NCBI taxonomy): domain Eukaryota; kingdom Metazoa; phylum Chordata; class Amphibia; order Anura; family Limnodynastidae; genus Mixophyes; species Mixophyes fleayi. The sequence goes on along the minus strand of NC_134413.1, from coordinate 76,991,325 downwards.
TTATCTGTCTGTCATATTTATCTATCTATCTATGTCATATCGTTCTATCTATGTCATATTTATCTATCTACCTATTTATCTGTCATATTTATCTGTCTATCTATCTATCTACCTATTTGGCATATCTATCTATCTATCTATGTCATATGTATCTATCTATCTATCTATCTATCTATCTATCTATCTATGTCATATTTATCTATCTATCTATCTATCTATTTATCCATCTATCTATCTATATATCTATGTCATATCTATCTATCTATGTCATATTTATCTATCTATCTACCATCTATCTATCTATCTACCTATTTATCTGTCTGTCATATTTATCTATCTATCTATCTATCTATCTATCTATCTATCTATCTATCTATTTATCTATCTAATATCTATCTATCTATGTCATATTTATCTATCTATCTACCTATTTATCTGTCATATTTATCTGTCATATCTATCTATCTATCTATCTATGTCATATCTATCTATCTATCTATCTATCTATCTATCTATCTATCTATCTCTCTATCTATCCATTTATATGTGTTGTGACTGTCTTTCTGCTGAACGTCTGTGTGTTTGTGTCTAATAATATAACAGACTAACACACATTAAGCCCGCAGCAGATTGTGTTTCCTCCGCATTGTGTTGCTGTTTGTGTATTTGTGGCGGGGTTAGTGTCTGCGAGTGTGTGTGTGTGTCAGATGTCTGTCTAGGCGCGTGTGTGTATGTGTGTGTTCAATTTCAGGGTGGGTGATGTTATTGCCACAAGCTCATTAGTCCGATATTGTTTTTTAATCAGTGCCATGGCAACGATGATGCAAGCCCGCATCCCACACCTGATCCTCTCTCACCACCCTCTTCTCCTCCGCAGCCATCTCTCTTACTGCAAGGCCTCCGAGACCATCTGTGTCACGTTGGTGGGAGGGAGAGCTCGTCCCGGCGTTCTTCCGCTCTGGAATCCTGGCTAGGGAATCGGAACGTGGGCTTGATGTAGGGTTGAAACAAGGTAGCTGTCTAAATAATACAGTGACACCCAGCTTATTTATTGATTTAAAATCTGGATCAATAGAGCACGATATAAAATGTATGAAAGATGTCCCTATATTCAGACAAGACAGACGCTGCAAATTGCTCCTTTATTGTCAGCTCCGTTATCAGCCATTTTGCAAAGACTCTTTATTTTATTTTATGTTTAATTTTGCCCCTCCTCCATATATACCTTCTTTACCCAATGTGGTATTGCGCACCCCCCATAACATAATTGCACCCTGTCCTTGCTGTCCGCCACTAGTTACACCTCTGTGAAGCACTGATGAAACAGGTTGAGGAGGATAACTGAGTCCCAACAACTGGGCACGACAACTGAGCCCGACAACTGGGCACGACAACTGAGCCCGACAACTGGACATGACAACTGAGCCCGACAACTGAGCCCGACAACTGGACATGACAACTGAGCCCGACAACTGGACATGACAACTGAGCCCGACAACTGGACATGACAACTGAGCCTGACAACTGGGCATGACAACTGAGCCTGACAACTGAGCCCGACAACTGGACATGACAACTGAGCCCGACAACTGGACATGACAACTGAGTCCGACAACTGAGCCCAACAACTGAGTCCGACAACTGAGCCTGACAACTGGACATGACAACTGAGTTCCACCTTGGTGACATCTCAGTCATCTCTTTTCCTCTCACATTGATCATTATTAAAGAATGGCACATTAGCCGACCAATACAGTATTGCTATATTTCAAGTCAGGTGTTCCTCCTATTTTTCAGCCAATCAGCATCTAGCTATTATTTATCTAGTACATGATAGAACATGATAGCTAGAATATGAGTCGCTGTGGGCAACACCTACACTTTTCCTTTTTGGAAGCTTTTAAATATCTACACCTGGGTCTTATTTATGAACTTCAAAAAAAAACCCACACCCTCTTATTGCATTTTGTTTTGCACGAATGCCCTACATTAGTTCACCACATGCATCCATGGAAATTTTCTCTGCAACTACGCCTGTGCGATTGTGGCTTCCGCTGGCAATGTGTCAGTAAGATAGAGATGGTAAAAAAGTCACTTCAAAGTCCTGGCCACTAACTATTTTATACCCCCCATCTCCTTTCTTAATTAATTTCCCTTTCCCCCTTGGTTGCATCAATTATATTTTAAAGGATAATTCCATCGAAAGGTCACGAGACAGCTATGAATAGCTGACTGAATAATGTACTGAATGATGGGATCCAAGGGGGTTTATTCAGCGAAAGCTAAAACCTGTACCCGTGGGCATGGCTAACAGGGTGAGAGCCACTGATTGGTACGAAGACAAGGGAGGCGTGGAGACCAGAGGCTGACAGCCCAATGAGACGATGAGACAAAATTACAGAAATTTAACACTTACATCCCATACTCCGGTCATCAGATCCTCTAGGATCCCCAATGACCGGTCACACACCACACTGTAACATGCTTGCTCCTGAAAGTTAATTTTGTGTTTTATCTCAATGAACGCCACCCAAAACTATATTCTGTTTAGTTGTTGGCGGAGTTTTCATTAATCATGGTGACTTTATCTGTACAAATTGCAAACCGTACTCTATCTGGAGTAATGCCTGATCTCCACCTCCTCTGAGAACAAGTAAAAGTCCTCTGAGGGCGTAAGTAAATTCGCCCTCTCCACCACTTGGATCTCATTCAAATATCCTGTTCCACCAAACTAAATCTCGCGTTAGCAAGTGGGCGCTAAGCAGTCATCCAAAAACAGGGCTTTTGTGCTACAGACGTACATTTTTGCAGCTTCAATGATGATCAAAGCACAAGTCGACCTTTGTGTAGAAGACTCTTCGGGGTATATTTACTAAGCTGCGGGTTTGAAAAAGTGGGGATGTTGCCTATAGCAACCAATCAGATTCTAGCTGTCATTTTGTAGAAGGTACTAAATAAATGAAAGGTAGAATCTGTTTGGTTGCTATAGGCAACATCCCCACTTTTTCAAACCCGCAGCTTAGTAAATCTAGCCCTTCGTGTCTTTTTGCACATCACAAAGTATCTATGTGAATTTGTTGGTTAGATACACTCTCCACTAGGGTGTATCCAACGTGTATCCAAAATGTGGAAAAGACATCTTCCTTATTCGTTCAGGGGTCGTTCATGAGATTGCAGCTGCCCCTATCAGTTAATCACTGGCCTATTGTCCGCAGTTTTGAATTGTACAGTCGTATTTTTACAGAGACGCTTATTTCCAGACTCAAAGCTTTTAAATTCAGCCAATGTCTGTACTGACGTGTTCGTTGTTGCAAAATGCTTTCTTTCCTATATAGATTAAAGTAAATATACCCATGACTTTCTGACCTAAAGGAATAAATCCACCCAGACTTTTAAAATGTAGTATTTTTGGCTGGAGTTCACCAAGTTCTGCTGAAATACCGAGGTCTAATCACCCAGGACGCAGTGATGAGATGATATAACATCATCTGGTAGAGTCTCCTGAGAGACACTGATGCTGATGTGTCGAATCAGTCAGCTGCAAAATATTGCTTCTTTTTTTTCCGTCTCACTAATTAAGAACGCTGTGTTATGCAATGGTGATGTAAGCAAGAAATAACATATTACATCATAGTGATATTACACAACTTGCAATAATATATGTATGAATCTAGAACCACATTTTAGCCGTCTCTAATAACTTGTTATTTTAAATACTGGTTGGATCAGCTCTAATTCAGGCCTGGTCAACCTGTGACTCTCCAGGTGTTGTGAAACTACAAGCCCCAGAATGCCCTGACAGCTATCAGCTGGCTGCCTACTGGCAAAGTATGCTGGGACTTGTAGTTTAACAACACCTGGAGAGACGACGGTTACCCAGGCCTACCCTAATTGGCTATAGGTTGGCTCTAATCTTTAGCACTATATAGTCATGCATATGCCACTGAAAGAAATGTATTGTAAGTAGTGAGATATGGTTAAACCAGTCCAATCACCTAGACACAGTGGAGCCGGACATTTTGTGGGCCATAGGCAGGGGTCTTGGTTGCTTAATGGATGATCCGTCTATTCCGGTGCAGTAAGTAGATCGACAATGCCCACTATTCCTGCTGCCACATGTTATATCAGGTTGTGCCCCCCACACATTGTTCCTGCCTGAAAGACATTTCACCCCCCCTCCTCCCGGGCTAAAATTTGCCAGCCAGCCAGCCCCTGAGTCTTTGCCCCCAAACATCATATCAGTTTGGCCCTAAAACATATTGACCTGCTCCAACATGTGTACCCCATCACAGGGGCAAACGAAGAATTTGCAGAGGGGGGTTTCCACACAACGCTGCCAGTGGGCGTGACCAGCATGCATGGGGGGGTGGTTACAATTTTAGAGAGTGCTTGGCTGCTCTCCAACTCTTCCTATCACCATAATATACATGGGCAATGCTGCGTGTCCTACTGTTAAGTGCACGCAGCTCTCTCTTTTCGAGCAGAGCCGTGTGAAGCGGGGGCAGAGTCAAGCCACCTCAATTATAGTGTGCCCCAGGCTTGGAGGGGAGTTTCCAGGCACTAGGAAGCCCCCCCACCTCGGTTTGCCTATGCTTCACATGATACAATGATGTGTCAGACAGTTTGGACCAGCCTATTACGTCATTTTGTCACTTCTCCCTCTCACCAGTGAATCATCCAGGAACTATAAGAATCGAAACTTGGTCTTTAGGATTCCCAGATACGGTGTGTCCATTGTCTGCTCCTAGAGGGATCCCCTGTTTTGCTATTCCTAGGGGTTCCACAGAATGCAGAACAGTCCTGGGTACAATGCTAACAAAATCTCCAATAATACTAAGAACTTTAGATGCCCATAGTGATCATAGAGATCACCAAAACTATTCGGCAGCCTTTGAAATTTGTAATATTTTGGACTTCCAAATCAATTTAAGTTCGCTCATATGTGGTTGCATGATAATTGCTAAAACTGTGGTTTAAAATGATGTTATCAAACATTGACTGGTCTTAAACAAAGTAAAATAACAGCGATAATTAAACAAAATAATATATCTTACCCTCAGAGCGTCTACTTTCAACAACTTTTGCCGTTTAGGACAGGAGTAGAAGCTTGGCCAATCAAGTCATCGGAATTCTGACCACTAATCCGATATTATGAATAATTTAGCCAACCAATGTCTACATTCCAATGGGTATCAGTAATGCAGCAAATAAATAGTTATCTTTCCATCTCTGTGTATCTTGTCTCTAGAGACCCTTTTAGCGCACAGCCATGCAACAATTTGCACACTTTTGATGGCTGTGCCAATCTAAGTAGCATGTGCTGAATGGATAATCTATTTCATGCATGAGTAATTTGTGAAGTGCGTATTACACCTCGATTCCTGGTAAATGCCACAGGAAAAATATGTTTTGAGGGTGCAGCAACTGAACACACTGTCCTATAAACTTGCACCGTTAGAAACCTATTAGGGCATTAATTTCTGTAATATAATTTTGCAGTTTATTAGTTTACCGGCCTCTCCGGAGATCTGCGGCAACATCTCCCGGGCCGCTACAGCTGACAGATACATACAATACACGGGGTATCGGATATTTAAAAAAAAAAAAAAAATACAAATATTTTAACTCTTTACTTTCCCAAAAAATCTACAGGTCCTACTACGAGAGCTCTGTTGCGGCGCATAAATTATTACAGGAACCCGGTTACCCTCCTTAGAACTTTCAGAGTAAAGATGAGACATTGTTATGCCGTTCGAAGCCTAGTTGTGTTTCACCGACGTTCCGTAATAAAATCCATCTCAGATCGCTGCAGCGCACGCAGGCGCTGTATAAATAAATGTAATTGATCATAAATGTTAATAATTAAACAGAGCTATGAAACTAATGATTAGAAAAGAGAAATAGGTCTGTAAAGCAAAACGAATCTGAGATCGAAATCAATGCCTGCAATAAAATAATCCTGTACGGTAATACGTAGGACACTTTAATGTCCTTTGGCAGAAAAAGCGCATTTTTTTGGCGCGTCTTTGGCATAAAATGGGCACGTTGCAACGCGGGCAGCGGCGGGATGCGCCACGGCGGGAGGTGTGTCACGCGGCGCCTATGCTGCTCAGGTGAGGTTGCGCTTTAACGCCGAAGCTTTTTAAATAGGGCGAAAAAGTTTACCAAGCGTGGGCAAACTTTAGCAATTGCCCTCAAGGGGACCAAGATAAGACCCAAATGTGTTAAGTTTTGATGCAGAGCCGGTGTCATTGTGCACTGTCTCTTTTCACACCTCCTCTCTGGTGGGGCTGCGTTAATATCTCCCAGCTCATCCCGTCTGTCACTTTCCTCTGATTGACTGTCCCTGGCCTCTCTTTCCCCCGCTCTCTCTCCCTCCTATCCATCCCCTCTTTTTCTCTCTTTATGAAATATGCATGGTGAACAGATGTCTGCATCCCCCATCCAGTCCTGGTCCTCTCTCCATCGCTCCCTCTGCCCCTCAGCCAAGTCACAAGAGCCGTTTCCAATCCCTCCTTCTGCCTTCCCCAGGGCTTTTCCCATCCTGCCAGCCAATGGGTTCCCCTCCCAGCTGTTTAATATGCATGATGGAAGGCCCTGCAGTGGCCAATGAGAGCCCTCACCTCTTCCCCATGTGTGACTATATATATAAATATATGGAAGCCTATACACATGGGTGTTTGTGTGTCAGGGGCTGTGTGTGAGAGTCTGTGCTACATGTATGTATTTATTCACGTCCTGGATCTGTCTGTCCTCTGAGGCATGAAACTTCCCACTCCTCGCCGCACACCACATACCTGAGAAGGGAAACTTTAACTCGGGCTAACGACCGGTGGCACAGCTTCTAAATACATGGATACGTGAGGTGAAGACGCCAATCTAAATGTAGCAGTACGATGTACCGGTATGTCCTTTTCTGTTTCCTTATTCATTTTTTTATTTTTTCTGTTCAGGCTACAAGATGTAGGTTCTGATAGATGAAGGATGGGAAAACTGTACGTTGTAAACAATAGCATATTGTGCAGGTGCTTTTTTACATTTCTAAACTGATTGGGACAAGATTTGCACAAGACAAGCAATTCACAAAGTTTCTAATTTAACTGTATAACTATCTCATATCTGCATAATCTCTCTCTCGCTTTTATCTGTTTCCATCCAGCTCATATTTATCTATATAATTTATTTCTATCTATATTTGAGATCTATTTCTTATATGTATGTGTGTATCTATATATGTATCTTATATGTATCTATTTATCTTATATCTATCTAATTATATAACTATATATCTCATATGTATCTATCTATCTAGTAACATATCTAATATATATCTATCTAATCACATAGCTATCTATCCATTATTTATTTATCTATCAATCTCTTATCTATCTATCTAACTATCAACCTATCTATCTATCTATCTGTCTGTCTATCTAATCATATATCTAATATCTTTCTATCTATCTATCTATCTATCTATCTATCTATCTATCTATTTGTCTATCTAATCATATATCTAATATCTATCTATCTATCTAATCACATATCGAATATCTATCTATCTATCTAATCGCATAGCTATCTATCCAGCATTTATCTGTCAATCTCTTATCTATCTATCTATCTACTTATCTATCTATCTATCTATCTATCTATCTATCTATCTGTCTATCTAACTAATCACATATCTAATATCTATCTATCTATCTATCTATCTATCTATCTATCTATCTATCTATCTATCCAGTATTTATCTATCAATCTCTTATCTATCTATCTATCTAATCATATATCTATCTATCCATCCAATATTTATCTATCTATCTATCTATCTATCTATCTATCTATCTATCTACCTATCTATCCAATATGTATCTATCTATTTAGCTATCTATCTATCCAATATGTGTATGTATGTTTCTATCTATCTATCTATCTATCTATCTATCTATCTATCTATCTATCCAATATTTAGCTATCTATCTATCTATCTATCTATCTATCTATCTCATATCTATCTATCCATCTACCTATATAACACAGGTTGCATGATACAATACACTGTACTGCAGTCAGACAGATGTGACGGTCCCACACTGGGCCTGCAGGGGTTAATTAGTCCCTTTGTTAGTAAAGTTTATGGATTTGGTATTAGTGGCTGCCAGCAGCGTGTAGCATCTGTCAGTCCCATGCCGGAGTCGCTCAGCAGACGTGTCCCAGGCTTTTTTCCTCCACACTGACAACAAACACCGTCCGGCACCAATGGACCTTAGTCGACTGTCCGCCATCCCCCCCTCGCTGTCTGCCCCCCGGAGCTCAGAGGGTTAACTCATGGCTGACTTCACTCAGAAGCCGCACGGTTAGCATGAGCAATGCTCAGACACTCAGACAGAGATACTTCTCCAACAGTGCATGGCAACATGTTGTTACTCCCGAGCATCCGGCATTGGTACCGTGTCCTTGGGCCTGATTCATTAAGGATCTTAAATGAAGAGGATTCTTATTTCAGTCTCCTGGACAAAACCATGTTACATTGCAAGGGGTGCAAATGAGTGTTCTGTTTTGCACATAAGTTAAATACTGCCTGTTTTTCATGTAGCACACAAATATCAACTTTAAATTTCAGTGTACAAATAAGCTGTCAAGTATTTGTGTGCTACATTAAAAAACAGGCAGTATTTAACTTATGTGCAAAACAGAACACTCATTTGCACCCCTTGCATTGTAACATGGTTTTGTCCAGGAGACTGAAATAAGAATCCTTTTCATTTAAGATCCTTAATGAATCAGGCCCCTGGTTCAGAATGTGACACCCGATCCGCAGCTCTTTCTTGCTGTGTGCGTGTTTAGTATGACATGAAGAAACATGTTCTCATGACATGTCTGTGATTTCCGCCCCCCTGATTTACGGCCTGCCATAGCTCCATAATGAACGGCGCAATAGTCCGACCTGGGGCCTGATGGGTTCCTCGCTCCTCTGGTATATCCGCATTTACCTGTGCAATAATCTTATTATACTCAGATTATATACAAGGATTGCTCTGGCAGACACAGAGGTTAGAAGGTGCAAAATACAAGGGGTGTTTAATATCTGTATAATGTCACAGGTGTACTAACATTCTACCGCTCAACGCAAATGTCTGTACAGTAATCTGTACAGGATCTGTCACGTTTCCTGTCCAGAGAAGCTTACAATCTATGTGCGCTTGTAAGAATAAGACTGGTGAATAACTCTGTTGCTGCTTCATCAAAACTGCAAGTTATATAGTTATACAATTAGGGCTAATATTTAATAAAACTAGAATCTAACCAGGATAAAGACACATACTGTCTTTGTATGCGTTTAAATCACAATTATCGTCCAAATAAATAATGTAAGAGAACGTAGTTGTACACACACAGTGTTAACACAATATAATAGCGTTTTATGTAAACGCTCATTAATTAAAGATTTTTTTATGCTGCATTAAGGCACTGAGCACTGTCAACTAGTGTTCTTTATCTGTGTACAAATCCTGAAAATCAAGCAAAAAACAGCGTCTATAACTGATTAATTTATAGTATATAAGTGTTATTTTTAAACTTTTTTTGCATTACAACTGTGTACCTTTTTTTTTTTCATAGTTCAGTACTAGATTTGCATTTAATAGCTACCTTAATGCCTACAAAAGATTTTGCTAATCAGAATTGACTGCAATACAGCACACGTAGTGAAACAGTTAGTGGTCCAGTGCAATTAACTAGCAAATTGGTGGTGGAAGCTGGTGTTCGATTGAAATACTTAGGAAATAGGTTTCTCCTATTAAATGTAGCCTTAAAGACAACCCAAAAGTCTTGCAGTTTAATGCAAATAAAATTGATATCACACACAATGCCCCATACCTAACAGTCTTGTGAACAAATTGGGTTTGGCAAATGTGATGCAAATATATAAGATGTTCCTTAGACATCTCTCAATTCTATTAAATATCATTTAATTAGAAATACAACCTTATTCAGATGTGTGGTCTTTCTATCTCTCTGTCATATCAACCGCTGTATCTGATGTTAATTTACATTTTTTCGTGCATCAATCCATCTAGCAGCGATGTGACAGCCTGCCAAGATTTATTTAAATATCTACAACACAAAAGGGTTAATATTTGTTGAGCTCTTCAAAAGAAACAGACGGGATATAGAGTGAAGTTTGTATCCTGGTTGGAGCAGATTTCACCTGTTCCCTTAGCCTGTCTCCCAAGGAAAGGAGTTAAGTCTAGCTCCTTAATAGCAATAAGACTAACAAGGCTATTAAAAAATACTATATAGAGACTTCCTTAAAATATTCTCTGGGATAAATGTAAATTTTAATCAAAGGTGAATAACAGTCTAAAAATGTATTCCACGCATTGCAAAAATAAGTAAACAATAACTCACAATTCAAAATAAAACTCACTTAAAGCAAAGGCAATGTTTAATGTTTTGCAAATTGTTTGTTACTTTTACATATTTATCGTTTACTGTTTTTATTCATTTATGTTTATTTAGCACAAAATAATGTCACAAATACATTTTAAGAGGAGCAAAATGACATCATGGACACAGCCGGGCATCTGCGCATCCAGTTCATTTATGATTTGGAAGATTTCTGATCATAACAAGATGATTTGTTCATTTAAAGAGACATCTGTCCCTTAAAAATCTGTCACCGAGTCCATGCTTGGGAACGGATGATAAAACTCCCACATTCCCAACACCGCTGGCATTAGCAGGATTAAGGGGCAATTAGAGAACAGTCTCAAACCCGATTAAATCCCGACTTTCCTCGTTCTGTCATTGTAGGCTCTTCTTTTTTCAAGAGCACACATTTCATTAAGCAATAAAGAGCCCCTAACGAGGCTCTGGTGGGCCGTGTGAACGCTTGTAAATAGCAGCGCAGCCGCCGTAACTGGACGACGCTTACTTTTTATATTTTCGCAGCGTGTAGAAGTTGGACGGAGTTTGAGAAAGAGAGAGAGAGAGAGAAAAGGAAAAAGCGGGCTGGTTCAACTTTATGGCGATCCATTTGTCTTTCAAGGGCTGCATTCGGATATCCTAAAGCGACTCTAATGCTCGCGAAACCCCATTAGATTCGAGAGAAATTTCAGGACATTAATCCCATTGTGATGGCTTAATGAGCTTGAGAGTATAGCCGCCGTGCTCGTTAAAAGAGGATGCCGTCTCTTCACGAGCGCTGGTAAAAGACTAATCTCAACCCATTCCTGAATTCTCCTGGTGTGCAAAGACAGGGGTGCGATTATAAGGATACAGGAAGGAACGGAGCTCCCATAGAGGAATTAATAGTGTTACTTTAAAAAAAAAAATTAAGAGTGAACGCCCCCTATATATTGCAAATGCTCAGAGATTAAAAGGGGTTAAAACAAGTCTCGGGGCTAGTCCTGTTTTTTTTACTTAAGAGATAAAGGGCTGCAAGTAACGAAACAAAGTCCTACAGGTCTACAGAGGTCCGTGCACTAATAATACTGTGCAAATATTGAGTGCAAAACAAAGTTTTTCACCGGAACTATGAGGATATAGGTGGTGCAAGTTGTTTGGCAGTTGTAATGGGAAACAAACCAATGGTAATTGAAAAAGATGATACACTTTTTAAGTGCCCGTTAGTGACATAACTACTTTATAAGTTTTACTTACCTACGACTCCTATGGCTAAAACTACCGTATTTCCCTAGTACCCCATCATGTCTATAAATGCTAAATACTTTTTTTTATATAAAGCCAATATTCCCTGTATCTATCTCAAAAACCACCCCTTGGAAGTATCCAGCAAAGTATAAATACACAAACATACACAATGCATTAGTAAGAATGGAAGCTTAGATGAATATCTGATCTTTCACTTTAGCATCTGCCTTGAACAAACTTTGGTTGGTGGCGCTTGTGATTGGTCTACACGCGGTAAACTTTTCCGTTATTGACAACACTACTGATATATGAGCAGGGCCGGATTAAGGGAATGGAGGCCCCTGGGCTAAGGGGACCTCCATTCCCCCATGAGGCCCCCCCCCCCCCCCGGTGATGCGAGCCCCCCCCCCCCCGTGATCCGAGCCCCCCCCGGCATTTACCTCCTTCTCCGCCTTCCCCGGTGCACTATGTACTCTTTACCGAGGAGATCTCATGAGAGTGAGACTCAGGAGATCTCCTCAGTAAGGAGAATACAGCGCGCCCGGGAAGTACTGCAGGGAAAGTGCTCAGCAGCACTGATCAATACTGCTGAGCACTTTCAAGGGCCCCCTGGATGCCCCAGGCCCCTGGGCTGTAGCCCAGTTAGCCCTATGGTTAATCCGGCCCTGTATATGAGATGAGAGCAGAGAAAATCGCGTGTACATCTGTGTACATATGCGATGTGTCTGCTGTAATTTAATGCCAGGGGATTGTTATACATGACCATTGCTCACCATTAAGACACAATGAAATAATGCATTATACACCCCATATATTCGCCACCTTAATCCCCTCCAGTTTTGCCGTCTTCTAGTCTGCGAGATTGCATTACTGGCTGTTGAGCAATCATCTGCACCCGGGCCTCTGTAATCAGATGAATTTCCCAGTCCTGGTACAAAAAAAGAAAAAAAGAGGCCATTTTTATCCAGTTTACCTCCTGACAATAGGTGTGCCCATTAATCATCCGAGACCCCGTCACCCACCCCCATGTCACTGTGGAATAGGATTTGGAGAGCGGAATGACATATGTGTATTATCTGGAGTAATTCACTTGGGGGTGAGTAGCACTTATTTTAAATAGCAGAGACAAGGCCCCTTTTGGATGTGATTAGCAGAGAATATCTGTGTATTTCACGCTGCCTGGGATTGTGAAACATTGGGCATATTATCCTATATAATAACACTACATCGGTATGATTTATAATATATCACACAGGGATGCAGATTGCATTTCTGCAATGCCATTTGTCCACAGAACACACAGCACAGGCCGGACAGACTTCAGAGCTTGTAATCTTGACAGTCCAACAGTTTATTTCCAGATGGTAGGGAAAAGATAAGAGTTGCGTCTGCTGTTTTTTTTTTACGGAGCTCGGCACTGAAGAGGTTAATTCGTAATCACAGCTGTTGGCGCCAGCCTAGGCGTGAAATGAAGAGTTTATAGCGGATTCAGTGAGCATTGTATAGCCCCCAGCGCCTGTTTCTCCACGACTTGTCTACGGTACAAGCGGTGTCTAAGTGTTACCTACACTCTCATAACAGCCATGTACAGCCCGCGAATGTGAGTGCTCCAGATACAGCCCGTAGATTATATAATGACCGCACTTTATAGCGGGCAGTTGGCGGATTGGGCGGTGGCGATGTGTAATAATAATCAGAGGGAAATTGCAGGATGATTATTGGGCCCTCTGGTAAATAGAAAGATGATCAGTGTCGGCCTGTGTGTGCGGATGTCTCCGGCGATGGTACGATCAGCCTGGGCATACGGGCTTAGATGTCTGGTTGTTATGTAGGGAACTAAGTATGAGTTTTATATGTGATAAATGTATATTTTATGATAGATAGATAGATAGATAGATAGATAGATAGATAGATAGATATGACATAAATAGATAAATCGATATGGCTTAGATAGATAGATAAGATAGATAGATAGATTAGATAGGTAGGATATAGATAGATATGAGACATATATGAGATATAGATAGATAGATGGATAGATATGAGATATATGTGAGATAGATAGATAGATAGGGGATATATATATATATATATATATATATATATAGAGAGAGAGAGAGAGAGAGAGAGAGAGAGAGAGAGAGAGAGAGAGAGAGAGAGAGAGAGAGAGAGAGAGAGAGAGAGAGAGAGATAGATGAGATAGATGAGATAGATGAGATAGATGAGATAGATAGATAGATAGATAGATAGATAGATAGATAGATAGATAGATAGATAGATATGTGATAGATAGATATGAGATGTATGATAGATAGATATGAGATGTATGATAGATAGATATGAGATGTATGATAGATAGATAGATAGATAGATATATAGATATGAGATATATATTAGATAGACAGATAGATAGATAGATAGATAGATAGATAGAGGATATATATATAGTTAGATAGATAGACAGATAGTTAGGTAGATAGATAGATATGAGATAGATAGATAGATATGAGATATATATGAGATAGATAGATAGATAGATAGATATAACATAGATAGATAGATAGATAGATAGATATAACATAGATAGATATGACATATAGTTGATACATAGACTAGATATTAGTTGATAGATATGAGACATTTAGTGACCATAAGTAATTCACAATAAACATTACAGTTCTGTGTTCATGATTCAGACAAAGTTGTGTTGTACACAGGACTCCGAGCACCGATGCTGGGAGGGACTCTCTCTATGTCACAGTCCCACTGGGACCCCCATGAAGCCGAGACCCTTTTTTTTTATACACATTGCACAAAGCAGCTGTGCTGGGTTCCATATGTCTACAGTGGTAGAATAAGTGACATACTGGCTAATTTAATATACCCCCCCAGACCCATTCTCCTCCCCCCCCTCCCTCCGTCTCTCCTTCCCATCCATCCACCACCTGTCCTGTCTCAGGAGACCCCAGAGAGAAAAATGCTTTTTCATTTACATCTATATTTATGAAATGTGCGACGCTCCCCCCAGGCTCCGGCCAGTGCCTATGGGTGCTTCATTTTGTCTTTCTCATTTGTACTACTTGTCAGCTCCACTTAGTCTGAGGGAAGAAGACACTTTTGTCTCGGAGAGCCTTTGACAGCGATATCCGTACATATTTCCCTGCCCGATCATCCATCTTCCCCTCGTTCCTAGTTTTTTTTTTTTTTTCTCCCTCCATTAATTTTTCCGCCGTCGTCCCCTGACACATAATATTTAGGCCATTACAGTGACATCTTATTTCTCATGACTAATGTATTTGAGTATATATACGTGTTGGTAGCCATTGTCTGGTCTATGTTTGTCTTGTTGGGAAGAGGTAAAATAAAGTTGGATACCTTACAACAGCTCCCAAGTTCTAAGGAAGAATTTTCCACTTTACCAAAATAATGGTAGTTAGGTGGATGGATTTCCCTGAGCACATAGGCAAACAATGGGGGGTTCCTAGTGCCTGGAAACCCCCCTCCAAGCCTGGGACACTGTATAATTGAGGTGGCTGGACCCTGCCCCCGCTTCACACGGCTCTGCTTGAAAAGGGAGAGCTGTGTGCACCTAACAGTAGTGCACCCAGCATTGCCCATGTATATTATGGGGATAGGAAGAGTTGGAGAGCAGCCAAGCACTGTCTAAAATTATAGCCACGCCCCCATGCATGCTTATCACGCCCACTGGCGGTGTGGTGTGGAAACCCCCCTCTACAAACCCTGTGTTTGCCCCTGGAGCAGGTAGGAAACGCTGGTAAGATTAATAAGCTCTAGAACCTTTTGAGTAAAGAAGTTCTGAGTGTACAGGACGAACGTTCTTGAGGAAAATATTGAGATTTACGTTAAATCTTTTTTGGCTCAGGGTTTTAGTTTGCAAACCTTCAAGGTGACATTGTATGGGCATTAAAAGTAACTGAGGCGTTCAATGACTACATAAAAATGCAAGGTAGCCAAGTGTTTATATGCAGGTAACGAACTCCGAGTTGACTTATAATATCCGTGGGGGTTGAGTTATTTCGTCTAATATGCAAGTTTTCCTAAAAACGCTGAAGTGATGTCATCCGAACTTACCGTTAATAAGGAATAACAGATATCACTGATTATACAAATATGAGTGACAGGTCTTGTGTAGTATATAAAAATACATTGTAATATATAGACAAGAGAGATAAGACAGGGCATTATTTTTATTATTATCTTTAATTTATAAGACGCCACAAAGGTCCGCAGCGCCGCACATGACTTCTACAGAAAACAGTGACCCATGACACAACATGATGCATAAAGAACAAAATATGAAGAACAAAAATATATTAATATATACACACACACAGACACGATGGTAGAAATCAGCGAGAAGTAGGCCGAAGCTTGAGAAAACAGGGTTAGGTGGAGGATCATTCCACAGCAGGAGAGCAGCCCTGGCAAAGTCCTGGAGACAGGAGTGAGAAGAGGTGATCAGTGAAGTAGTGAGGTGACGGTCACAGGCAGAGCGGAGGGGGCAGGCAGGAGTGTCGGTAGAGATGAGATTGGAGATGTAGGTAGGGGAGGATTGATTGAGAGCTTTAAAGGTGAGGGTGAGGAGTTTAAATGTAATTCTGTAGGCCATGGGGAGCCAATGTAGTGACTGTTTTAGGGAGTCAGCAGAGATAGAGCAGCAGGAGAGAAAAATGAGGTGGGCAGCAGCATTGAGGATAGACTTAAGAGGGTCAAGGTGAGAATCAGGTAGGCCAGAGAGAAGGAGGTTACAGTAGTCAAGGCGGGAGATTACAAGCGAGTGAACAAGGGTTTTTGTGGCTTCCGTGATGAGAAAGGAGCGTTTCTTGGATATATTCCGAAGGTGGAAGTAGCAGGATTTTGAGAGGGACAGAATGTGAGGTTTGAAGGAGAGGGAGGAATCAAGGATGACCCCAAGGCATCAGACTTGAGGGACAGAAAGGAGGGTAGTGTTATTAACAGAAATGGAGAGGGAAGGGGGGTGGGAGAGTCCTGAAAGGGGGAAGACGATAAGTTTAGTCTTTGAATTATTGAGTTTAAGGGACTTAAGAGTTTAAGTTTAAGAGTTGGGACATCCAAGATGAGATGGCCAAGCGACAGCAGGAGACATGAGACAGAAGGGAAGGGGAGAGGTCAGGGAATGAAAGATGCTGATACTTTTAGTTCCACAATAGCTACTGAGCTACAGGATGACCAATTCTGGAATAGAATATAAAGAAATCTAGTGCCAGGGAGGGTAAAGAGGTTAACGCTGAAGTTTAATTCTAACCCTGGTTTCTGTGTCTTCCATCACGTTCGAGTGGGCTTCCTCCCACTGTCCAAAAACATGCTGCTACGGTTATTTGGCTTGCGAATAAATTGTCCCTGGTAATTGTACGTATGGGTGCCAGCGGTGCCGAAATTAGAACGCAAAGACTGTTCTGCTTGGATAAAATTCTGGGGTTGTACTGTACAACGGAATATGTTGGCGCTACATAGAGGAAAATACCATTAATAAATGTAAATCGGATTTAATCTATTTAATAAGTGGCGTATAAACCTCTGCTTACTCGCTTTTGCATTTATGAGGTTACTAATCACAATTTTTTTTGTCTAGCTTTATATGCTTTTATGGTTTGTTTGTTTTTTTTCTCCTACATACACTGCTGTCTAATTTCCATTAAATCCCTTATTGGCTTGTTGGCACAATTCCCTTCATAACCATTAAGGAACAGTTTTATAATTTCTCTATTTCTCTTTGTTCCAGGGGGATACACAAGAACAAGAGACCACAGCGGAAGATAAAAGTTAATCTCAGCTGAACACTTTTATGAGTTAAATATTTCTGCTAAGCGCATTGCCTGAGCCGACTAACCCATCAAGTGTCTGAAAGCGACGCGTTTCACCGAATATCCATATCTTCAGTTGTTTGTGGTGAGACTGGGAGGACACTTATCTTTTCTGAAGCACTTTATACACTGATCTGGATTAAACGAGGGACCCAATTTAAAGTTTCATCAGAGGAATGATGTTAAACTCCGAACAGACGGACATCCCTGCTCACTCAGAGACTGAATCAGTGTTCAGTGACTGCGGAGGTGGGGGAGGACTCAATGACGCTGGCGGCATCAGCTTATGTGGGGAAAATCGAATTTGTGATGCAAGTGATGCGGTGAAACGAGAGCTTCAGCACTTAAGTCGAGAGGAGAGACGTAGGCGGAGGAGGGCGACTGCCAAATATCGCACGGCGCATGCTACTCGAGAGCGCATACGGGTGGAAGCCTTCAACTTGGCCTTTGCGGAGTTGCGTAAGCTCCTCCCCACTCTGCCCCCCGACAAGAAACTGTCCAAGATCGAGATTCTTCGACTAGCTATCTGCTACATCTCCTATCTCAACCACGTTCTAGATGTGTGATGGCTCACAGTTGCACTAAATGGGTCATAACTTGCCCTCCTCACTTGATGCTGCTGTAATTCAGCTATAAATTAGGACTTTATGGCAGTGGAGAGTCTGTGGGACCAAATCTTTCCCTCTGTCATGGATTTTTGTAGATCCCCAACTAGAATGTAAAGTTCCTGCCTTTCAGAAATCACCAGCCCCGTTCCAATGCTTTCTCAACCATCATTGTTATTCATAGACACCAAATTCACCATCACATTATTCATAGATATCGTTCTGACAAACTGAATTTATTCACCGATATGACTCTGAATGATCCTTGTGGTGGACAACCTCACATCTAATCATTCCTGCAATCATAGTTTCCACAAGACCATTTTAGGGTCAAGGCTCGACATAAATGCCATGACTTGCCCACCAAGTCATCTGTAAACACTTGAAAGGCTCATAAATTACTACTGGAATTGGATCAATTCTTTCGGACTAGTTGTGTTTCAGTTGCCCTTCTTCACTACGATGGTTACTGATGTACATCTGCAAGAACCACGACCAGTCATGATACCTCCATCAAGAAATCGAGAGTTATGGATGACAACTGGGCCTTTTTCAAACGCTCGTCAAGGAGTCCTCTTCATTTTGTATACATTTAATATTAAATCTGAAGCCACTTTAGTCTTTGGCCTCACCAACTGACCATGGTATGAAAAAAACTACGGTGAAATGATCTTGGATCTGAAGCGCCGAAACGTTCCACAACTCTTTCTACAGTTCCATTAAGGGATGGACCCATACGACTCATGGATTTTATGTGGCCCTCTTGTTTAAAATTGATGTCCTAAACAGAATGACCTCTTGACCTACAGCGGTGCCACAGAAGCAACCTGACCGCGTAAGCCACGTGTACAGTATCCTATTGGCGTAATTGAAGAAATAGTCCGTTTTAGGCAGGCAGTTCTTGGTTACTGAGAAATAGTTGCAAAATGTGCACTTTTCCTTTAATACTAAAATCAATATATAATTTATTAGTCTTTGTTCTTTGAATGGTAATGAAGAGAACTGGGTTTTTATGTAGGATTTACTCAAAGTTAGTGACACGTCTCAACAGGTCAATTCTGTTCGTCTGGATTACCAAGTCCGAAGGCTTTAAAAGTTGATTCCACTATATCTCTAACTACCGTATTGCCGTACTAATGACTTAAAACAACAATGTCATACTACCTAATTTAGTTAATGAAATTATTCTTAGCATATTAAATGACCGTATAATACTATTATAGACTCCCCTGTAATGACTAGTTTCAAGGAACTGGGACGTTGAACTCTACAAATTAGATGTTGCACCTTCTAATAAGTCCAGGATCTAGCTTGAATTTTGGAATGAAGACGGAATATCATCTACATTTCACGCCACCTTTACCCTTTCAGTGCCAAGTCAATGAACGTTCCCCCCAAAGCTGAGAACGTAATTTGGCAATCTACGTTGTGCAACGAGACGTCACGATGAAAAGTCCACCTCGCCTTTAGGAGTCAACTTTTTGCAATGACAGAATTGTTACCTCACTTGCTACTGAAAAGCTTAAACATTACCAAGCTCTACCTGTCGCCTATTATCGTAAGAATAAACCACATATTCCATTGGCTGAGGCCTTTTAATCCTCAGATCCTTTGGGGGGGGGCTTCTGTCTATCTTTGCTCATCGTCTTTCCCTCTGCAACTACTGTCACAATTTCTTGTCTATCCTCTTTCAGAGTAAAAAAAAATAAAAAAATGTATGTGCCAGGATTTAATTTATTTATCATATTAATTTATTTATACAAGGCATTATTTATTTGCTGTGATGTGCACTTTTTATGAAAAAAGATGTGATAAAATAAACTCATGGACTTGTGTACCAGCCTCAGAGCACAAGAAGACCTGGGCTGTCCTCAAGCCTTACCTCCGTTCCGCCACTGAGAGCCTCCTTTGGTCTGTAGATATGTTTGATGACCTTTAAATAAGCCCTTTAAATTTAAACAAACAAAAAAAAAAGTGTAAATAATTTGACAATGTTTTATGTGTTTAGAATGGATATGAACTATTTATGATTTCTTAAAAAAGCAGAAGAATTCAATTAAAAAAAAATCTAATTGAAAACACCTTTTGAGTCTGTTTTGTGTCATTACTAATAATTATTATGAATTATATAATTATTATTATTATTATTGATATGATTATTATTATTATTATTATTATTATTATTATTATTATTATATAAGTATAATCTTCCCCACTACAGACAGCTGACACTGTATCAGATCCCATTAAAATAGGGCCATGATGAGATCGGATACAGGTCAAAAAGCTGAAATTGACAAGCTGTGATATCACTGCTTGTGGATGAGATATTAAAGGTCCAGTCTGGGAGTCCCTCAATAATGGAGTTTAGAAACAAGTACCTTCATTTTTAGTTCCACTTTAAGAGTAATATATATTATATAACAGCTCTAGAATTTGAGAACGGTCACTAATTAAGTTAAATACATTTTTAATTAAATTATCTTTTTATGCGGTACTATATTAGTTGCATCCTGATATTCAGCATCTTATCAGTATACGGCTAAACTTGCTTTATGTTTGTGATGCATGTAGCTTCAGAGCATTATAAAACTACCCCCCCCCCTTCCCCCAAGGACCGTCTGCACGACAACCACGTAATAATATAATAGTCCCACAGGACTTGCAGAGTGCAGAAATCCGTATTGCGCCACAAAGGACCGGGAGTTACAATTTGGCCAACAAGTCGCGTCACAGACCGACTGGCATCTGTTCACAGAGTATGTAAATATGTAAATAAGTATTTTATTGTAATTACCATTAGTTCTGTAATGATGACTTTACTAAACGGAAGGGATACTAGTTCTAAGTGACTTTATTGCATTCTCAAATTGACTGCCTCTACAGTGTGCCTTATTGCCCTTTAATTATATAGCACCAACATACTAGAGAGAGCAGTACAAAAAAAGTTTATTTATTCATATCAACAATAAGTACTGTGAATGAGGCTTGAATGCCTATAATTGGTCGTTAGAAGAAGAAGTAGGTCTGCTTGTCTCAGCAGGCTGGTCTAAATGTTACAGGCCAATTACAGCCTAAATTAAGTCAGGTCTGATCGCCACTTTCCGTCAGTTCCAAAGAATGGCTCAAGTGCTTCCTTCTCCAGCGAACAATAAATCACTTATTTTCTTTTGTGGGAACCTCTGCCCTGTGTACACGGCACTCTGCCACGTCGGGCGCTAAAGCCATTGAATCCTCATTTCAGATAATATCACAAATAAATTAGCTGCACGCAGCTAAAACAGCAGCTTAAAATTATTTTATTTAAAAAGCCATTTTTAAAGAAGACTGCATTTCTCCATTGCTGTCATTTATGGGGGGAAAAATATACATTATTTTTCTACATACTTGCCCACTTTCCAGGACTGTCCGGGAAAGAGGGCAATGCTCTCGCAACATGCCCGTTAGGAGCCTAAATGACGCAATTCGCTGTGAGTCGCGCCCTTGCGGAAAAGTGACGATTCTGTAGTGGGGTGGTGCCAAAATGACACCATTCACAGAGCTCCGCCCCCTTCCACATTCACCCAACACCCCCCCATCCGGGATATTTTGTCAAGTGGCTCTCCACGTGTTGTGAAACTACAAGTTCCAGCATGTCCTGCCAGCTATCAGCGGGCTATCTACTGGCAAAGCATGCTGGGGCTTGTAGTTTCATAACACCCGGAGAGCCGCAGGTTGGCAAAGTCTGGTTTATATTATAATCTATACATCAAGATGACTGAAGAAAAACTGTTTTGTTTTTAGGAGGATTGTAAAAACTAGGAAGAAGTGTCTCTCCGCTTTGTACATGGCTACATAATACGTTAGCCGTCTGTAAAATCAGCGATATACCTATAATGATATTCCTACATCCAGAGAATTACATCTGCTGTATACATATACACTACATAATTCATAAGGACGGGGCCAGATGGATTTTTCCACAGGACAGACCTGAGAATACATTCTTTTGTAAATGAAACCTGATTTTCTCCTGTTTGACGGGATGACACGATTAATCAGAAAATTGAATTTATAAAAATAAAAAAAGAAGAAAGATAGGCAATCTATGCGGTTATTAACAGAGAGGCCTAATGCTTAGAGACAGCTCCAATATCTCAAGCTCAGGAGTTATTGGCCATTACAAGGATTATTTGGTGGAAAGTGTATTTAAAACCGTCGCTGGGAAGAAAACAAATATGGCAACGTGGCAGATGTCATCTACATTTTACAATGTTATTGCGTATTTGGAACTTGGCGAGAAACTAAACCTCTCTAATAGTTGTCATTAAAAGCCTAATTCCACTGAAAACTCCCCCAAAAAAATGTCGTTTTTAGGTAGAAGTAAGAGAAGTAACAGAAGAAAAGAAGATAGAAGATAAAACTCATAGCTTTATTTACCTCTCCCCCAGCTATACCGCCTGACTCAGCCGTTTCCCCCAATGCTGGTAACTGGTCAATGCAGGAGATCCTATTTTATGTGAATGGGAATCTCTTAGGGGAGGGGCATCGACAACTTCACTACTGGTTTGAAAAAGACCCCGCCCAAACAGGTGGAAGAATGCCTTGAACCATTACAGGTATCAGGAAAGCTGCCAAATTGGTGTACTGTCGCGGCACAGGTAAATATGATTTTGTGTTTTATTTTGTTTTAACTTAATTCCATCCGAAACAAATTTTTCGTAGTTCCCTTAAGTCAGTGAGCTCGACCCTAATCTTTGATAAATCTTTAACACAAGGTCTCAGTGAGTAAGTACTGGTGCCCGCTACATCCTTGCCAACTTATATAAGGCCAGTTGGCGAGTGCAAGAGGGGGCGTGGTCATTAGATCATTAAGCCCCGCCTTCACCAGGATCCGGGAGTGTGCCTAGTCATCCTGGAGACTGGGGGAGAGTAGACAACTATGGTAGAATGTTGGATCCCACCAATGTACTAATCTAAGGGTCAAGGGGATTGAGCTCTGTCCCGGCGTGAAATAAACTATTAATGAGTTGACACCAACAACTATGAGGCACAATTGGTGAGAAAACTTTATTCAGTTTTTTTATGTTTTTTAGGTCACCCCATCTAGAAATTTATTGAGTAATTTTAGCATTGTTTTAACCCTTTACAATGTCGAATGCAGGGATAACGAGATAGCCAAATGGCAAACTCAGTCAAAAAAAACGTAAGCTCGTCATAACCCAGACTCTGAGCATCGCCCAGGCTTGTGCACAGTAATTAAAATACCTGTCTATGGCCTGTAGAGCCCCCACCCCCCAGTAAATAATAATAGTTCCCGGTTACATTTTTATTTGGATTCACAAACTGCGGCTCTTGTTTAGCCTTCACTGTGATGGCTGACGTCGCTCGCTCAGCTGAAGGAGCTGTCACTTTTTATTGAGGGGAGGGGGGCACTTAGATTAAAAGCCACTGGGAAGAGGGAGGAGGAGGGAGGGGGGTGTGTGTGTGGGGGACTGGGACTGAAGGATGGCTGATTCTGCCTTAGGAACACAAGAGCTGGGGTCAGCTGGGTAAGTTTTCCCCAGGGTCCATCCGGGCCAGCATGGTGTGTGGTGAGAATGACAGCAGGCTCCGGGGCGGATAGGTGTGTCCATTTATCACCAAACAAAGGACCAGGCCGACATATCGCCAGGAAGGAAGATTTCTTATCCTCCTCTCTGATTCCTCCTCTCTGCGTCCCTCCAGGGAGCCAGCGAGGTGACACGGCCTGGCTGGGATCGATACTTATAATTGAGGCTTTGTAGATGTCCTGATTGGTATACGCGGCCGTGTTATTATTACCTGGCATCAAGAGGTTTTTTTACGCACCAGAGGTCATTCTGTCATACTCTCATTTACGGCCGAGGGACGCAGCTGCTATGTTAACTCCTTCCAGAACAGAGGCCGCAGCCTCTTGCAATAAAGTTTCCTTGCAACCCTTTTGCTAAATTTTTATTTTCCAGCCAGGATTTTGCAGATCTATCTTGTCAAGGAATCATTTGTAAAAAAAAAAAATATCTGCTGTTGATGTCCGATAGACGTCTATGTTAAACCACCTGTTTCTCAAACCTGGGGGTAAACGTATTAACTTGCGGTTTTTGCAAGTCGCCCGCTAATCGGCGCGTTTGCAGTGAAAATTTAAAGTGATAATCCCTTTAAAGCCATTGCCGCTTTAAATTTACACTGCAAACTCGCCGAATAGCGGGCGACTTGCAAAAACCGCAAGTTAATACATGTACCCCCTGGACTTCACATCTAACAGCCTTAACAGTGGAGGTGCCTTTGACTGATATCATAGTCTATACTTCCTAGACGCTTTTTTCTAAATTGATCCCGTTGAAGAAAAAAAAAAGCCTAAGGAATATATTGATTATTGGTGACCATGCCCCTCCAAATCATCATAATATTAACATTTACCTATAGCTAAATACATAGGGGCGCGTTTAGCAAAATGCCGTAAATCACAGCGTCCGACGCTTATTGTAGTGATTAATTAAAGTAACTTATCGACGTATTAATTAAAAAATATTGTTGATGATGCAGGCCACGGAAAGCTCAAAAGGCACTCAACCTTTAAATATGAGGGTGAGTGTAATTACTCAGACGATAACCTGGTTCAGAGGGTAGGCTGGGGTCAAGAGCCACAGGGTTAGTTTTCCAAAAGGCGGGGGTCATGAACATAGAGGGGTAGTTGTCAATAGCAAGGGGTCATGAGAAAGTGAGTTGATCACAGGAAACTGCTTACATACAGGGGCGCAGAGAGGGAGTAGGAGCGGGTACATATCACTGGTGCCCCGCGGCAGCACTCAACCCATCTCCTGCTATGTGTGCAGAGGGGCCCAGAAAACTGCTGTCCCGGGCCCCCCCAATTCCTCTTGGAGGCTCTGCTTACAAAGCTGCAGCAAATTGTTGTTGAGCCGGTGGCTCGCTGCGCAGAGGCTGCTGTGCGTCGACTTAGAGATTGCAGTTTGAGGTCTGGGCACCATAAGATTCACCCATAGCGTTGGTAGCATGAGAAATCCTTTGGCAACGCAGCAGCCGTGCCATGCCAGAAAAACAAACATGAATTTAAATGGTGATCTCTGGATGCCCAAGAGCCAGGCTCTCAGACCATAGCAGACTCCTAGATAAGAAGCAGAGTAAGCTTTTGGGGGAACCGTTAGTCAAGGACTAAATCAAAACAAAGGCACGTTTGACAAGAAGAGAGTGTTGGGGGGCACAATATCTGACAAGAGGGGGTGTCCCATTCTCTGTATGACGGCCAATAGGATGCTCTCTGTATAATATAACAGTATCAGGGATGCTCTCTGTATTGTATGCGGTCACAAGTCTCTCATGGTGAAAATATTACCTCAAATATTATCAATTTTTATAAATAGGCTCCTGACATTTTAGATATAAACCCTAGACTGCAATGCAACAGCGCCTCTAGTGGCGAGTGATCATATAACTTCATACTCAGCATTTATCAAGCAATCATTTTTAAACTAAGCACCAACCACGGACATTGTACATTTCCTCTTTCATGATAGAGAGCTTTGCAAAACCCCTCAAAATACATCCTTACGGGTGATGCTGATTTATAATTTAACGGTCAATCTGCAAACCATTTATTTCTGATTCAAATTGAAAAAAGTTTGTTTAGAAACTTTTCAGGGGAACTTCAATTCGGCGCAAAGTGGCGCTGAACGTCTCCTCAACGTCCGCGTATATTCGCCATTTACGGTAACAAATCCCCGTTCGTTTTTCCCTGGCAATGAGCAGAAATTTCAGTCAGAACATTCCGCATAGTGTGAAAGAAACATCTACAAGGTAAAATTTGGTTCGGTTTATTATTTTTGATACATCTCTTTTGGAATTTCTTACTTAAAACTAGAGATGCTCAGGCTCAGTTTTCTGAAAACCGAGCCCACCCGAACTTAGGGGATCCGAGTAGGCTCACGAGCCGGCTCGGTACTTTTGCGCGTCCTTGGATCTGAATCGAGGCAAAACGTCATTGTTGCGTTGTCGGATCTCGCGGGTTTTGGATTCCATAACCTTCCTCCCCAGGAGATCCAGCGCCATTGCTCATACAGAAATAGGGGTAGCAGTGTTCTTGTCACTCTCCAGTCTCCAGTGACATTGCTCAGCGCCATTGCTCACACAGAAACAGGGGTAGCAGTGTTCTTGTCACTCTCCAGTCTCCAGTGACATTGCTCAGTGCCATTGCTCATACAGAAACAGGAGGGGTAGCAGTGTTCTTGTCACTCTCCAGTCTCCAGTGACATTGCTCAGTGCCATTGCTCATACAGAAACAGGAGGGGTAGCAGTGTTCTTGTCACTTGACAAAAATTGACTGGAAATAACTGAAAATTAATGTTATTGAGGTTAATAATAATGTAGGGATAAAAAAGAGCCAAAACCAATACCTAAACACGCCAGGGGGGTTTTGCCAAAACCAAAACCAAAACACGAAGTTAATCCAGATCCAAAACCAAAACCAAAACACGGGGGTCAGTGAACATCTCTATTTAAAACAACAATTTGCATGCCAATTTGACATAATAACTTTCTAGACCTGCCCCAAAAACTAACAAAATCCGCCGTGTTCCGAAGCAGAATGAATTATGGCTATCGCCTCTACGCTCTGCATGATAAATGCTTTATAAATAGCAGGTTAATAAATAAAAGAATACAGTATAATCTTCCTAAAGCGCAAACGGTCCTCGGTGAAGGTGTCCCGATTCATTAGGTGACTTTGTGATCAACGGATTTGGTCGGAGACTCTTGAAGAGCGAGTACGAACCCGTCCTCGCCAAGCCTTGGCAAATCTTAACCCTCAGCGAATGACGACAGCCCATCGCCCGTCCTGTAATGATGTCTCCTCTGCCGCTCTGGCCCTGTGACCGAGGGTAGGAAAGGGTTAGTTTTATCAATGCTCTGCTATTGTTTACCCTCAGAACATGGGGACCCCTCAGGGAACGGTGGCTGCAGCTGTTCGTTCACTTGCTCCAAATTTCTTCAGAGAATCGGTTGGACACGGTGGCATTGCCTCCCAGCAGGGATGCATTAGATCAAAAAAAACAAAACTGGGCAACATCAGAGTGAAAAATCGAGTGAAGGAGTGTGAAATGGCCATCCGCCATCCAAGGAGATGAATTTTAATAACTGCTCGACTGAGTTTGGCGACCGTCGACCCCAGGAAGCGTCCAAGCGAAGGGACGTTTCGGTCCACCTCTGTGCCTCTCGCTGTGCAAAGTCTGAGATTTACAGGTGAGCTCTCTAAAAGCTCATAAACTCACCAGCTAGCGCGTTTCTCCGGCTGAAGTATACAAGGAAACACAGAGGGGGAGCTGGGATATTGAAAGCGTCGGCTGGTTGAATATTCAGTCTGCTGGAGAGAATGTCACAACAGGGGCAAGATGTATCAGAGATTGTGATATATATATATATATATATATATATATATATATACACAGAAAACACTGAGCGTAAGTCGGAAAATATCACCAATTAGTCCCCATATACTTCATAATGCAAAAGATTTATGTGTTCCACAGCGAGTCAATGGACTGTGTAACAACAACTGCAATTTCAGAAGCATATGATGTCCGTAAATTGGCCGTGTTGTGCCTAGTTGCTCTCAAATACAAATTGCACATATGGCATTTAAAAAACCCCCAAAAAAACTATACAAAACAGAGAAAGGCGAGATGCTCTGATCCTTTTAAAGCCAGGTGCTCACTAGGGTAGAGCAAAATGATTGCACGATAAACAGTGAAAAGTCCCTGGAGAATTCAGAGTTATTGCAATAGACCAGCAAAGAACTTAGTAGAGGTTTGCAAACATACACAAAAGCAAACCAGCCAAAACAGAGTAACTCTGATAGTGAGAGTAACCGCAGGGACTCTGAATGCTGAGAGTAACCACATTGATATGTCAGCTAGTAAAATAAATGGAGAGACTAAGATAATAATGAGATTAAGACAGGCAAAAAGAACGCCTTGTGCGGTTGATGAATACGGGTCTAGGGCCGCTCTGCTCTAACAGACCAGACACTGCAGGATACGTCCAAAACATACGTGGAATATAAAGACACAAAAGAACATTCAGTTAATGTCACTTGTTAATTATATATCCATTAATGACAAAACACATCCTTACTGTACAATGACTACGTGCATACGCCCAGTCCCTCCCTGTGTTCTCTGGTATATATTCCAGTTCTGGGCATACGCAGAGCGATTTTAGGCAAAATACGGCACATATCTGTGACTGGGCAGTGACATGATGTGAGGAGGGGAAAGGAGGCAGCAGGAAGCCACAGACTGAGAGTTATATAGTAGGAGGAGCAGGGTCCTCCAGCAGCACAGTGTATATCAGGAGATGACTGATGTGTTAGTGAGGACAGGGCTGCATGTGACAGGGGCAGTGACATGATGTGAGGAGAGGAATGGAGGCAGCAGGAAGCCACAGACTGAGAGTTATATAGTGGAAGGAGCAGGGTCCTCCAGCAGCACAGAGTATATCAGGAGATGAGTGATGTGTTAGTGAGGACAGGGCTGCATGTGACAGGGGCAGTGACATGATGTGAGGAGGGGAATGGAGGCAGCAGGAAGCCACAGACAGAGTTATATAGTGGAAGGAGCAGGGTCCCCCAGCAGCACAGAGTACATCAGGAGATTAGTGATGTGTTAGTGAGGACAGGGCTGCATGTGACAGGGACAGTGACATGATGTGAGGAGGGGAATGGAGGCAGCATGAAGCTACAGACTGAGAGTTATATAGTGGAAGGAGCAGGGTCCTCCAGCAGCACAGAGTATATCAGGAGATGTGATGTGTTAGTGAGGACAGGGCTGCATGTGACAGGGGCAGTGACATGATGTGAGGAGAGGAATAGAGGCAGCAGGAAGCCACAGACTGAGAGTTATATAGTGGGAGGAGCAGGGTCCCCCAGCAGCACAGAGTATATCAGGAGATGAGTGATGTGTTAGTGAGGACAGGGCTGCATGTGACAGGGGCAGTGACATGATGTGAGGAGAGGAATGGAGGCAGCAGGAAGCCACAGACTGAGAGTTATATAGTGGAAGGAGCAGGGTCCCCCAGCAGCACAGAGTATATCAGGAGATGAGTGATGTGTTAGTGAGGACAGGGCTGCATGTGACCGGGGCAGTGACATGCTGTGAGGAGAGGAATGGAGGCAGCAGGAAGCCACAGACTGAGAGTTATATAGTGGAAGGAGCAGGGTCCCCAGCAGCACAGAGTATATCAGGAGATGAGTGATGTGTTAGTGAGGACAGGGCTGCATGTGACAGGGGCAGTGACATGATGTGAGGAGGGGAATGCAGGCAGCAGGATGTCACAGACTGAGAGTTATATAGTGGAAGGAGCAGGGTCCCCCAGCAGCACAGAGTATATCAGGAGATGAGTGATGTGTTAGTGAGGACAGGGCTGCATGTGACAGGGGCAGTGACATGATGTGAGGAGGGGAATGCAGGCAGCAGGATGTCACAGACTGAGAGTTATATAGTGGAAGGAGCAGGGTCCCCCAGCAGCACAGAGTATATCAGGAGATGAGTGATGTGTTAGTGAGGACAGGGCTGCATGTGACAGGGGCAGTGACATGATGTGAGGAGGGGAATGGAGGCAGCAGGAGGCCACAGACTGAGAGTTATATAGTGGAAGGAGCAGGGTCCCCCAGCAGCACAGAGTATATCAGGAGATGAGTGATGTGTTAGTGAGGACAGGGCAGCATGTGACAGGGGCAGTGACATGATGTGAGGAGGGGAATGGAGGCAGCAGGAAGCCACAGACTGAGAGTTATATAGTGGGAGGAGCAGGGTCCCCCAGCAGCACAGAGTATATCAGGAGATGCGTGATGTTTTAGTGAGGACAGGGCAGCATGTGGCAGACTGACTTGTCTGGGAGTGCAGCCCTGGGCTTTGACACCATAGCCTGGCACCACACTCCTAAGAGGAGAATGTGTCACTCTGCCCCATCTCTACACAAGGTAAATGGGGCGTGGATAGCACTGGATGGGAAGGGCAGGGGCGAACGCAGGGTTTAGAAGGGGGGGGTTTCCACCCCCAAAGAAAAAAAAAATATTGCGAGAGGGAGCTCCATTTCAGCGAGTCTGAATTCTACAGCATCCGCGGCAGTGCTGTATTATACTACAATACAGCACTGCCGCGGGCGCTTCTTTGACAGCGCCGCGGCTGCTGTACAGTATCGTTGGTTCCCGGAGGGGAGGGGTTTCTGGAGAACCAGAAACCTCCCCTGCGTGCGCCACTGGAAGGGGGAGGCGGTGCAGAATGTAAGATGTGTATGCTGCTGCCTAAGGCACTCAGGGGGCCTGTTCTGGCCTTTGATACACTCACAATCTGCCCCACGGCTTCTCCAAAATATTAAGAGCCAGGCATTTGGGTGCCACAAATGTGATTGTTCAGTGAAAATCTGAACCATTTTTTGGGGGGTAGTGTTATGGGTGAAATAGAGACCTTTGTCATGTGAATATGCAAATCGTAGTTTATTTCACACAAAAGCTCATTTATTAACTGATTAAA
The DNA here is from genome assembly GCF_038048845.1 of Mixophyes fleayi. NCBI lineage: Eukaryota > Metazoa > Chordata > Amphibia > Anura > Limnodynastidae > Mixophyes > Mixophyes fleayi. The sequence continues at coordinate 76,960,674 of NC_134413.1, read as the reverse complement.
CTATGTATTTAGGTGCAACATTTGCACTGAACCACAACAACCAATCAATAATTAGATTTTGACTGTGCTAGACAATGAAGCGAGTATCTGATTGGTTGCTGAATGACTCATTTATCACAACAGACATCAGCAGTCACAGCCAGGGAGAGAAATAACTGCCTCAGATACTCTGAATAGTTGTCAAGATGGAATACAGCTAACCCTTCCCAGCAGATATGTCAAAACAGCATTCATAAGTGCTCCATTTCAGCCATAAGGGGTCAATGATGACATCCAGACAAAGAACAAAAGAAGGGGTACAGTGCAGTTTTCCTTACATATCAAATCATATATATTGAAAATTACATCCAACACACAGAATTAGAAAAAAATGAACATGTGCAATTGTCTATACACTCATAATAGAAATACTGTGATGTTCACCTAGCACTCAGAATAACAGAGATACTGTGCAGTTGTATACACACTCGTATTATTATGTTCATGGCAAAGTGTGAGATTCTGCAGGAATCCCTAAAACGGTCCAAAATAACCCCTGTGCCATTCCAACCAAACTCCGCCCACAAATAGGCTTATTTCTGTAAAACCCCTACTCTCCTGTTAAGCCCCACCCTTTTTGTGTTCCGTGAATCCGGATGTCTCTCCCAAATCAGGACCTTTGGGAGGTATGCTATGTTGTGTGGGGGTTGCAGAATGGAGGGGCTAAAACCATACCTCACAACTATCACAATTTGGCGGAAGAGTTGTGCTTTTAAACCTCAAAGGGGGTGTGGCTTGCCCAAAAAGGGCGTGGTTTGACACAAAAGTGGGTGTTTGAGTTGGATCTGGGAGGAGTTTTATTGGATTGGGGGCAAAGCTTATGTTGTACCATTCTTTGTGGCACATTTATCAACACTCGCAAAATATGAAAAATAGTTTTCAATCCTAATCGCATTGATAAGGATTGAACTATTTCTCATGTTTATTAAAGAAGCAACACTGCTGTTCCTGTGAAATGGAAATCATACTTACCACGGTCTCTATGGTCCCGAAGCAGTATGCGGTCAACGGGGCTCCTCTTCTGACTCCAGTGCGCATACGCCGAGTGAAACCCTCGGGCATGCGCACAGACATCTCTGCTCTCCCTCTGCAACTATAGTTGCAGAGAGAGAGAGTGAGTGACAGGGAGGGATCATGTGATCCCTCCACACATGCGCTGTCCAGCTCTGCTCTTCGGAGCAGAGCTGACAGCACTGAAACTTTTCATTAATGATAATGTACGCCAGCTTGAGCCGACGTACATTAAGATGTTTGAAAAGTTAATTTCATTTACTGTTAAATAGCGTTACTGAGCACTCCCCATACATTGTTATGGGGAGTGCTCAGTAAAACGATAGGAGATGCTGCTATCATAAGTAGCAATTTAGTGTTTAATAAAACAACAGTTTTCGGGGATTTTACAGGGGGAAAACCTTTGATAAATAGGCCCCTTTATGTCTCAATGTTGGAAGGTGAAGCTGCAGATAAGCTCTTTAATGGGGATTGTTCCATTGTAAATGTCTTTGATTCATTGGCCTGTATACACCTTCCAGTAAATGTTACTAAATACATTTCTTTGTCTTTCTGGCTTCTTTGACTGTTTTTTTCATCAGGCAGCATTATCTATGTATGTCGTCCTGTGTTTACGACACGGCCGTCTTCTATTAATTGAACACAACTGATATAAAAGCATGGCTAAGGGGCATAGGAGGGAGAGAGAAATGAAAAAGTCATGCATTCTATCATGTCTCCCAACACAGACACGCCAAATTGGGAAACAATCAGCCCCATCCACTTTGGAGTGAAGACGGCCCACTTTCCTACAGGCTCCTCCCCTTTCAACGTGCGAAAAGCAGGACAGTTGGGATGTAGTAGAAGCTGCAGCAAAGCATATGAAAGTAAATAAGTTAGAGCTATCTGGAGGTGGAAGTGTTTAATGACACAGGATGTGGGATCTGTTTAACATGAACAAAGCAGCATCTCAGAGTGGGGGCCAGTCCTTAGGGTAAATAGTCGAATCTCATGTCCCTCAGTATAGACATGCTTGTGACCGCCTGCCAATACTAATATACAGCCGACAGGTCAACACGCCATTACAGCTTATCTATCATCACAACCTATGGAAGCTGAAGTCTAACACAACAATATTCCGAGAGTTGTAACAAATGTGATTCAAGTCCATCTCTGTTACATTTTTAGCCAGGAGCCCATTCCACCAATCAAAAAACAGAACATACAGGACGGAACAATAACTTATGTAGAACGTGTATTCAGTATGACTCAACGGACGTTCTCTGCAGGCCAGCATCTGCCTCAGTGAAGAGACAACTTCGGTGACCGGCCTTATGCTACATCCCCATTAATTTATTCAGATATCTCCTGGTGTGGCAGCAGAAGGGTGACCTGTCAGAGGCTCTCACATGCAGATAGACTTGACCCAAATGACATTCACATTGAAAACAGCAGCACAGTCCTTAAACAGCTGTTCCTCTCTACGCCAGGTCCCAAGGCTTCCACCACAATCGATACTGAGCAGAGACCCTGCTTTAAATATGAGGGAATACTGAGGCCCTTACAAATGGAGAAGACTTCCCTAATGGTCAGTCTTCTCCTTCTGCTGTGAGATGTCAACGGAGCGAGTTTTCCGGCAGCCCATACAAAGTTCCTGTGATAAAATGTTCGCGTTCCGCGGTTGCGTTGCCGCTCACCCCAGAATTCCGTTCCTCGCTGGGATTGTACATTGGCATTTCACAGACTTTATGGTCTATGAATAAAGCTGGGACAACGGTCAGCCCATTCTGCTGGGTGGTGTAGTTGGTTACGCTTCAGGCCAGTCCACGGACAAAATTTGCCGCTCAATACGAAACAAGGTGAATATTTGACAGAAGAGTTTTGAAAGTTGTGCTCGTCACTATCTCAAGGTCCTTACATTCTTATGGCCCTCCTTTATTTCCTTGTTGTCTGAGAAAATGGTTCAGTTTTATTTACCGCTTTACCCAACTTGATCGACACAGTGTGTGAGACGGGGAGCTGTTTCTGCTTATTAGAGAGGATTTTGAGGTTTTATCAATGCCTAATAGCTAATACAATACGAATGGTTAATTCAATGAGTGTAAGGCTGGATACACACTACAGGGTTTTCAGCTGATTATCGGGCCAATCACACGGTAAACAACCGTTCGGCCCAATATCGCATTAGGGCAGCACGGTGGCTCAGTGGTTAGCACTTCTGCCTCACAGCACTGGGGTCATGAGTTCAATTCCCGACCATGGCCTTATCTGTGTGGAGTTTGTATGTTCTCCCCGTGTTTGCGTGGGTTTCCTCCCACACTCCAAAAAAAAACATATTAGTATTTTAATTGGCTGCTATTAAATTGACCATAGTCTCTCTCTATGTCTATGTGTGTATGTTAGGGAATTTAGACTGTAAGCTCCAATGGGGCAGGGACTGATGTGAATGAGTTCTCTGTACAGCGCTGCGGAATTTGTGGTGCTATATAAATAAATGATGATGATGATGATGTGTACGCTCCAGCGATGAACGATTATCGTTCCAAAGCTCATTGTCTCACTTCATTTGAATTTTAAACTGGACTAAAAATCATGTTCAATGATGGAACGATGTTGTTCCAATCCTGCAGTGTGTAAGCACTCAGGACCGGCAGTGTCCATAGATCTCTATGCAGTGTGCAGAGTCACCATCCTTTCAGCCGATGGTTATGACAGATGACGAACACAGATTTGACGGTAAATCGTGTAAAACGTGTATAGTGTGTACACAGGAATCGGCTGCTGATCGGGACTTTCAGTCATTAGTAAAATCGTTAACTATATCGAATCCGGAGAAATCTTATGCAGTGTGTACCCAGCCTAAGTGTACGTGACAGAAAGATGTCAGACATGCTACTGGTGCAGACTTACAGCTTTGTAAATACCCGCAAAGGTGGGATTTTTAGCGAACGCAATCCGCGACTGCGTTTTGCAGAGCAATGGCGGCCAGCTCCGGATGTGTCCCTTAATGTACAGCATTCAATGTCTAGAACTCGTGATTACCGGGCCCACTGTGGAATGGGGGGTCTAGAACGCTCTGTCTAGAACTCATCCAGTATTGTCTAGTACGATATGTATGTATCCCTGTGGATTCTCTACTCGCAGAAACAAACTGGAAGACAGAACCCAGTAATGTCGCAGGACTCAGCGGTGTATGGGGTTACAGCGATGTCCTTAATGAGAGACCACCGGTGTGACATGAATGGATACTAATGGGTTTATAGCAGATGGAGAAGCGACCTCTGTCCCTTCCGGGACAAAAACCAATCTAGCTCCCACACTGAGGGGTAGATTTACTAATCCTTCTATAAAAAGCAGAGGTGTTGCCTGTAGCAACCAATCAGATTCTAGCTCTCATTTACCTAGTACAGTCTACAACATGATAGCTAGAATCTGATTGGTTGCTATGGGCAACACATCCACTTTTGCTTTTTAGAATGTTTAGTAAATCTATATCTCCAATGGGCTAATTACATTTCTAACACTGGGGTGCAGTATACATTTATATCTTCTGAATCTGATTGCTGCTAGAATGAGTCAACATACAGCAAGATGAGGGGACTTAGAGAGTGTTTTACCTCAGGCATGTGGCCCCTGACCCTAGACGGGGCCATGTACTACTTTCCTGATCCGCAGCAGCTTGTGAAGCACAGAAGTGCTCCCCGTCCACCACAAGTCCACTGACTCCCATCTGAGTCTATGAGAGAGGTAACACAACCAGGAAAGTGCCTTATGGGCATCACGGTGGCTCAGTGGTTAGCACTTCTGTCTCACAGCACTGGGGTCATGAGTTCAATTCCCGACCATGGCCTTATCTGTGTGGAGTTTGTATGTTCTCCCCGTGTTTGCGTGGGTTTCCTCCGGGTGCTCCAGTTTTCTCCCACACTCCAAACACATACTGGTAGGTTAAGTTGCTGCTATTAACATTGACCCTAGTCTGTGTGTGTGTGTGTGTGTGTGTTAGAGAATTTAGACTGTAAGCCCCAATGGGGCAGGGACTGATGTGAATGAGTTCTCTGTACAGCGCTGCGGAATTAGTGGCGCTATATAAATAGATGGTGATGATGTGCCTCTTTCTGGTACTATAGCAACCTCACGGACCATTACGTTTGTCACCTCTTCTCCAGTTTGGCCTCCCCCCCCCCCCCCCCCAAAAAAAAACCTCCAATGTCTCCCTGAGCAGATTGTGGCGACGTAATTAGGGCCCCAGCCAGCCCCCCATCTCTCTCCCCTGTTTCCAGAGGTTGAATTGGGTGCAACGCAACAAACAGATTAATGTGATATGAGGAGTGCGAACATTCTGTTAGTGCTTCCAGCCTTCTGGGATGTCCATTGTTCCGTCTCCTGCCAGCCAAGTTTCTGACATATGGTCACTATTGTACATTGCACAAAGGCTGCACTTAATGCTAATTCAGCTCCGTGCTCCGGCCTCATCGTGCCGACAGACTGGCTTCTCTGTGTGTTTATTTCAAGAAGAGAAAGAGGGGGGGTTGGTGGTTCTGTGTGTCCTGAAGAGGCTCTGAGAGTGGTGTTCCAGCCCAGTCACAGCTGGACAAGATAACCGTTTTAGCGAAATGAATGAAATGCAATTGTTCGCCAGAGCCGGTTTCATTAGATATTGAATAGGAAAGGCCTGATTGAGTTGTGATTGCTGGAACCCTACACACTGAACGCTCTGTGCAACCTGGGACGGTACTGAGCTAATATCAGATAATCACAGGCAACAGAATTTCCCTGTGGAGCGCGTCCGCGTGCCAGCCCACCGCGCCGCCTTCCCCGCTTCTTATGAAATCGCAAATTGTGTTTGATCCTCATTAATTTGCTTTTTCTTTCTTTTTACTCTTCTAAAGAGACCTCGTTACATCTGATTCTACTGCAGAACGGTGGTACTCTCACTACTGACGGTCCTTCCACTGCTCACCGCTGCGGTCTTACTCACGTTGCTCTTCCGCTAGGAATTGAACGGATTATTCTACAAATTAGGATCTTCTTTAGCACAGCATCAACTTATTACGACACTATTATTATACTGTTTGCTTATATAGCACAAACAAGTTCCGCACAGCTGTATAACGTCAGTATTTTATTCCCGCCTATCCGAGAAGCTTGCAATCTAATTTACGAACCGCACACACAGGCACACAAAGGGCCTGATTCATGTTGGGGCATCAGCTTGCAGGCAAATTGCGCTTTAAAAGAAAGAGCAAGAAGCGTGTGCAAAGTTCCAACAGTATTCAAACACAAGCGGATCTCAAGATGCGTTTTGATTTGAATCTGGGTGTAAGTCCGCTCCGCCTGAACGTTACTTGCCATACATAGACAGGCTACACACAGCCGTCTGGGCAATAAAAGGACACATCAGGATGCATTAAAAAAAATATATATATGTATATATATTATAAAATAGCTGAACAACTCTTAACAGTAGCATCATTATTGAAAAAATATGGATTTAATAAAAATATTTTTTTAACATTAAATAAATAAATAACGATGCCTGCATTGCTTACGGTACATACAGTCTTTTTGTAGTCTCTTTTACTTACATACACATGTCCCCTGCTAGATAGTGGCATGCATATGTGTACAGGGCAAACACAGGATTTGTAGAGAGGGGTTTCCATGTCACACCGGCAGTGGGCGTGACCGGCATGCATGGGGGCGTGGCTATAATATTAGATAGTTCTTGGCTGCTCTCCAACTCTTCCTATCCCCATAATATACATGGGCAATGCTGCGTGCACTACTGTTTCGAGCAGAGCTGTGTGAAGTGGGAGCAGGGTCCAGTCACCTCAATTATACTGTGCCACAGGCTGGGAGGTGGGGTTTCCAGACACTAGGAAACCCCCCCCCCCCTCGGTCTGCCTATGGTGTAATTATTAATACAAAGACTATGCTGTGTCAGTCATCTCTGTCAGTCGGCACTTACACCTGCCCTGTAGCTGGGACAAATCATACGTCTGAAACCAGACGTATTTGCGAGAATCTCAGGACCTGAATTGACCGCAACGCGACGACCGTTCTGTATATGGCCTACGTTAGTCCACCCCTCAATTTGTAGGCAGTCGTAAGCGTCATTTGCGCTCAGACGTGAACTGCCTGAAATTGCGTTCATTGGCGTAAGGTTTTTATATATAAATTGCGGCAAAATGAAGTTTTTTGATTGCTGAGATAAATGTCAATAAAAAAATCTTTCTCGACGATTTCCTTAGATAGGATCCAACACCCAGCTACATCCACCCAGTTATAGATCCTTAGGGGCTCCGCGGGAAAACAACTACAGTTAATATGGTAATTTGTAGCCGCAAGCTGAAATCCAGCGAGTAAATTACCGTATGAACTGTTTTTCCGCGCACGATTACCGTAATAACGGTAATCGTGCGTGGACCGTGGGATTTTCGGCGTTTCCGCCAACAATTGAATATGCCCCTTAGATATATTATTGGAAGGAGCTAAGCCTCAAATATTTCACATCAACTTTGCTGCCACTTGTTCCCTAGTAGATATTCTGTTGTTGTTTTTGGATAAAGACGAGTCTATTCAGGAAAGACACGTGCCTGCAGGCACAAATGATGATTGGACTCAAACAGAGATTAGCCAATAGATTGCATTTTGATTTGATGAGCTGCTGGGTCATCCCAATATATATACTCAGACTTTGATCGAATGTTTGGCCAAACCATCGACGGTCAGTGCAGACCGCTGGGTCACTAATCGCACCATCAGGTCGCTATCGACCTTTTCAGAATCAGTGTGATTGGCCGAGAATGAAACTCCTGGGGATTAATTTACAAAACTGGAAAAAGTGGAGATGTTGCCTATAGCAACCAATCAGATTCTATCTGTCATTTTGTAGAATGTACTAAATAAATGATAACTAGAATCTGATTGGTTGCTATAGACAACATCTGCATTTTTTGAAACCCGCAGCTTGATAAATTTACCCCCCTGGAGTAGACTAGTCTACAGTACATATGGCAATGCCCCTCTATCACACGCCCGACAAGCATTTGGAGGTTTGCCATATATACAGGAACACTATATTTATTCGGCCAACGTGAAGCTGTGTTCATACCAACACAAGCAGGACATTAGACTGTGCTTCTGTTGTCCCGATCACTGCTTAATAAAGATTATTTTGTGGACTATGCGCCAAGGAACGCAGCTGCGTCCAAATAATCTTGGAGCGCTAAGAACACTTACTACAGCCTACGAATTAGGGTGGGAATGGGGTGTGGAAAGGGCAGATGTATTTAGGCAACGAACAGAAAGGATGTTCTCGTGCAGCAATGGATACCAAACTTACAGGCGTTCTAAAACAAATGAACGTAGCGCTCACGTTGCCTTAATGACTCAGGCTCAAGGCCGCTACCGTATTCTATTCCACAGACGGCGTGATTTTTATCTACATTTTAAATGATGAATTTGTTTTAGTACAGGATGTTACATAATGGGAGGTAGAGGCCTCTTTCCCCGACCATAAAAGTGATTTATCACGGAGATAAAAATAAAGTCCCTTATCGTCCCCCCAAAAACTGCTGGCTATGATAGAGAGGTGTCAGATCACACAGTGCACCGCAGCTTGCTGCGTATGGGGCTGTGTAGCTACAGACGGGTCAGAGTGCCCGTGCTGACCCCTGTCCACCACCAAACGTGCCTACAATGGGCACGTGAGCGTCAGAACTGGACCATGGAGCAATGGAAGAAGGTGGCCTGGTCTGATGGATCATGTTTTTTTTCATATCATGTGGACGGCCGGGTGCGTGTGCATCGTTTACCTGGAGAAGAGATGGCACCAGGTAGCACTATAGGAAGAAGACATGCCGGCGGAGGCAGTGTGATGCTTTGGGCAATGTTCTGCTGGGAAACCTTGGGTCCTGGCATTCATGTGGATGTTACTTTGATACGTACCACCTACCTAAACATTGTCGCAGACCAAGTACACCCCTTCATGGCAACGGTATTCCCTGATAGCAGTGGCCTCTTTCAGCCACACTGCAAAAATCGTTCAGGAAAGTTTTGAGGAACATGACAAACAGTCCAAGGTGTTGACTTGGTCTCCAAATTCCTCAGATCTCTATCCCATCGAGCATCTGTGGGATGTGCTGGAAAAACAAGTCCGAGCCATGGAGGCCCCACCTCACAACTTACAGGACTTAAAGGTTCTGCTGCTAACGTCTTGGTGCCAGATACTACAGGACACCTTCAGAGGTCTTGTGGAGTCCATGCCTCAACTGGTCAGAGGGGGACCTACACAATATTAGGCAGATGGTTTTAATGTGTTTGGCTGATCGGTGTATATCATTATGTATCTGTCAAGGGGTAGATGGAACAGATCAATGTTCTGCAGATCCCTAGAGAGGTCAATCTAGTAATGTATAAATTAATGGTATTGATCTGATGAAATGTAACATTACCAGAGGAATATACTGAAGGAAATACAGACCAGACATATTTAATAAAACCGCACACTGAGTTACACATCACGTGATCTGGTCGCACCATGTTTTAGAGCCCATCACCAGAATAGCAGAAATGACTGGCAGGGATAAGGCCTTGAGAAGACTCGCATGCCTGAGCCAAACCAGGCAGCTATTCACCGCCTTATGTAGTCTGAAATCTAAAATAACACAACATCCCCTCCTCACCCCCCTCACATTCAAGGTCTGCACTTCTAACACTAGCGATGGCGTAGTCTCATCTGGTTCTCTCTATTGACTTTGGGATTGGATTTCTCTGTAGAACTCAGCGGCGGAGCAGCTGCACCGAAGCTCCACGCACCCAGGAATAATCTTGTGTGTACACACAAATCTGTTTGCACACTTTACTGTCATAACAGGAGTCTTTGTGTTGCTGCCATCTGGGTTCCTGGAACGGGCACCCAAGAACACGGAGTCACTTCTAATTGACTGGAGTTGCAGAAAAATGATTGCCGAATTCTTTTCTTTTTTTTTTTATTATATTTTTAGGAACAATGAAGGCTGTCTGAGAGCCCCCCCAGACTACCATTTCCCATGTGAGGGAGCATCTTTAATGTGGCTGTTTAAAGGCACCTGACTTGTGTCCGCTTGATCCTGGTTTTTTTTACAACATCTGTTCCACATGGTTGGCAGAAGTTTGATATTTGGCATCGGTGCCGGTCTGGCAAACCGCAGAGCTTCTAAGCTGGGGTAGTAGATAGGATTACAGGTTGCCCGTGGCTCTCCACGCCAGACAGCACATCCTCGCCTGTGCAGACACAAGACTCAAGTCTTCTGATTTACTTTCCAATATGATTGTGGTGTTAAAAATTCAATTGTTTCAAGTTAAGAAAATCCGCTTTGGTGCCGAGCGCAAGTCGTCGTTTATAATCGCCGTATTCACAGACACAGCATGGACAGCTGACGTTTATAAAAGTCACGTAAAGGATTGTGCCATCTTTGTTCCGCAGGTGCAGCTGCTAGAGAACAAAGGACAACAGAGCGCTGCCTTCTACCCCCGACAGTGAGCTACACCTGTACGTTTACTGTAGACCTCAGCACCAAGGAGGTCCAGGAAATATCTCTTTCCATCTCATCTCTTTTCCCCGTCACTTGTTCCTAGTGAATTATTAGGCTCCCTACGTATGAACATTGGTTCCGCCTACAACATGGCTACCTGCGCTGAGCACAAGCAACGGATGCCCTTTATACCTAGGTTCCATAACAGTCATGGATGGTAGGTTTACTAAAACTTCTAAAAAGGAACAGTGGAGGTGTTTTCTATAGCAACCAATCAGAATCTAGCTATTAGTTGTTCAGTGCGTTCTAGGAAATGATAGCTGGACTCTGATTGGTTGCGATGGGCAAAACTTTTCCTTTTTAGGAGCTGTAGCAAATCTACCCCTTAGCGTAAACTGATTTTTTTTCCATCTGAAACAATCATTAAAAAGGAAATATGGCTAACATACAGCTTATCTAGAGGACTTCGAACCTGACTGCAGTAGTGCACAGAGCTGAATGTTCATGTTATTGGCGATGTGACACACCCTACCAACAAATTCTTGAATCTCTACTGCCATCTTGTGTTCAAAGTTTAGTAAGCAGCAAGGATGAATTAGAAGTGTTTAAATAAAGAATGACTTGGATATATATTAAATATGTCACAACCTCATTCCTCGTTGTAGTGTGATAATACTCCTTCTGCTTTACACACTTATTTTCAATAGGCAACAGCATGGGTTGAACTACTTAACAGGTTAAATGTATTTTGTTAACCACAATAAACTAATTCAGTTCAGTCTGTACTAGTTATAAACAACATGGGGAAAGCAGAAAGTGTATAAAAAAGTAAATTTGGCATCTATGGTATTATGCAGTGTACCACTAAAATACACACATGTGAGGCCTGAGTCATTAAGGAAAGTAAGGCAAAAAAAGGAGTAAGTTTACTCCTGGACAAACCATGTTACAATGCAAGGGGTACAGATTAGTTTATTATTTTGCACATAAGATAAATACTGGATGCTTTTTTCATGTAGCACACAAATAAATTATAGCTTTATTTTTACACTGAAATTTAAAGTTGTTCTAGGACATGTCCTATCCCAACTAAATCTGTCCCCACATTTTAAATTTACCTCCCGCTCCAATGCAACATGGTTTTGCCCAGGTGCAAAGTTACTCATTTTGTTTGCTTTACTTTCCTAAATGAATCAGGCCCATGGACTCCTTTAATTTTGCTGCACACCAAATCTATTCTGCTTTACTACTTCCTCTAAGTATGATAGTTACTTACTCAATGGCTAACTCCACCCAAGATTTAAAAAAAAGTTTTCGTGGGACTGGAATCAGCCAGCCTAAAATAAAATTAAATAAAATACAAAGATTTACTGAAAGACATTGCTGTGTCTTTCAGTAAAGCTGTGCTTTTTCCCCTGTCCTTGAATGTCAGAACAGCTATGTTTGCTCACAAAATAAATTAAAGGTTATTCACCACACGCTGCCATATTTTTGTGAAAGGCTCAGTAACACCCACTTAGATAGTCTTGTGCTCCCTTTTGTAAGCAGATGGGATTCATTCTCATGTAAGGTTTATTTTCATTATAGCTAAAGCCAAAAAGACACAGACACACTGTATTTAGTCAAAGCAGCAGGAAAGCGCGATGACTCACTAAAACCTGCGTCTTACTGGAAACCTTAGAGTTCAAAGGTCAATGTTGTTCTGCACAGAAATTTAGGGGCATATTCAATTAAGATTCCGGTCCGCGAGATTGCGCCGGAACGGGCCGCGAACTTAATCCACGGTACCGCAATAACGTGGATTTTCCTTCGCAGCCCATAGGGTTGCATACGAAAATCTGCGTTATTGCGGTACCGTATTACCTGCAATAGTGCGCATTTTCCGCGGTAACGCGGACCGGAACCCTAATTGAATATGCCCCTTAGAGTCAATATGCCAAGTACCCAGATGCTACAATGATAGCATATGATTAGTAAAAGGCTATCAAGACACACAACATGAATATATGGACCTCAATATAGAGGTGCATTGTTTTATTAAAATATTTAAATAAATATTTAAATAAAAATGTATTTATTTATAGATAAATAAATATTTATTTATAGATAAATAAATATTTATTTATAAATAAATAAATAAATATTTATTTATTTATTAAAGCAGCAATCCCATGAAAATAACAGGTTTGTTTTATTAACATAAATCACTATGTCCAGCTATAAGAAGAATGTTAGTACTTACCATTTCCCCATGGTCTGTTTCTTCAGACTGCTATTAATGATTTATGATTCTGGGCTACCATGGCAACCACAGTCACATGGCAGATCATATAGTGAGCAGAGAGGCTTTGGAACGCCCCTCTGGGCTCTGCATGCGCTGTGATATCCTCCTTCTCCCCCCCTTTGCCATCACATGACATGCCGAGGGCTGTGAGCCTGTATCTGTGCAGCAGTCTAACTGTGTCTGGCAGCCATTTTTGTTTGGCAAACAGAGAGATTTTGAAAAGGAGATACAAATTTGTAGTAGGATAGCTAAGAAAACTGAGTATCATAGGCATGCTCAAAAGCTACTTAACTTGGTATTTAAAGAAGAAAAAAACCTTTGATGTGGGATTGCTGCTGTAATCCCCTATTTATAAGACCAGGTTCATACATGTGAAGGGCTCCCCTAATAACACGATTATAAGTGTTTTTTTCCCCCTGAACTAAGTTTATTTGAATAGAACATGATCAAATTTTCTGTATTAAGAAAGTTTATTATAACTTAAAGTGTGTGTTATTTAGTTGAAAAGTCACGTACCATTCTGTCTCAGATGTTTCCTATTGCTTGTAAACACAACGAACGGGCAAGAAGTGATTATAATTATGCTCTATCGACATTATGTTCATTATATCATTACAAAAAGGATATGAATTATCTGGAATAATACACCTGTCCAAACATCGCTGTATAGGTAACGATGGATATACTGAGGTCCAGTATTTGTGCGCTAAGGGATAGCTTTTTTCACGTGCCCAAAATATTTCATTAATACCATTTCTGGTATTTATGAAAATTAAATGACTGACAAAGATTGAAGTAAATCTTTTCAAAAGCCAAGTGGAGCGGAGTTTTGAAAACACAGGAACATAAATATTGGTGGGTGAAGGAAACTGGACTTTAAATTAAGGATGAGTTCATTTTTTACCTACCGTGTATTAGCCTGCTGTAGTAGTTGAGGGGGCAATACGAGAGTGTTAGCCTAGGCCGGCATAAACCCTAAATCGGGCCCTGGTTGACTGGTATCCCCTCCGCTCAAACCATATGTAAATGTATTACCGTCATGGCACTTGTGAGCACGCCCTCTGTCGTCAGGTGAAAATACAGGCGCGGCGTTCTACGCACTTGGGAACAGTGCTGAGTTCTCAACCCGATTCAGTACAACCACATATACATAATCTGGACATTTAAAGTATATTAAGTCCTTTGAGCATTGGGGTTAATTTTTCTTGCCCTGATATAGTCTGTGGTGTCCCCCTTCAAATATTCCACAGCGATGGTGGGGGGAGATAATAGCAGCCTTTGTGCTGATGAATTGTACATCAACGGAGATTCTCCCAATTGTTCCCAATGAACGGTACTCAGTACCATTACTCAGTACCATACTGCTATGAATGATTTATGATTCTGGACTACCATGGCAACCACAGTCACATGGCAGATCATATAGTGAGCAGAAAGGCTTTGGAACGCCCCTCTGGGCTCTGCATGTGCTGTGATATCCTCTTTCTCCCCCCTCTGCCATCACATGACATGCAAAGATGGCTGGAAAAATCTGTGCATTGCAGCAACTGTTATTGAGATGACGAGCACTTGCTGCAATTCTTTATGTATAACAAGAGGGGGAAGTAGGAGCAAAGTACTGGGGCCCGAGCCTGCCTGTGTAGTGGGAGATGGCCCTCCAATGCCATTGATGGACAAGACAGCATTTTCCACAGGGTTCACTTATGCTGTGGGTCCACTATGGGGCTTTCTATTAATCTTGGCTTTACAATGTGAACGGTGTTCATAAAATAGAATTACAATTAAATGTTTTTTGTTTTACAACAGGACACAACTTTGCTGGGTGAGGGACATCTTGTAAACAGAAAATAATTGTCAACAAGGTTCAGAAGTTGGGGTTAGAAGTGGGATTGTGCAGCTTTTCACTAATAGCTCAGTCTTGAGGGCAGATTAGAATTTGGACTAAAAATTGTCAAAGAGCAAGAGACCCCTAATACCATAATTTGTAATACTGAAAATAGGCCCATTTCTGGGCAGGCGCAGAGCTATATCACTCAAGCTACGACACGCACAGGGACCGAAGATGAATCAGACTTCCAAGGGGGGCAGTGGCTGTCTGTCAACAATGGCTGCAGCTGCGATGGTGCCCGCCACTCGGTTACAGTGGCGGGTTGCTCAGAGTTTCAGGACTGATCTGATTAGCACACTTGAATTCGGAGGTAAAAGACTCAAGTGCAAGAGGAACAGGGGTGGCAGATTCTGGTGCTGGTCACTTAAATATACTTATAGGATCACTTATAGGATCACTTAGTAGGCCCTCACCTGTACCCCCGACATGTCTCAGCTGCTATTTTGGGTCCTGGGGTTGCCAGATAATGGTGTGTCTTGCTTTGCACCAGTGTATGGCTCTTGCGCTGTCCGGATTTAGTGTATCAGACACTTTGCTTATCCCTCATGTCTTAACACTCTGAAAATCGAGGATTAACCCCTGTTGTGCCAAACCATGTATTTTATAAATCTGAGTGTCCCCGGCTCTGGTCTTGATTACGATTTCTGGGTCCCGGAGGCTTTGAACCTGACCATAAGATAGACTGGTCCTTTGACCTTTCCATGTTATACTAGTGATTGTCATACCTCCCAATGTAGGCGGGAAGGCCCAGATTTGACCGCCGTCCTCATTGGGATTGCTTTGTCAAGATTGATGGGAAATTGGAGAGGTGTTGCCTGTTGCATAGTAGGGCAGCAGTGAAGGTCCAAACTGTTGGGCTTCAAAAGCGCTAGGGGCGCCCCCTAGATGTGGCCACGCCCCTATTGTGTCATAGACACACCCTCCACCCCGAGGCCACTTACCCAAATGCTGGGAGGAATGTAGACTACTGTATAGTAGTGAGCCAGACTTAGTGCTAGAGAAGATCTAATCCATGGACATCAGCCACAATGAGAGGAGGTAAATTTACTAAACTGCGGGTTTGAAAGAGTGGAGATGCTGCCTATAGCAACCAATCAGATTCTAGCTGTCATTTTGTAGAATATACGAACTAAATGATAACTAGAATCTCATTGGCTGCTAAAGGCAAGGTCTCCAATTTTTCATGGTACAAACGTTCGCAACCCCGCCGACGCCGTCATGTTTACCCGCAAATCCACCTGCTCCCCTGTAAAACCAGGGGCATTTGGGCATACGTAGCGGGTGCAATCATAAAAGAGCATCTACGGGGTAAGTCTCACCTTAGCCCTCTTAAAATATGCCTCTCTGATGGGGGGACTGAGCTTTTACGCATTGTTTCTTATTATATGGTGTTCCAGCAGCGACGAGCAGGAGCAGAACCTGTTCCAGTGAGGACCACAAAGAGAATTTCAATGTTGTAAAACTAGGAAATAAACAGAGGCTGCCCCGGGCACACGGAACAGACAGGTTGGCAGACGGCGCAGCATCATGAACACTACAATTCAGGTGTCAACTGGCAGCGTAGATGATGGCAATTAGCTGTGAGTCTTCAAAGGCGGAGATCTAAGCGGTTCTCTTATGTAACGTGTAACCAGCCGGGTTCTGTATGTACAAGTCACTCATGTAAGCAACTGCACAGTACCACTTCTCTTGTTCTCTACAATGGATGTAATTCTAAGTCTCTGTTCTCACATATCTATGTACTGGATACAATTCTCACTTTATTAATAACCACCTCTATTGCACCAGGACAATCCCTAATCCTCCAGATTAGAAAATAAAACTATCTCTTAGTATTACATGCTTTGTATTGGATCCGCCTCTAGAGGTAGGTGTACCCACACAAATGAAACAATCGGAGAAATAAACTATAGAGCACCTAATGTGTCTAAGGGGCACTCAAGGGATAATTGGATTAATAAAATTATGTAAAGACTTTATTGATATACATTAAAATAGTATGACTTGTATGACATTGGTTAGTAGTGAAATATTAAAAACAAGTGTATGACAAAATGACCCAGTAAATAATAACTGTTAAGATCGATAGCCAAACTATCGAGACGCGCTGTTTCCCCAATAATACGTTATAATTGCTGAATGAATGCTAACTGCAAGGGAATTATTATAAAATCCTCTTGTTGAGATGTATCACAACCCAGGTTGAATCTAAACCTCATAAATATAAAACATAACAGGACCTGTATCCCTCATGGGGAATTCACTGTATTGGAATGTATTCAGATATAGAGTATTTATAAGTTAGGAAATAGCTATAGTAATAACATAAGTATTGTGTCCTAATAATTAAAGAGGATCCTGTATTATACCAAATAGAATGTCAATCCTATAGAAAAGGTCTATGCCCTTTCAAGGTTAGATCATACTCTATCTATCAAAAACTCTCATATACTAAAATGATCTCTGCTCTAATAGAGTGTTAGAGCCTATAGATATGAGAGATTCCTCATATCTCTTCACGGAGACTGAGAGTGTGCTTAATCTGTCTCACTTCGTTATATAATGAAGCCAATTGTATATGCCAGAAACAGCAGCAGCTGTAAAATCTATAACTGTACTGCTAAGGAGACTAATCTGTCTAATCTATGAGAGCATAACTAAGTAGAATCAGGGAGTGGAAACTAGATTCAGCCCTATAGCATTCACACTAAATATTATATAAAGCAGAGGAGAAACAGCGCGTGTAACGCCGACGCGCGTTTCAATCTGCTAAGCTTTGACAATTCTCAGTCTGTTCTTATTCTGTACATATGGACAAATGCACAGTACCACTTCTCTTGTTCTGTATGATGACTGTAATTCTCAGTCTCTGTTCTTATTATGTACACATCCAGAAATACACAGTACCACTTCTCTTGTTCTCTAATTATCAGTCTGTTCTTATTCTGTACACATGTAGAAATGCACAGTACCACTTCTCTTGCTCTCTGCACTGGATGTAATTCTCAGTCTGTTGTTCTTCTGTATATATGGACAAATGTGCAGTACCACTTCTCTTTTTCTGTATGCAGACTGTAATTCTCAGTCTGTTCTTATTCTGTACATATGGACAAATGCACAGTACAACTTTGTTTGCTCTCTGCACTGGATATAATTCTCAGTCTTTTCTTATTCTATAAATATGGACAAATACACAGTACCACTTCTCTTGTTCTGTATGCTGACTGTAATTCTCAGTCTGTTCTTATTCTGTACACATCTAGAAATGCACAGTACCACTTCTCTTGCTCTCTGCACTGGATATAATTCTCAGTCTGTTCTTATTTTGTACACATGGACAAATGCACAGTACCACTTCTCTTGCTCTCTACACTGGATGTAATTTTCAGTCTGTTCTTATTTTGTACACATGTAGAAATGCACAGTACCACTTCTCTTGTTCTCTGCACTGGATGTAATTCTCAGTCAGTTGTTGTTCTGTATATATAGACAAATGTACAGTACCACTTCTCTTTTTCTGTGTGCAGACTGTAATTCTTAGTCGGTTCTTATTCTGTACATATGGACAAATGCACAGTATCACTTCTCTTGTTCTCTGCACTGGATGTAATTCTAAGTTTTTTCTTATTCTATAAATGTGGACAAATACACAGTACCACTTCTCTTGTTCTGTATGCTGACTGTAATTCTCAGTCTGTTCTTATTCTGTACACATCTAGAAATACACAATACAACTTCTCTTGTTCTTTGCACTGGATTTAACTCTCAGCCTGTTCTTCTTCTGTACATATGGACAAATGCACAGTACAACTTCTCTTTTTCTGTATGCAGACTGTAATTCTCAGTCTTTTCTTATTCTGTACATATGGGCAAATGCACAGTACCACTTCTCTTGCTCTCTGCACTGGATGTAATTCTCAGCCAGTTGTTGTTCTGTATATATGGACAAATGTACAGTACCACTTCTCTTTTTCTGTATGCAGACTGTAATTCTCAGTCTGTTCTTATTCTGTACATATGGACAAATACACAGTACAACTTTGTTTGCTCTCTGCACTGGATGTAATTCTCAGTCTTTTCTTATTCTATAAATATGGACAAATACACAGTACCACTTCTCTTGTTCTGTATGCTGACTGTAATTCTCAGTCTGTTTTTATTCTGTATACATCTAGAAATGCACAGTACCACTTCTCTTGCTCTCTGCACTGGATGTAATTCTCAGTCTGTTATTGTTCTGTACATATGGACAAATGCACAGTACAACTTTGTTTGCTCTCTGCACTGGATGTTATTCTCAGTCTGTTCTTATTCTGTACATATGGACAAATGCACAGTACAACTTTGTTTGCTCTCTGCACTGGATGTAATTCTCAGTCTTTTCTTATTCTATAAATATGGACAAATACACAGAACCACTTCTCTTGTTCTGTATGCTGACTGTAATTCTCAGTCTGTTCTTATTCTGTACACATCTAGAAATGCACAGTACCACTTCTCTTGCTCTCTGCACTGGATGTAATTTTCAGTCTGTTCTTATTTTGTACACATGGACAAATGCACAGTACCACTTCTCTTTTTCTGTATGCAGACTGTAATTCTCAGTCTGTTGTTCTTCTGTATATATGGGCAAATACACAGTACCACTTCTCTTGCTCTCTGCACTGGATGTAATTTTCAGTCCCTTCTTATTCTATACGTATGGACAAATGCACAGTACCACTTCTCTTGCTCTCTGCACTGGATGTAACTTTCAGTCCCTTCTTATTCTATATGTATGGACAAATGCTCAGTGCCACTTCTCTTGTTCTGTATGCTGACTATAATCCTCAATCTGTTTTTATTCTGTACACATCTAGAAATACACAGTACCACTTCTCTTGTTCTCTAAACTGGATGTAATTCTCAGCCTCTGTTCCTATTCTGTACATATGGACAAATGCACAGTACAACTTCTTTTGTTCTATGCACTTGGTGGAATTCTCAGTCTGTTTTCTTGTTCCTTGCTCTGAATGTATGCACAACTGTACAATCCCCTTTCCTTCTTCTTCCCCCTCTCTGTTCTCGCACTGTATATATATATATATATATATATATATATATATATATATATATATATATATGAGTGAGCACAGTATCACTTCCCAAGTACTTTAGAATAAATCTCATCATTGGCTTTTGTTTCTCTATGTTTCTCTGTTTATCTATAGTAATGCTTTTAATGTATGCCCATGTTGTGGATAGTGTATCTCGCTTGGGTTAATCATCCGGTCTGTCTCATCTCAGTCTCCCGCGGAGTAGACCTTAGTACATGTGCAGGTTCAGTAACAGTGAGGTGGATGCAGCGGGTGTAGCGGTGTACAGTGACCAGGGGTGACATTACATAAGTGAGGCAGTCATTAGTAGTTACTCTGATCAGTAAGGATGGAGGTAAGCTGTAACATGTGAGTGACCACTCTGGGGGGATCTGTCCGTCCTGTGATAGAGCTGAGCAGCAGGGTCATACAGGACTCTGGTACTGCTGTCCTCTGCGGGATTTACAGGCATGTTGATTACATTTCGATTTTTAAGGGGGCGTGAAGATATTGTGTCAATACGACGATATCACAGTGTGTAAGGGCCCCATGAGAGGGACAGGAGCCAAAACCAAAACCTGTTGTCACATCTACAACTCACCACAGGAGGGCACCCGGCTAATATAATACTGTAATAACTCATCAATATGTTCTATTATATGTCTGCTACAGGCTCATATCTCTTATACACCATCATCTATCTAATGTCTCATCTACTTATTTCCTATATATCTCATATATATGCCATATCTATCTACTTATCTATCTATCTACTTATCTATCTATCTATCTATCTATCTCATATCTATCTATCTATCTCATATCTATCTATCTATTTCATATCTATCTGTCTAATCTATCTATCTGTCTGTCTGTCTGTCTATCTATC